>NC_081410.1:682859806-683211056 GCF_030272615.1 Cryptomeria japonica | reverse complement strand
AAGTTAGGGTGCACAACTACTGGGTCCTCTCCCCTACTATATTCTGATTTGGTTCACGCCTAAATTTAATAAGCTTACAAGAAGCAAATGTAACAAGGAACCAAAACCAATTTGAATTTGGAAGTACTTTATCTAAAATTTGATACAACATAAAATTTTTTAGTTTTATGAATTCATTGTCTTTTGTCCAAAAACACATAACCTAAATGCTTGAGTAAAAACTTCAAAAACCTAAAAAAATCTATTATTTCAAAAAATTTGTTGCTGCGGGTGTATGCGGAGTATACGGACAACGGGGTCGACTCGCATTTCTCATATTCCCTCGATTAAGCGAGTGCATTGCAGCAAATCGACTCGCATATCTCATCTTCCCTCGATTAAGCGAGGGCATTGCAGCAAGCATGATTCGCGCACCATAAAGAGAGAGCTCGCAACCGCCCTCTTGCTTGGTCGGCGCCGAACCCCAGGGGCTTGATAGGGAGTTGTAGATTTTAGTTAGTGAACAAGGAGGCAAGAAGAAGCTCGTTTTCACAGAGCAATGGCAAGTTCGTTAGCAGCACAGCTTGAATCAATAAGCTCTACAGGGTTGCAAGCGCATCAAGGCAACAAACGTCCAATTACTCGGCCATCAATTTTGTTTGATCCGCGACAAGCCGGTGACGTTAGTCTCCACACCATTCATGCTGCTGCACTTGAAGGTTGTATTTTTTTCTTTTTTTTTTAATGGAAAATTACAGTGTATTTTTTATGGGCTGTTTTTTGTCGATGATTGCGCTCTTTATTGTCCAGACCCTATTGCTTCTTCTAGAGATGACTTGTAATATGATTCAGAGTGTAAGATTAAAAATGTTTCAACTTGCAGGACTTGATAAGCTGGCGGAGATGGACAAGCGCTTTGCTTCATTTAAGAATACTCTGTTCAGTTTTGAAAGCCAGCAGATAGATAGGGAGCTCCAGAACAGAGAATACAATGCAAAGATAGATAAAACAATTGGTCTTTATTTGCGATTAGCATCTGGACATCTGCTTGTGGGAGATTCTCACAAGACACTGGAGTATTTGATTCGTCGATACAAGTTTGTATACTTTATTCCGTTGAATTTTACATTTCTTGCTTAATGCATATAATTGAGTCACTTATTTAATTGTTAAATTGAGAGTTGAAATTGGCTTAGCTCATTTTGGCTCAAGATCTCACCCCTGCCCCCCGCTTCTCTCCTTAAAAAAGAAAGATAAATATGAGAAACCTCACAAACCATATCTGCTGACCTCATTCAAAATCATCAAAAAATTAATAAAAATCAGGTTAAATCCTGTTTTTATACATCTGCTTGTCGGAGAATCTCATAAGACACTATGTTGGAGAATCTCATAAGACACCAGAGTATTTCATTTGCTGGTATAAGTTTGTCAATTTTATCCTTTGAATTTTTTATGTTTCACACCTATGACAAAATTTCCAGTCTCTTATTTGATCATTATATTGAAACTTGAACTTGGCTTAGCCCATTTTGGTCTTCAGTTGGATCCTGTTGAAATATAGGTAAAAACTATGGCAGAACTTGACAACAAATATGTTAAAAATTCAATCAAGATTAACAAAAAATTTGGCAAAATATCTAGAAATGGATTCTCCTCTTATAGATTCTGTTTTTCTAGTGTGGATTCTGCCAAACCGTTTTTTAGATTTTAAAATGAGGGAGAGAAGGGTAGTCTCCCAGCTGTAAGGTCTGTTTTTCTCATTTTTGGTGTTTTCTTACCGAGTGGAGAGTCTCCTGCATTGTGCCAGTTAGAGTTGCAAGGGTCACTTGGCATAGGATTCGGTCATTTTTTAGGAGATTTGCAGAATCTCAAAACTATGCTTTTGATCATTTCAGACCACCCATGATTATGGGGCTGCAATACAGGTTGTTCAGTTTGTTGCCATCATTTTTATTTGGTTCGAGAAGACTATTTCCAATTTGCCGGCGCCATCATTTTTGTGTTTTTCTTGAAGTTTTGAATGCCCTTGTGTGTGTGTGTGTATTCGTGCTTTTACAAGGCAACCGTGGTTACTTGGTGTTTTATTTAGGAATATGTTGGACAGGTTACTAAAATAACTTTTTTGTGTTCTATTCACATTTTCTTATTTGATTTATCACTGGGGCTTGGCAACTGGTTCTTTGCCCATTTCAAAATATAATCAAGAAAAGTCACAACTTTTGTTTTTTGGTTTCTTGGGAAACCACGACCTTAACCAATCTGGACTGGGATTTGATCCCTGTCTAAATTTGACCTCAGGCACAACCATTTGGTCCAGGTGAACCCAGGTGAGAAATGGTAACATAGAAAAAACAGATGTTAAAAAAATTAAAAGACAATCTAATTATCGCCAACTAACCCTAAAAGTGGATTTTTTGGCTGATAATCTTAGGATATGGTGTTAGGTTATTTGATATGTGTTGGGCCCATATAAAATTTCCATTCCATATGCGTCCTTGTTTGAAGTAATGCTTATCTAATTCATTGGTCAAGAAATTTATTTAAAATTTTGCTCATGTAATTCGGTCATTGTTAAGTTTCACTGCGTTGAACTTGAACCTTTTTGGTTCAAGGTTCAAAGTTCAAGATTTGTCATGCTTGTGTTGTGTTGCGATGGTTTCGCAAGGGTCAGAGTTTTATTTATAGGTTTCATGAAAGACATGTGACTTGCCATGTGGTGACGGCGCGGACTTTTAGAACATGATAAACGGCCGCCGAGGGGAGGAATATTCTTTCTTCAATGATTTGAAATCTGCCATTTATGGCGAGTATGTGTGAGGATTCGCTGTGTTAGAAGTGAAGTGACTTAACATTTAAGGCATGCTTCAGCGCAATCATTTCAAAGTAAGGTCACATGAATGAGGAGTAATGAAGGCAGTTTTTAGTAATGATGGGTAAGATTTTCTCGGCTTTAAAATTGAGTAGTTATCTCGTTGGGATTATTATTTTCTTGAGAAGATTTTGAGGAGTTTTCGAAGCAGGAGAAATAGGCTGCGATAGAGGTTTACAGAGTACTGAGGAAGGTATGTTCAACAACTTTCTAAATTACTGCAGTTTGTTTTAAAAGATCTGGGTATTCTGTTAGCTGCTTGTTTCTGTTTCCACTTTCCTTCTTTGCCTGGAATTAATTGGGGAAAACCACGAACTAAACATGAGACCTATTTTGCCCAAATTGATGAGCTCATCTTCCCTTGTAAGCTCTTTACCAGAGTTAGGTGATACAATGTTAGTTCAGCTGGATTTAGATGTTTTTCTAGAAAGAGTAAGGAATTCAGCCGCAGACCCCATGATGAGAGATGTAGCACAGAGCGGATTATTAGAAGCAGCCGCCTTTCCCACAGTTGCTCCTTGCCCTGAGTTAGTCTTAGAATGTATGAATCATTATGACAAGGGTAATAGATGCATAAGGAAAAACGATGGTGAAGTCTTGTTGTCCATTGATAGACAGACAGTAATGGCAGCCATGGGTATTCCACACTGGGAACCCTATGAAGATTGGACCATTGGTAAATTCTACAGAGTTTTCTCTGAGAAAAAGCAGTATTATAGAACTGTTATTGCTCGGAACTGGGTCCTAAAATTCCAAAAAGGGGGCTCGAGGCTGCCGAGACCTCTAACTCGTGAACATTTAATTCCTGCAATCCGAGACTTGGTAATACTGTTGAGCAGGGTAAAGGGTAATTCCCACTCTTTTTACTAGGAGGACTGGATGTATTTCTTCATCCAGGTCACTCCGGATAGAAGTTGGTTCATCGACTGGGGAACTATCATTGCAGAAAGGTTACATGAAGGTTTGAGTAATTATCTGAGAATGCCTAATTTTTATATGTCATCCCATCTGTTATGTATGCTTGCCTGTGTGAGAGAATGGCCTGGGTTGTCTCATGTAAAATGGGTTCAAGGCATGAGAATTATGAGTATCATCCTAGTCTGACTTTGAAAGGGCATGTTGATGATTATCTCCGTTGGAATGATGTTTTCGTTGGAAGGCTGACCTTTGAATTACAGGGTAATTTGCATAGAAGAATGTCTGCAGAAGCAGTTGAGCTTGTTAACATATATGGCAGTTTCTTTATATAGTTCAACCACTTCACTTACCTAAGAGTTGGAGGATTTAAAGGTGAACCCTTTAGACTACCCAGGTAGCATTTTGATCGAAGTTTCTAGACAACTTGCTTATGTCGCAAAAGATTATGGTGAGGACTCCGACACAAGTGGGATTTTTCCCATTGATTTAGGCCATTATAGCTGTAGGTCAGTCTTTGATGCACTAATCTTGAACTGGAATTTAAAAGGTTTCATTTGAAGACCTTTGTGAAAAGGGATAACTTTGATAGTAAAGGTTTTATTGCTCAGTATGTGAAGAAGATGGTACCTGATCAACATGTTCCTCATTTGGAGGATTATTGGGAGGGTTGCCAAGATGAATTTGAAGTACGGAGAAGGAGTTGGTCCAGATTAACTTTGAAACAAATTCATGACATGAAATTGCCAATGGATACCTCGGGTGTCACCACCGATGATGAAGACATACTTGATTCAGAGTTTATGAAGCAGGTCCATGATGAACCTCTTCCAGAAGTGGATTGGAGCAAGAAGATGGGGGATAGTATTCAGACACGCACCTTCAGTGTAATGTGCAGGATGGAAAATTGGCTTAGGAGTTGCCGATTTCATCCGACACGAGCAACCAGTTCAAGAAGCAAAAGTGGAAAGAGGAGTACCGCAAGTAAAACTTCTATTTTGACTAACATTCCCGTTTCTGATGCAGGAAAAGGACAGGCAAGGATTAAAGAAGAGAAACTTGACATCGGGGTTGAGCTTTCTATTGCTGGTTGAGTGACTAGGTCAAGGTCCAAGAAGAGTTTCCAGCCGTCGGCTTCTCATCTCATTCTGGATTTGGACACAGAAGAAACACTGTGCAAGATGACATCCCTTGTTTCTGAAGCAGACAAGGTTTCAATTGACATGGATACTATTTTCCAGGACCCAAGGACACTCGAAATCCAGTCTCATATAGACCATGCCACGCCACCATCCTCAGCAGGATTTCCACCCATGCCTTCAAAAGAACTGACTCTAGCACCAAAATGGTTAAGTGATTCAATCACCAGGAAAAGGAATGTGGTTCCGGTTTCAGTATCAATGGAGGACGCTATGAGTAAATGTCTGGGAAGGTCTACAAAGCCCAAAAAGTTAAAAACAGAGGCTATGATTGATTTTGACGAGAGCACGAAGCATTGGACTGCAGACATTGCTAGACCCGAGTCCAACAAAGATGCTGCTACGGCTTCTGAAGCAGACTACGCTGTTGAATGAATTGATTTGGGGGTCGGAACCAAAGCCGTAGATGTGAAGCATTTGGAGACTTTGACTAAACGAATTATCTCCCGTACTTGGAAGGACGAGAGAGACAGGGCTGAGTTGAAACAAAGTTTAACACAAATGGCCCAATATATTCATGCTTTGCAGAACAACCCATTACCATTGTCCCAACATTCAGGACCATTTAGTCCAAAATCACCTAGCAATCAAAAATTCTTCGATGAAGTTCAAGGAAATAGGATGATTGCCGAGGTTTTCTCAGAATGGCTTACCTCGATCATGCATCAGGCAACTAATTACATAATGGATTTGATCCAGATTTTCAAAGAAGCCAATGAGGTCACCAAAGCATTGGACTCTGACTTGGTCTCATGGCAGAAGGAGAAATCTAAGTGGGCTGTGATTTCAAAACAGATGCGTGATATTCAGCATTATGGTCTAATGAACTTTCTTGCTGAGAATCAAGTGTCGGGATTAAATGAGGATGTAATGTTTATTTGTAAGGAGAGTATTGAGTGGTGCAACCAAATTATTGAACAGGGTTATAATGAGTCGGCCATTCTGTGTGGCGAATAACGGCCTTAAGGGTGACCATGCAGAAGGACTTACATTGTGTGGATGTCCAATTACTTAAAGAAGATAGCGAAACCCTGGAAGACACTACGGAGATGATTAACCAGTTTAGCAGCCACATCAGACAAATCAAGATGGAGAAATCCTTGTCCGTGGAAGACTTTACAAGGATCTCTAAAGTGGAATCGATGCTCACTGTTTGTCTCGATCACCTGGATTCCCACAGAGATAAAGTGCAGATGGTGAAGAGAAAGAAGGAGCTCTGGAAGCAGAGAGTAATTCATATCAGTTTGCCACACGTAACTGTAATCCAGGAGTTTTCAAAAGTGCATCGAGAGTGGAGCGCGACAAAGGCGGTGATGGTGTCCGTTCAAGACACCAACCCGAGCGATCACACCGGAACTGAGCAGACGGCATGACTAGCACTGCTGGCAGTTGTTTGCCAGTGAGTCTAGTTATTTTCCTTAGTTTCGGTTATACAGTTAGGGTTGCTTTCTATTAACTCTTACGAGTTAATTTTACTTTGGTAAAAAGGAACTATTGGGTCTGGTGACCTATAAATATGTTTTGTAATGACTTTGAGGAGGTTCACTAAGTTTTTGAAAAGACTATCTTTAAGATTGGCTAAAAACATTTTGTGTATGTAGAAAGTGGATGACCATCGATGAATGCAAAATCTTGTTAACAGCTATTTTCAGTTTCAAATCTGTGTGTTTGATATTTGAAGTTTGATTTCTGTGTAAATCTATTTCGAAGAAGGGGCTGTTATACTTTCTATGTGTGCAGAAAACTATTGGCAAATTTCATCTTTATAAGCTTTTCATTTTGTTTTAGTGTTTGTATAAAATCTGTCGGCTTTATATAAAAAGTTATATATGGATCAGTGCTTGCATTCATTTTGTATTGACTGGTGTATGCAATTGCCTTTAAGTGCTTTTTGGTGAAAAGCATTCTATTGATTGTATGTAATTTGGAGCTGAACGAATATTTACTAGAGGGAGCTGTACCTTAATTCAGAGGTTAATCAATATAATTATTTTCCAACTGTTTGGTAAAAAGTTTATCTGCCTTTCTACGACCCGCAGTGCTTTAAGATTAAACAAATAAGGAAAGACAAATCTGTTTACCAACAGTATGTTTCCAGATTTGCCTGGTTCAGGGTCTCTACCCATCCCAAATGGGGTATTTTAAAATGCAGTTAAACTATGTAATTATTTTCCATAAATGTTTGTAATTTTTGGAATAGTGAAATGTTCAAATGTACAATGTTCACATGCAAAAACATAGAAACATTCCTAAAAAACCCCTTCAAAATTTATCATGCATTACGAGCAAGTATGCAAAATAAACTCAATGTTTTTTGCAATGGGAAAAACTAGAGCTTTAATATACTTTTCACCTGTTTAAGCTCAAAATGGCTTCGTCTTGGTATTCTTTCCTAACTTTTCCTGTTGAAAATCGATCTTATCTCCATTTTTGGTTTTTGCAAATTCATTTTTTTAAAACTTGGTGGTCATGGTTTATGGGATTTTTAACTTTCTCCTTTATTACCTTTTTAACAAATTAATTAATTATTATTAACTCATATGTATATATGTTTATATTGTTAAATTATTTATATTTCAAGACTATATGTAAGTATATAATTATATAAGATTGTGAAGATTCTAGTTAATGACTACATATAGCTTTTTTTGCCTTGACGTTTTGGATTACGCTCAATGGTCCATCATTTGGAAGAGGATAGGGATTGTTTTTAACTTTATCCTTTATTACCTTTTATAATCAATTAATCAATTATTATCAACCCATATATATTTGTTTATATTATTAAATTAGTTATTTTTCAAGACAATATGTAAGTACATAATCATATAAGACTTTAAAGATTCTAGTTAACAACTACATATAGCTTTTTTTGCCTCGACATTTTGGATCACACTCAGTGATCCCATCATTAGGAAGAGGATAGGGATTGACTCAACAAACCAAAATGATTTTTTCTTTTTTTCTTTTTAAAACTCGAGTAGGGGTTTGGGGGTGGCAGCCCTAGTGGGGTTGAGGGGCAGTGCTCTTAGCTGGTCAAGGGGTTGTGCCCTTGGCTTGCTCCTTTTTGCAATATAGGCTTGGATTGAGGGCTGGAGCACCTACAACCAAGCTCAAACTAAAGCCTTTGAGATCACCTAGACCTTCATGGCACATGCCATTTTTCATAACTTTATTGTTTTTAACCAAGCTTCAAGAGTCAACGTTTTGGAATTGCACTTAGTGATCCATCATTAGGAAGACGATAGGGATTTATTGAAGAAACCGAAATGATTTTTTCTTTTTTTCTTTTTAAAGCTAGAGTAGGGGTTTGGGGGTGGCAACCTTGGTGGGGTTAAGGGGCAGTGTTATTAGCTGGTCAAGGCTATGTCTAAGGGTTTTGCCCTTGGCTTGCTCCTTGTTGCAATATAGGGTGGGATTGAGGGGTGGAGAATCTATGACCAAGCTCAAATTAAAGCCTCTGAGACCACCCAAATATTTATGGTACAAGCCATTTTTCTTAACTTTACCGTTTTTAACCAAGCTTCAAGAATCAACATTTTGGATCATACTCAGTAATCTATCATTAGGAAGAGGATAGGATTGATTCAATAAACCAAAATGATTTTTTCTTTTTCTTTTTTCTTTTCAAAGCTAGAGCAAGGGTTTGAGGATGGCAACCCTGGTGGGGTTAAGAGGCAATGCTCTTAGTTGGTTGAGGGGCTATGTCTAGTGGTTGTGCCCTTAGCTTGCCCCTTGTTGCAATATAGGGTGGGATTGAGCAGTGGAGCTCAAATTATAGCCTTTGAGACCACCTAAACTCATGGCATGTGCCATTTTTTATAACTTTATCATTTTTAACCAAGCTCCAAGAGTCCTCCAAACCCTTGAAAAATTGCAAGTATTGAAACCATAGAGTGAGTGTTTATCTTTTTTTTTTTTTCTGTTCTTTTAAAATAATTGTCCACTTGATTGTGATGGCCGTTTTTTCTAAATGAGACTTGACGAGTTTGGTAGACAAGACTCAATGAGCTTGGTAGACAAGCAGGGAACCTATTTCCCGAGTCTCTAGATCTTGGTTTGACTAGTTCACTTTGAGTTTGGGTGAGTCTTGTAGCTATGATATTAATCCTTTTGTTTTTCCTATAATATTTTATGATTTGACAAGTGGCACTGCATTATCAATTTCAGCCGTGTTCTGAACTTTGTATTCAATTATTTATGTTTTGTGTAAACTATGGTGTTTAATATATTGTGTGGCCAAACTCAGTCGTATTGAACTGAGGGGGAAAAAATGGACAAAATTGCAAAACTTGAAACCCTGAACCCAAACTTGGATTGGCAACATAGGCCATAACTGTTAGCTAACTATGCACTCAAAGGCATTCATGGTTTAGGGCTTCCAAAATAAATACAAAACTCTATTAAGGCTTTCTTCATTCGGTCATTTGCCCAAGGCATGTAGCACAACATTACATCATAAAACTAAGTCTTCCAAAATAACAGAGAAGAAACAGTGATTGATGAAATCCTGTAGCTTAGAGGCTCATATAGTAGAGATTATGGCTTAAATGTAGTGCTATAGTTGGTGCATTTGATGCCTAAAATAAACATTCTAAGATAGAATGTTGACTTCATGGGATGCCTAGTAGCATAGTCAGTGACATGGACAAGTAGTTCCTGAGTCTCTTTTGGTAGGAACTTTTTAGATTGAATGGGAGTTTGCTCATTCCTAGCACTAGCTACCACGTAGAGACAGATGGACAGATTGAGATAGTGAAGAAGTGGAAGGGTATGTCAAGAATTATATTTTAGGACAATAGAGAGCATGGGTGAAATGGCTGCACCTTGGAGAATCTTGCTATAATTCTATGTATCATATGTCTATCAAAATGTCGCCATTCATGGCCTACGGGTGTGAATCTCCTTATTTTTTTGATTTGCTCTTTGGGGATAGTAGAGAGCCTAAGTCAAGAGATTTCCTATAGTAAAGTCAGGACATCACGAAATCATTGAAGGCAAACTTGCAGCAAGCGTATGTTAATCAGCATCATATAGAGCACAACTTCGAGGTGGGTGACATGGTTTATCTCAGTCTCCAGCCATATAGCCAATCCACTCTCAAGAAGAGTGGGTTATAGAGAAGCTCAAGCCCTAGTTCTATGGTCCTTTTAGAGTCTCCAAAAAGGATAGCAGAAGTAGCCTATGAGCTTGAGTTACCAACTAGCAGTAGAGTGCATAATCTATTTCATGTGTCTAGGCTCTAAAAGGTGCTCGGGCATAATGTGGTTCCTTCATCAGAATTGCCACCATTAGATGAGAAGGGGAAGTTAATTTTGATTGTAGAGGCCATTTTGACTACAGGGAGCATACTTTGCGGAAGAGGGTCATCAAAGAGTCCTTAGTTAAACGGAAGAATTTGTTGGTAGAGGATGTAATGTGGGAAAATGAACATATATTGCAGCATCTAGAGTTTGAATTTCTTGGGGACAAGCAAGTTTGGGGAGGGCAAATTGTAATGCCCCCTTCCTAAGCACCATTAGTTGATGACTGTTAGCCTATTCAACAGGTTCCCTAAGCTAATTAGTTAGGATTAGGGGACTCATGATGACCGTTCAATCCAGTTTCTTTGGTGATGACAAGTGTTGCATTGAGATCAATTAGTTGAGAGTTACATTATGGCCTATTCTAGACTAGATTTAGACAACTTGTCTGTATTTAGGATTAGGGACTCATGATGACCGTTCAATCCAGTTTCTTTGGTGATGACAAGTGTTGTATTGAGCTCAATTAGTTGAGAGTTACATTATCACCTATTCTAGACTAGATTCAGACAACTTGTCTGTATTTACTATTTTTATTAAGTGACAAACTAGACATTGACTTGGTTAGTTGGTAGTATTTCTATTTTGGGAATGTTAGTAAATGCATGTGATGTTAATTTCTAGGTAGTTATTTTCATTGTTCCATGGCCGTTGGGGACAGGGAGATGGGGGGACAAAGGGAAAAAGTTTGGGGGATAGGTTTCGAGGACGGGGGGACTTGGCTCTGGAGGGGGGGAACGTGTTTCCGTGGAACACTGGAACTTATTTTTGTCTAGAGCAATTTATTTAAATAACGTTAAAATATTTAATTTAAATTAAAGATTTAATTTTAGCATTAGCATTCTTTAATTTAATATATTGACTAAGTGGGCACCTAAGTGAGTTATAAGGTGTATATCAAAATATTAAATAAAGTGAACTTTGGGGTAGTGGGTGCCAATATTGGGAGTCATAAGGAGATTTTAAGTTAAATTAAAAAGTGCAACTCTAAAGTGGGTGTGGGGTATTGGAGGCCTTTATAAAGGCAGTTTGGATCTCATTTTGCATTATCTTGGATTGATATTTTGAGAACAAAACTTGCTGGATTGCACTTGTTCATTTCTTTGGTTTGTGAGAACGAAAACCTTGCAGTGGACGTTCTTGTAGTGAAAGATCTAACCTGGAGGATTTGGTGGTGTAATTGTTGGCAATTGACACTCATCCGGTGGTTACTGATGCTTGACTAGTGGTTTAGGGTTGTCATTGATGGCAACTCTTCTTGAAGATTCTATCCGGTAATCACGGATTTTGATATCCGGAAGTGGATATGAACCGGTAATCAGTTAATCGGTATTTCAGGTTGAGCAGAGCAACTTTTGGTTCGGAAGCTTTCCGGTGATTGCGGTGTTATGAATCGTGCATGGGATGATAGGGCCGACATAGAGACATCATTTTATCATTGAAGTGGTGATCCGCTTTTGTTTTTGGTGATCCGATCAAGTCGACTCAATTCTACACGTTATAGTCTAGGCCGACTTGATAATTGTCTATTTTGTGATTGCGGATATATAAGACGGGTGCAAAAGATCTTTTTGGAGTGTAGTATGATTGCATGCGAGCGAGTAGTGATCGAGAATCCGTTTTGGCACAATTTCATGTGCGCATTCTTGATTTGGTAGTTGACTGAGACAGTGAGCAGAGTAGAGTAGCAGAGGTGATACAGTTAGAGTTTTGAACTTAACCGGAATTGATTCTTGGCATATTCAGATGCTATTTATTAGTTCATTTCTTATTGTAATCTTTTGTAAATAGTCGTAAGGCAGTGTGCCTTCCTCCGGGGTTGTAGCCCCTGTTTTGTATTGAGTTGTGAGCTCTAGGCAGTGTGCTTGAATGCATGTGCATTCCCCACTTTGTAATATTGTTTTGCTACTGGCCATAGTAGAATAATATTGTGGGTTCAAATCTCACCGTGGTTTTTCCCATTTGGGTTTCTACATAAAAATCTTGGTGTTATGATTTTGTGGTTGATCATCTTGTGTTTTTGCATTTTATTTTCTTACACTTGCTTCCGGTTGATTGGGAAAAAGTTTGGAAGTTTGTTTGTTTGTAGATCACTGATTCACCCCCCCCTCTCAGTGATCCCTGATTTCAACAATTGGTATCAGAGTCTAGTTCCTCTGAGGAAGCCTAACCGCTTGAGGAAGGTTCGGGAGATTGAATCAATGGATTCCGGTTTTCAAAGACAACTTTGTGTGGCACTTGAGGATCTTGATGCAGCAAGAAATGAGATCAGTACCTTGAAGAGAAACCTGAGTGTAGCTGAAGACTTCATTAACGATTTGAAGGATCAAGTGAACACTTCAAGAGACAAGAGGAAGGAATTGATGGACAAGCTGAGGGAGAAGGAAGATCAATGCATGGAGAATCGGGACAAAGTTGATGAATGTGACAAACTTGCAAGAGTGAATGCTGCCCTGAAGAATGAGATGCAATCCATTGTGATGAAGCTAACTAATGAGATTGAAGACCAAAAGAAGAATGAAGAAAGTTTGACTCAATCATTGAAGGAAAGAGTAGATGAATGCTTCAGGCTTACCTATGAGAATGACTAATTGAAGCTAGAGTTGACATAGACAAGGAATAATGGTCAAGAACTTGAGAGACAGATTGTTGCCCTAAGAGATGAGCTTGCTGCTACAAATGAATACAAAGACAAATTCAATGCTAGCTCAACAAGGCTTAATGAGATGCTGGAGAGTCAAATATACGGAAAGGATATGCAAAGACTTGGATTTGAAAAGGGAGAATCCTCTGAATCTGGACAAAGCAATGCAAAACCTAATCGAAAGAAGAGCAAGAACCCTCCAGTAAGACAACCTAATGCCTACAAATTCAATGGTAGATGTTTTACTTGCAATAAATTTGGTCATATGGCGAATCAATGTAGAAGTAAGATGAATAGTGGAATGATTAATATGAATAATTGTTCTACCTTTACCGGTCAGTGTTTTATATGCAATAATTTTGGTCACAAGTCAAATATGTGCAAAGCAGTAATAAATAATTTTCAAAACAAGAGATGCTATGCTTGTGGGATGTTTGGACATATCTCTAACCAGTGCAGGACGAGACCAAATCAAATGAACTTCAGACCTATGCAGAATGTTGTTTGCCATGCATGCAAATAAAACCGGTCACATTGCAGAATATTGCAGAAGAAATGTGAACAAGAGTGCTCCGGCAAACAAGAACAAATCTGATGACAAAGGCAAGGCAAAGATAGAGGAGATCAGATGCAAGCATGAGAAGATGTGGGTCAGAAAGGATGAATCTAAGGCAGACAGTGGATTTGCACCTGATTTCGGTGCAGGATCTTCATCTGCTAACTAAGGCATTTGGCCTTAAGGGGTGGCATCTTCATGCAAAATCTTGCAGAAACCCCTTGGAGTGATTTGTGATCGATCATGGTTGATTGAAGATGCTTGGAGATGAATATCCAAATCTTTAGATCATTCGGTGAGATTGATTGATGTTGAATAGGGCATCCGGTTGAACCTTATCGGTATATTTATGTCAACTTTATATTAGGGTTTGCGACGTTAAAAAGGGCAAATGTGAATCATTTCTTACACTGTGAGCTAAGAGAAGAAGCTGAAGAGCAAGGCGAACAAGTTATCAAGGCGATCTAAGAGCTTAAAGCAAATTCGACAAGAGTATCTACGCATCCGTCAGACGCAAAAGGTATTTTCAGAAGCTTATTTTGAACCCTAAATTTCTCAAAATGGCATCATCTTCTGTCAATACTCCTTTGGTAGTTGAGGTTTCGGAGAGAGCAAGGCTGCAATTCAAGAAGCACCCATTTAAGTCTGTAGAGGATGATCCGAACGGTGCATTCTTGTCCGTGCCCTACAGTGTTTTGCATGTCGACAATGTAAGAGCCTATATCCACTGCAATATTGAAGAAACCGGTAATGAGGTGATTCTGGCACTCTACAATCAACACCTCCAGGACAGGAATGGAAATCTTAAACCGAAATATGTGCAATTGTAGAGGAAGGGTTTCATGCAGTTCTTGCATTTCCCCGTAGTCAATGAGGATGAATGGGTAAGATATATTCTGAGTCGTGTGCATGATGAATTTATTTGGTTAGACAAGCCGTACAAGATCACCAAGCAAGCCATTCATGCAGTCACATGTTTGCATCAAATCGGTGACAAGCCGAATTTGAGGAAGGTTGGTAACACAACCGTCACTAAGGCAACTGGTGTGCAGTTTGATAACAGATCCATGACTATTGATGATATCCGGGAGCATGATGTGAGATTTGTATCTATGATCATTGGTTACAAGGTCTGTCAGTCTAGTAGACTGAATTTTGTCTCCGATATAGCCATTTATGCAGCTTATCAGATGGTGAAGGAAGACATGCATTATGATCTTTGTTCCGTCCTTCTTGAGGAGCTCTTGAGTAATTGGAAGAAGATAAAATTAGATAAGAAGAATGTATTTAAGTTTGGTTCTTTGATTATTTGTCTGGCACTGTATTTTATGAATGAAATTCCAGCTACAGGCAGAGTGCAATGGGCATTTGATTTCCGGTGTCCACTTAGATAAAGCAAGGTTTTCAGAGATTAGGAAATAGGGAGACTCAGACTGCCACCCTATGGAGCTTTTTCAAGACTTTTCAAAGCCGAATGAAAGACAAAGAAAGGATTCCCAAAGAGATTGTTGAAAAATATGAGAATACTATATGCTTCATGGTGGACAAAGACCAATGTCACATGGAAGTTGTGGAGCCCAGGACAGCTTGGATTTTGCCGATGGGATATGAAGTGGATGGTCAGACTTTGAAGTTTATGCCCAACACCTTCTGAGCAAACCGGTGGACCCCAATGAACCAAGGTTTGGCACTTACAAGGAGAAAGATTTGGAGTTGCACATGCAGTTCACAACCCCTACAAGGAAATGAAAAGTATCTAAGATGGCTGAGGAAGTGGCAGTGCAGATGGGATTTACTAGAGAGGCGGTGAAGCAAGCTAGGGAGAAGCATGCTAAGATGCAAGCTAAGGAGGAATCCAAGAAGCCTAAAGCTGAACCGGTTCCTTTTAAAGCTAAACCCAAGGAGACCAAGTCTGCCCCTACTCCGGTAGTTCCATCTATAGGATAGAGCTCGTCCAGAAAGGGAGTTTTGAACAAAAGGAGAAGCCCAAACGAACCTATGTTGCTGTGTCTTCGGTGGCCCTTTGAGACTAAATCAGATGAAGGAGCAGATAAGGCTAAGAAGAAAGGAGAATTTGTAAGGGTGGTGAGGAAACCACAATCCGGTGGTGTAGTGTAGAGCAAGAAGGCTAAATCTGAACCTACCCTTACCGAAAGACCCAAGAGGGGAAGGAAGCTCAAAACTCAACTTGATGATGATTTTGAAACCGACAACTTGCAAGGTAAATATACATTTGTTCCTCCAATGACAATAGATCAATTGGTTGATGAGATAATTGTTGATGGGAATTTGAAGAATATTGAAGCATATTATGAAAATCTAGTCGAGGCAGACCAAAGGAGAGTTGAGGAAGTCATTATTTTGTACTTGCATAACTTTAGCAAAACTTTGATTGAATTGGAATGGAGTATCCCTAAGGATCTATATAATATTATTGATGCGAGGAGATTGACAACCAACAAGATTGATAAGGAAATGAAAGAAAGAGAATTGATCAATGTCTGCACCTGTATCTCCCAAGATGAAGCCAAAAGGCTCATTGAGGAAGCGAATAAGAAAGAATTCAGAAGCAGAAATGGGGTGAACAGGTTGATGATAGGTTGAGTTGAAGAAATGAGGAAGGAGACTGAGGATATCTGGAGAAGAATCATATAGAACAATCCTCTATACAGTGATGCAGTTCAGACTCCTCATCTGAAAGTAAAAGAAGGTGTCTCCGGTGATCAAAAAAATGAAACTCAGACTGAGGGACATCCGGAAGACCAAGGCAATGCAACACTTGATGCTGAGATCAATGTGAATCCTTCGGTGGTAGATGGTACTGGATAAGTCCCTGAGATTCAAAAGGATGATACTGCACCAAGTAGCAACACCGATGCATAGGATAAAGGGGATGGTGATGAGGAAAAGGAGCCATAGAAGACATAGGTGCAAGATGCTGAGGTAGATAAAGGGAAGGGAGTTTTTGATGTTCCGGCAATTGACACTCATCTGGTCAAAGGGACAAGGACCCTACCTCAGATCTCTATCAATCTTGATGGCCCCCTAGATCTTGGACAAATGTCTCCTGCTGAGAAGCTGATGCTTGCAGCAGCAGTACAAGCTCAGGCCAATCAAGATCTGGTCAAATCAGAGACTGAAGACAAGAAGCTTATTCTAATGTCTGTTGATGTGTTGCAGAAGGTGGCTCCGGGTGTACAACTTGATACCAATTCTAGCCCCTCTGGTAAATTATTACAATTGATTAATAATGTAAATAACAATTTTGATTTTGTGGAGAAATCTACTGCTAAGCGAGTATTAGATAGATTCAAGGAGGTGAGAATACAAACATTACGGAAAATGACAGAGGATGATAGAGTAAGATTGAATAAAGGTTTGCAGACAATCTCTGATGCGTTAACAAAAGGCGGTAAAATATATAAGTCTTGTCTAATTTTGCCAAAGTTCATAGTAGACATAGACAAGCAGATAAGTATCTGTCAGGGTAAACTAGCTGGCATCTCATAGTCTTTTGATTCTAATGTATCGCTAACTAGTAGTGCAGAAGGGTAGATAATGGCTCTCAATGATCAGATCTCGAGCCTTAATGCAGACAAGGACAAAATTTTGAGGAGAGTTGGTGAACTCCGAAATCTTATTGCCCCCCAGAGGGACACCATGTTGAGTAATAAGGTTGATGGCTTGAAGGCTACGGGACAACTTGTTCCATCTGAATTGAAGGATGTGGAAATTCATGCATATGTTTTCAGTGCATTCATTACAGTTTTGGAAAACTTGAAGATAGGGTGGGATAACCACTTAGGATTTTTGAAGACCATTTTTGCTGATATCTTCAAATACATATAAAGTCTCTAGTAGATATCCCTGTATATAAGTTTTGGACAGTACCCCATTTGAAGACCTTTTTTGCTGATATCTTCAAATACATATAAAGTCTCCGGTAGATATCCCTGTATATAAGTTTTGGACGGTACTGCATCTTTGGCATTGCTGTCAAAGGGGGAGAGTAAAGGTGAAAAATGTACAGCTAATAAGGGAATAGAAGAGTGTAATGTATATAGTATGATACAGGTTTTAGAATTCTTTGTCTAAGAGGGAGCCTTAGAAATTTTGATAGCAATTTTGATCCAGTGTACAGGTTTCAACACTTAGTCATTTTTCACGAGTGTTGCCATCAATGTCAAAGGGGGAGATTGTTGGTAATTGACACTCATCCGGTGGTTACTGATGCTTAATTAATGGTTTAGGGTTGTCATTGACGGCAACTCTTCTTGAAGATTCTATTTGGTAATCATGGATTTTGATATCCGGAAGTGGATATGAACCAGTAATCAGTTAATCGGTATTTCAGGTTGAGCAGAGCAGCTTTTGGTCCGGAAGCTTTCCGGTGATTGCGGTGTTATGAATCGTGCATGGGATGATAGGGCCGACATAGAGACATCATTTTATCATTGAAATGGTGATCCGCTTTTGTTTTTGGTGATCCGATCAAGTCGACTCAATTCTACACGTTACAGTCCAGGCCAACTTGATAATTGTCTATTTTGTGATTGCGTATATATAAGACCGGTGCAAAAGATCTTTTTGGAGTACAGTATGATTGTATGCGAGCGAGTAGTGATCGAGAATCCGTTTTGGCGCAATTTCATGTGCGCATTCTTGATCTGGTAGTTGACTGAGACAATGAGCAGAGTAGAATAGCAGAGGTGATACAGTCAGAGTTTTGAACTTAACCGAAACTGATTCTTGGCATATTCAGATGCTATTTACCAGTTCATTTCTTATTGTAATATTTTGTAAACAGCTGTAAGGCAGTGTGCCTGAATGCATGTGCATTCCCCACTTTGTAATATTGTTTTGCTACTGGCCATAGTAGAATAATATTGTGGGTTCAAATCCCACCGTGGTTTTTCCCATTTGGGTTTCCACGTAAAAATCTTGGTGTTATGATTTTGTGGTTGATCATCTTGTGTTTCTGCATTTTTTTTTTTACACTTGCTTCCGGTTGACTGGGAAAAAGTTTGGAAGTTTGTTTGCCGGTAGATCACTGACTCACCCCCACTCTCAGTGATCCCTGATTTCAACAGTAATATCCCCAATGGATTTTACCCAAAAATTTCACCTTTCCAATCTGAATTATTTTTTCAAACAGTTTGCTTGTTGGAGAGAATCTGTTGTTTCAGATTTTGCAGAGATAATGTCCTTATATAATATCACATAATAGATATGCTTCTAATGATATCTGAATTTATACATTCATATCTTGATTTTGAACAGCAATGTAAAGTGAAACAGTAAACAATAAACATTTAAATCTGACCTTCATTGCAGTTTGTTAACTCCTTCAAGTACGTGTGCTTATGAGGATAATATAGCAGACATTTAATTCTGACTTTTATTGCAGTTTATTAACTCCTTCAAGTAAATTTCATTTTGAGGATAATATAACAGTCCTGAATAATATTATCAAGCTGTTGCAAAACACCCTCCAATGCTGAAATGAGAGTATATTGAAGAACAAATTAGAAATGCTTACACAAACTAACCTCCGGCTGAGCTGCTAGATAAATAATAATAATAAGCTCATTGAATACTATATTACTGCTGTTGATGACTGTGTGCCAGCTGTCACCATTTATACTAAAGTACACTCCTATCCCAAAAAGGCAAGTCACCAATATTAGAGTCCTACTTGCATTCAAACTCCTTTAAGAACTCAGCATATAATTTCAAAGGATGAAGCCTCTTACCTTTTTGCCTTTAAATGATTCCAAAAAGGCAGGTCAATTGATTTGGAGAGTCCTAATGAAACTAAAACTCTTACCAAAGGCTGCGTCAAGCTTTCTCCATCCTCATGTCTCAGCAGTTACTTTTTCAACCAACTCAAAATTTTTCAAAAAGACAGGTCGATTGTTAGAAGACTCCTATATGTTATGAGAGTCTTTCAAAAAGGCTATGGCTGTCTTTCTAACTCCCATTGTTCTTGATATCCAAGCGTTGACCACATTCCTTAATCTTTTTCATTTTCAGGCCACGTTGGCAAAAAAAGACCCAACTTAAGCTTTCAATTAAACCTCACGCCACAAAGTCAAGTTGACCAGCTTCGTACTTTAGTTTGTGCAAGCATATGGGACTCTATTTTCCATGGCCCCTTTTATAAGGTGAGATGAATATATTACTTGCCATAATTTGATTCAAACCCAATGCACCAAAGAGTAGTTGTTGAAGTGCAGATGCAAAATCTGAGTGATTCCGCCAAATCACTAGGTAAGGAGGAATCTTTGTGATGTCCCCAAACTGAACCTCATCAAATATTGTTAATGTCAAGAAAGCTCCTTGTATTATCTTTATAATTCAAAGAACAAACATTTACAAGATGACAATCAATGATTTACAAGCACTTTTGAATGACGTGATAAATGATGCAATTGGAATATATAAGTTATCAAATATCAGTGGCAATCTGCATAAAGAATTGGATAGCAAATGAAAGGGAGTAACAAAGGCAATAGTGAAATAAAATTATAATTCACTATATTAACAATGGAGGAAAAAAAAAAGATTAATATCTTAACTCCTAAAATAATTAAGATTTATAGACAGCGATGCATGAAGAAGTTGTCTTAAAAGAAAGCGATTATATAAGGCAAACACATATGGAACATAAACGAAGACATATTGCCAGCCACGTAAGCAATGACCTGGCTGAATCCAAAAGTAAATAAGGCCACATGTAGATGGAAATGAATAAGGACCGGTCAAAGAATATAATGACATAGAGCGATTATATGGTTCCTTCGACATACAACATGTCGCAAGTATGGAGCATTGGACGTCGGGGAACAATAGTAAAAGAATATGGGTTCTACGGTAGCAACCCCCATCTTAGCAAAGAATCTGTTTGGACATCCACCATCACATGATGTAAGAGTCAGCGATTCGTACAATTAAGAAGTTAAAGAATTGATAATCGGGCATGGAGAATCGATAGAAAGTAAAAACAAAGATTTCGACTTCCTTGCCAAAAAGATATCACTTTAGTTATCAAGCATGGATAAACATATTTATGATACAGAGATGTTAAGAGAATGACTAACTGATCGCATTAAGGAAGGAGGTTGGCATCGATATTGCCCAGTAATTGACAATGTATGTCGATGATAATATGACATAAGGAGCATTACTGATAACAATTAAGGGAATCGATTTAGTAAAGAAGACTAAGCGATTAGCATACTAATGAAATGGTGTGATTGGTATACAACGATTAGCAATTGTTATTAATATAATTTGTAATCATCTTGAAGAAGCGCAAGAATGAAGGAATGCATCTGATCATTACCAAAGGGTACAATTCTTTCAATTTGAAGCCATATAAGCAAGATATTTCCTATTCTATTGGGGGGAGATATGAAGGAAGCCATAGGAGACATGAATCATATGTAACTAAAGGCGGCAAGATAAAAGGTTGTCTATATCAAGTGCCTTTATTTTTATGCTTTTTCATGCATTTGCTTTATCATGTGAGCCTAGGTGGGGGCCAAACCACTCGATCTTTTCTTTCCAAGATCACCTAGGTGGGGGCAAAACACTTGATCTGTTCCAAAGATTGCCTACATGGGGGCTAAACCATCTTTCCAATCTGCATCATCTTTCTTGCCTTGGTAAAGGCCAATCTACTATGTTCCAATTCCAATTGCCCTATCGCATGGCAATCTAGCATGTCGCTACCCATGCCAGCTAACTTATCTGCCCTATTGTATGGTGATCCGGCGTCTTGCTACCCATGCTAGTATATCATTTCGCCCTATCATATGGTTATCCATAACGACGTTCCAGTTTGCCCTATCATATGGTTATCCATATCGGCATTCCAATTTGCCCTATCGTATGGGCATCCATACCGGCTTATCATGCCCTTTCATATGGCTCTCGGCATGGCGCATCACGCTAACCATATCGGTGTATCTTGTACCAATGGCGGCCACCCTATCTTGTATCTTTTCGTCACCAGGGACTTTCCTCCACGGCAAGGCTTGTTCTTGTTGCGCTTTGTTCCAACTTCTTTATCATATCTTATCATCCATCAGGCTAGACTGCAGCTAGCGTGTTGTCGATGTTCCAAGTACCGATTTCTATTCCAAAATTCTAGCATCATATTGCCGGGGGCAACTTCGTCTGATCAACGAGCATTTGCTTCTCTATCGCGATATTTTCTCCTCTATACCTTTTCTACCTTTCCTACTTTAGCTTCGCATCTCTTAACAAAGACATACTTGCTAAAGTGGGGGCAAAATGTAGAGTAAAAAATATCACCCTCATCACCCTTAGTGGCAATTGCGACATGTGGCGGCTCCCCCACGCTGCTTGGAGGGCAGGTTCACTAACTTGTCCTTTTGTCCACCGAAGAAGTCCATGTCAGCTTCCTCAGATGCGTTACCAACTCTGTCGATTTGACAAATTCGCAGACGTAGACGCGACGTAGATATGTCCACGCGATGCGCTACCAACCCGCCACCCTGCCAGCTAGCAGGTTGCTGTTGGGACGTTACGACCCACTCCAGGAAGGAATCGTAACGCCTCCTTGCGCGGCCACCGACATTCAAATTCGTCCCTTAGCCTATATCCTTGGTTTTGGGACATTTCCAGGGGATCTTTTGGCAGATTGGAGACTTGCTCTTGGAAATTGAAGCTCTTGGAGACACCACCACCATTGTTGTAGCATCGTCGAGCTACCAAGCATACCAACACTTGCCAAGCACTAGGGGAGTAATCTAACTCTATCTTGCATTTCTATTATCTCGTTTATTTTCCAATTACCAAATAGCATAGTATTGTCTTTGTATTTGTCTTTGCTTTCTTCTTTATCAGCTTCTTCATCATCTTCCTTTTGCGTGGCTTTTTGGGTTGTCCATGGAGGTGGAAACACCAAGACGAGGGTCTGACTTAGGCAGACTCCAAAACACAACCCCCAACATTTTCTCTCTTGCATGTGTGTAGGGATTACGTTGCAGGATTGAGTGTCATATTGCGGAAGTAAACATCACAGTGAGCATCTTGGTGAGTTCGTTCCTAACTTCCTCTTCTATTTAGCTATTCTTTTTCATAGTTAACATTCTGTACGTTGCATTTTGTCTATTTAGTTAGCATCCGTCGAGTTCTGCATTTTGTCCGTATGAACTGGATGTCTTTGTCTAGTTTTGTACTTTGTCTGACCTAGACATTAGCGCACCGCGCTGTAGTCCGCTAACTGCGCTAAAGTCTCGGACCTGCGCTGCTGTCTTGGCCACAGAGCCTTGCAGAGTTCGCCAAAGGTCGGTCTCTATTCCTTGACAGGTCGAGAACATTTTGTTATCCGCTGGCCCAGCCTTGCGCCAGTTCGCAGAGGTGTGGAAAGGACCATTCACTCTTCGAGGACTCATCATTCCCAGGGTGTCGAATTTCCTCCGTTACAGAAAGAAACTGCATTCTACTTGTAAGGAACTTTGGGAACCGGGTCACAGATGCCTTGGCAAAGGCAAGTCCATCTCAATCAGGTGAGCTCAGACGTGGAGGATGAGCACATACAGGATACTGATGATGAGGGAGTGCATATTGAGCCACCACAGATAGAGCTTGATTCTACTGATGCACAGGCTACGACCAATGTCACCATGGCCACACTCTCGAGTTATCCTAATTTCCACGCATTCAGATTGAAGGGAACTATTTAGGGGCAGCGTGTAGTGTGTTTAGTAGACGTGGGTTAAAGACAGAGGACTTTTCAGGATTTGGTGTCAAGGTTGTAGATGGTGCAGTGTTGGGATGTACCAAGAGCATTCCTCAGCTCAGTATCTAGATGGGAGACTACACTTTGATAGATGACTTTTATATTTTACCATTAGAGGATTATGATGCAGTGGTTACAGGGGATTGGCAAATATGTCATTGATCACCGCAGAATGCAGTTGGAGTTCTTAGCTGATGGTAAGAAGAGAATACTGAGGGCATTGTCAGATGGAGGCCCCAAGGAAGTTTCTTCTCACAGGATGGAGACTATTATCAGGCACAGAGATATCCTTTGGGCTACACAGTGCTTTATTTCATCTAAAGAACCTTCATCTCAGGATGGCAAACCATATCACATTGATATACAACATATTTTAGATAAGCATGGGGTGGTGTTTGGTGATATACCACCCGGTGTACTGCCTGATAGAGGCTTTGAGCATGTGGTAGAATTAGAGGATGGAGCAAAACCAGTCATGACCACTCCCTATCGCCATCTTAAGGCCTACAAATATGAGATTGAGAAGACCATCAGGGAACTTTTGGACATGGGATTTGTAGTCATATAAATCTGTCCACTTAATTAAATGAATACTTAGTATTTATTTGATTATTTAACCATCAATTAATAATTAATTAAATTAATATTTAATTAATTCATCTTAACCCTATTCTCCTATTAATTAAATAAATTATTCAATTTATTTGATTTAATTCACTTAACCAAATTCAGACCATTAATTAAATAAATAAATCATATTTATTTAATTAAATATTCTCTCACATTTAAATAAATTAATATTTATTTAAAACCCCCAAAATCCCACCTCTCACATTTAAATAAATAAATCATTTATTTAAATCACCTTTATCCTCCACCCACTTGCATTTTCCTACAAATGCAAATTGCACAATTATTTTAAATAAATAATTTATTTATTTAAAATACCATCCAACATCTGTCAACACAACCAAAAATACCAAAAACAAAGTGCAAACAAACAAAGAGTCAAAAATTTATGACCATTCTTCACATCTTGCGAAAGAAGAAGTGTCATCAGAGTATCACCTTGAAAAGGAGACCACTAAGCTCAAAGGCTTTAATCAAAAGGAGGAAATTCTTCTATATCAATCGACAAATCTTTGTCTCCCATAGAGTCTTTCTACATCGCATGCGTCTATACCTTCAAGGTAAAACAAACGAGTTTGATTCAGAATCATTGAACCACAGAGCTTTTATGCAATATAGAGCTCTGAGTTATCACAAAAATCAAGGAGGAAAGATTAATCCCAATTTCTTCCCAAACATCTGTATCACCTACAACACAGCTCGAGAAGTGCCACCAACGTCTGAAAGGGAAGAAGAAGAGTTTGTCCCATTTGTGACACAAAGTTTTTATTGAAAGTTGAAAACATTTTCATCCATCATCCCACTCATACATCATCACTTCATCATCAATCCATCCCAACTCTCAAAACATTAAGAGGTTCTTGTCCCAAGATTCCTTTTTAGATATTGCTTGAAATCAAACACATCACATCACTTTTAGATTGTTTCTACATCTAGGATAAGCTCATCCTAAGAGACACATCTACGCAGGTTAAAACTAGTTCATGAGTGAATCCTCTCATTGCTAGGTAGTCAAAATCTGTAACACATCTCAGATTTCTCTACACCTTATCACATCCAAACTTATCAAACAAACAAGCAATTCAAAGAAAGGAATTTCGGTTACATCTACCTTAAAAGTGCTAGAGATCCCCATACAACACAAATCACCAATCATCAATCTTTCATCACCAACTCATCATCATCTTCAATCAACTTCAAAACAAACTTGCAAACAAAATGGCTCAAACCCGATCACGATCAAGGCAGCGAGAAATAGAAATTGAGGAAGAAGAGGACAACCTCAAGGAATTTCAAGAAGCACTTGGAGGAAATGTGAATGATGAAAACCCAAGTACTCCCACTCCTTCAACAATCGAAAGGGTTCAGCATAACCCTCATTTTAACAGATTATTTGATGAAATACTAAGGAGCAATGCGGATGCTCACTTCTTAAGACTTGCTCAAGAAGGAGCCAAACTCCCCTCAGACTTTGATCTTGCCCAATTAAGACAAGCATCAGAAAGACAAAGTCACCATGAGGAGGAAAGGCGTAGAGATCCCATCAGATATAACATTCCTCGAGGTAACCCACCACCTCCTCCTCCAAATGAAATAGAGATGTTGCGGCAACAAGTCGAGAATCTCGCCCAACAACTTCATAGTGGTGTTAAGACCAATCAATTCTCACTTAACGACATCTGTCCCTATCCTTTTGATAGGAATCTTTATATGCCACCCTTTCCACGCGGGTTCGAAACACCAAAATTTGAAAAATATAGAGGAAAGGGAGATCCCCGCGATCATGTCCGAGAATTTCATTCCGCTTGTCTCGAAGTTGCATATGAAGACACATACTTAATGCGCCTTTTTCCCCAAAGCTTGGGAGGAACAACCACATCATGGTTTTCCCGACTACCAGGTGGCATTAGAACATTTGAGGAACTCATCCAGAAGTTCCTATCTCATTACTCTTATAATATTGAACGCGACATCACCATGGCTGATTTGTGCAATACCAAACAAAAACCAGGTGAACTATTCTCAGTATTCCTGCAACGATGGCGCCAAATGTCTAGCAGACGTTCTCTTCAGTTACCTGAACGAGAACTAGTGGAAATTTTCATTTCCAACTTAAACGAAGAAATGGAATTTCACCTGGATGTCAAAGACACAGATTCTTTTAACGATATGATCACCAAAGGTATAAAATGTGAAAGGGCACTCATCAAAAAAGGACTCATCAAAATCTTTAATGAACCCAAAGATGGTCCTCGCCCGCGCTTCAATAGCGATAAACCGAACTTCTGGAACAAGAATAAGAATATCGTTAACGATGGAGTTGTGGATGCTCGGACTGTCCAAAATGCACAACCTGTGGTTCGGTTTGCAGGACAAAATCCTCCACCTCAAAATAACACAAATGTTCCTCTTAATCAAGGTCGCATCACATCTCATGATGAACCAAGACCTCGTCCACAAAAACAAAAACGCACTTACACTCCCTTAGGGGAACCCATTGAAATCGTGTTGCGACAACTCCTCTCTCAAAATTTGGTCACTCTACCTAAGTTATCAAATTATGAGCCTCAAGTCAAACCGGCATGGTGGCGAGATACTGAACATTGTGAGTTCCATCAAGGAAGAGGACATAAGACAAGTAATTGTCATCGATTGAAAGATCTCATTCAGGATCTTATTGACCGAGGAGAAATTGAAATTGAAGGACATGACCCAAAAACAACCAATAATGATCATCAGATGTTCAAGAATCCACTTCCATCACAAGATCAAAGGGGTCCTTCCACTTCCAGACGAGGTCCTGATACCACTGATTATACGCAGGCTGCGTATAACTACACTGTAAATCACCTGTATGATGCCAGTGAACAAATTGCAACCATAACCTTCAAAAATCCCACCTCAAATTGCAATGTTGTTACACGTCGTGGCAAGGTCACCATCAAGGCAGCTCCACAAGGCACCACCTCCAATCCAAAGCAGTACAATCTTGTGGAACAATTAGACAAAACGCCTGCGCTCATATCCATTTTAGAACTATTACGCCTATCGCCATCTCATAAAACAATCTTGGATCAAGCACTCCAAGAGGCGTCAGTCCCTGCAAACCTAAACACAGACCAATTTCAAGCCATGGTTGGAAATCTAAAGTCATCACCTTGTCTCACTTTTTCCGAAAGTGACAACTCTTCGTTCCAGCAACCTCATAACGCCTCACTCCACATTGAAGGCTTTGTCAACCAACACAGGATCAAGCGAGTCTTGATAGATAATGGAGCAGGCCTAAACATTTGTACACTACAGTTGGTCACAGCATTGGGATATGCAATAGAATCAGTGGATCCTCGCAAGAAGATCACCATCAAGGCCTATGATGATGCAGAGCGTTCATCCAAAGGAGCGGTGGTGCTACCAATCCGAGTGGGCCCTGTGGTAAAACACATAATTTGTCAGGTTCTGGACCTTCCTCTGCCATATAATCTATTATTAGGAAGACCTTGGATACATGCCATGCAAGCCGTTCCATCTACCTACCATCAATGTATCAAGTTCCCACATAACGGTGTAGAGATCACAATCCTGGGCGACGCAAATCCCTTTGCATTTTGCCATAATATCAGCCATCAACCAGAGATTACTGTTCCTAATAATAGGGAAGCCATTTCCTCCACATCATATGTAAATCCCGCCTCTCTTGCCAGTTCAAACACTCCTATACCCAAGCAAGAAAAGCTTAAGATGAAAGTCGCAGAGGAAGGTCCTGGAGAATACAACTTGAGTCAGCTCTTTTGTGTGGGACAAATGCCTACTTCTCCTAGAACACATGGTAAACCACAGCAGTTGCTCCAGCAACCACTAATCACGCCTCCATGTGCCTTAACGCCTTTCATTCTTGGAAAGAGTCAAGAGGAAGAGACACAAGATGAGGACCTGGCGGACTGGATCTATAAAGATCCCATCACCACTGACAAACCGCAAGTTACACTTCCTACGGAACAATATGGCAAAGGCCTCCTCATTATGCAAAGAATGGGATATGATGGTCAGAGTGCTTTGGGATACTGCAAACAAGGACGACACGAACCTCTACTACCAGAATTCAAGCCCAAAGGTAATACAGGCCTTGGCTTTGAAAAAGAGATCCTTCCTAAACTCAGATTCAAAGGAAAACCCAGCAAACCATTTTGCCCACCTACTGCAAAGAGGATACCTTTCATAATCAAAGCACCATCAAGAACTATCCCCACTGCCCCCTCAAGGCTCAAAAATCCACCATCACCAATGTCACTCATCCCATCAAACGAACCAGTAATCCTATCAGCAACACCATTTGTAGCAGCAACTATATTGGAACCCGCAGCAGCATCTATGGCACCAGTAGTTCCAGCAGAAGCCACTGAGTCACCATTACCGATACTTCCAGTGACAAATCCATTAAACCCCATCACAATTCCTGCAACACCGATCACTACAAGGATACATAAACCAATCACACCTGCCATGTTTAACTCCAAAGACATCCCAGTATGGTATAGCAATCGGATGCTAGAAAGTGATTCAGAGACCGACTCACATGAGTGGGAATTTGATTCAGTGCAACTTAACACTTCAGATGAGGAAGACACATCACCACCTCCACCCCGCAAAGACATCCCTGTTTACGGAGAAGCACAGATAAAGACCACTTGGGTACCTAAGCTGGAAACATCTTCCACAGACCCTATGTCTCATCCTACGCCTGATTCTGACAGGGAGAGTACCATCAACGACCTTCACCACACTGTCTTAACCCTCACTGATACATCTCCCGCACTTAACCTAATCGATGACATAATGCCCATTGTCCACCCTGAACTCATCGAATGGAACCAACCAAATCCCCCATGTCTTGACCTCTTCCAAAACGATGAGGCTATCATTGACTTTTTGGAATTAAGGGCTAATCTACCAAGCGGGGATCACAAAGCTGGATTCGTCATTGAACTTAATAGCGCAGCATACTTCGGGGCGGATGCCAAACCCTTCAGCTGCAAAAATATAACAATAAAACATGGATCTTCCAGTGAAAACCACACTGTGGCACTGTTTGATCCGACAAAAGTAAAAAGAAAGAGCGTATCCAATGGTGAAAACCTCTCTGAGGCGCCTGAGGATGAAGGCTTTGACATCCTCCCTGCTAGTACACAACAGGAACGATCGACGATTCTCATTGAGGAGACTAAAGAATACAATGTGGGGACTTCTGAAAACCCTCATATCATACATCTGGCATCTCTTCTCACTCCAGAGGAACAACCTCAATTTATAGAGTTCTTCCAACAGCGTCAGATCAACTTTGCATGGTCATATGCAGACATGCCTGGGCTTGATCCTGATTTAGTCATGCATCATCTCACAGTAGCAAAAGGAGCCAAACCTGTCAAGCAGAAGCTTCGTAAGATGCATCCTCAGATTGCCGTGCTAGTCAAAACAGAACTCAAGAAACTCCTGGATGTTGGTTTCATTAGACCAATTGATTATGCAGAATGGATCTCCAACATTGTACCAGTTGGCAAACCAAAAGGGGGCATCCGCATTTGTACAGACTTCAGAGATCTGAATAAGGCATGTCCTAAGGATGACTTCCCTCTACCAAATATCGACATCATAGTAGATTTGACAGCAGGACATGCCATGCTTTCACTCATGGATGGTTTTTCGGGATACAATCAAATAAAGATCGCACCAGAGGATCAACATAAGACAGCCTTCACATGTCCATGGGGCACATACTGCTGGAATGTAATGCCTTTTGGTCTAAAGAATGCAGGAGCGACCTATCAACGAGCAATGACCACCATCTTCCATGACATGATGCATACTATGATGGAAGATTATGTGGATGATTTACTAGCAAAATCACTTACTAGAGAAGGACATCTTCACATCTTAGATAAAATCTTTGATAGACTGGAACAATACCATGTTCGACTCAACCCAAAGAAATGTGTCTTCGGAGTGACCTCCGGGAAGCTTCTAGGATACATTGTCTCAAGCAAAGGCATTGAGGTCGATCCAACAAAGGTTAAAGCAATCATGGACATGCCACCTCCAAAGAATATCAGTCAGCTAAGAACACTACAAGGACGGCTTCAATCTATCCGCAGATTCATTGCACAATTAGCCGATAAGTGTCACCCATTCACACACCTGCTACACAAGAACATCCGCTTTCAGTGGGATGACAGATGCCAGCAAGCATTTCAGTCACTCAAAGACTATCTCATGAATCCACCATTGTTGATGCCACCAGATCCAAGTAGACCATTATTGCTCTATATCTCAGCAACAAGTACAGCATTGGGTGTACTACTAGCACAACATAATGCAGAAGGTAAAGAGTGTGCTATATACTACATCTCTCGCACACTGGTGGGCTATGAACTCAATTACACACCTATTGAGCGAGCTTGCCTAGCAGTAATCTTGGCAGCCACTAAACTGAGGCACTATCTGTTAACACACAAGGTACAACTCATTGCAAAGATTGATCCACTCAAGTATTTACTTAACAAAGCAGCATTGACAGGTCGCTTAGCTAAATGGGTAATGATTCTAAGTGAATTTGACATTGAGTATGTGGACCGTAAAGCTATCAAAGGTCAAGTTATTGCAGATCAGTTGGCCGATGCACCACTCATAGGCGATCATCCTCTCATTTCCAATTTTCCAGATGAAGAGATATTCATGATCACAGAAGTACAACCATGGAAACTATATTTTGATGGTTCATACACTAGGCACGGCTCGGGGGCAGGCATTCTGTTTATCACACCTCAAGGTGATAGCATCCCGAAGTCTTACAGGCTCACATTTCCATGCACAAACAACATAGCAGAGTATGAGGCTTTGATCACAGGACTTAGGCTAGCCATACAATGGAAACTAAAAGAACTACAAGTATATGGCGACTCACAACTGGTCATTCGACAAGCAACAGATGAGTATCAGACCAAAGATGATAAACTCATGCCATATAAGCAAATGGTGGACAATCTAAAGACATCATTTACTACTATCACTTTTGAGCAGATACCAAGAGAGCAAAATCGAGCTGCTGACGCCATGGCTACCATCGCATCTTTACTAGATCTTCCACAGAATTCAACACGCTACGAGTTCTTGGTAGAACAGCTTTGGATTCCCGCTTATGATATCCCGGAATCTGAAATGATATGTCACCTTGTCGGTTCTGAATCCCCATGGTATGGTGAGTTCTACACCTATCTCCGTGATCACACCCTTCCTCCCGACCAATCAAATAACCAACGAAAAACCTTCATTCGCCAAACTGCTCGATATACCATTATTGCTGAAACCCTATACCGACGCAGTCTTGATGGTACTCTCCTTCGATGTCTAGAACAAGGTGAGATAACAAAGGCTTTGGAAGAGGTACATGAAGGAATTTGCAGGACTCACTCAAGTGGTCCATCACTAGCCAAGAAGATCATGCGAGCTGGATACTATTGGCCATCTATGGAAAAGGATTCCTACTACTTTGTTAGGAAGTGCAAAAAATGTCAAGTTCATGGCGACCTAATACATGCACCAGCTCAAGAACTGCAACCAATCACAACACCATGGCCTTTTTGTCAATGGGGTCTTGATCTTGTGGGTAAAATCCATCCATCTTCATCCAATGGCCATAAATTCATTATTACCGCCACCGAATATTTCACCAAGTGGATCGAAGCTGTTCCACTTACCCAAGTCACCGGCAAGCAGATCGCCTCATTCATCCTCAATTACATCATCTGTCGGTATGGTGTGCCCATGTCCATCGTCACAGATAACGGTCTTCCTTTCAAAAATCAGGATGTCCGTGAACTTTGTGAGAAATTTCATATCCAACACCGCTTTTCCACTCCCTATTACCCACAAGGCAATGGTCAGGCCGAAGCATCCAATAAAAACATATTGAGGATCCTAAAGAAGACAGTCAATGATGCCGGCCGTGATTGGCATGTTCAATTGAATCCAGCGCTATGGGCATATCGAACTAGCATTCGGACCCCTACAGGTGCAACTCCTTATTCATTGGTCTATGGTGCCGAAGCTATCTTACCTATTGAGGTTGAGATACCATCATTACGAGTTTCCTTGCATAATCTCATTGATGATGAAGCATACAGAGTCTCACGCCTTCAGGACTTAGAGTTACTTGATGAGAAGCGACAAGCTGCATACAACCATCTCAAAGCCTATCAGCAGCGCATGAGTAGAAGCTACAATCACCGAGTTAGACCTCGTACATTTGAGGTAGGTGATCTTGTTCTTCGAGAAAATCCTCGCAACCAACCAAACAGAGAACATCAAGGCAAGTTTGAATCAAACTGGTTGGGCCCATATGTTGTCACTGCTGTATTCGGGTCCGGGGCATATCAGTTGGCTACATCAGAAGGAGAACCGCTCGCAGATCCAATCAACAGCATGCACCTCAAACGGTTTTATACCTAAGCTGTACAGAGCATCAGGCTCCCCTGCCTATCAGAAAATACCAAAAAACATTCAGAAAAATGTCCTGAAGAAAATATAAAAACATTCAAAAAAGTAAAGAAAAATCATGCATCCAAACGGTGAACAACCACTCCGGTGGCACCTTGGGTAAGAACGATGGTGAAAACCTGGCAAACAGGCGCCACTCGTAAAGGCTATGGCTCCATTATCTTTCAGACTTGTGGCGATCACATCTACTTCATACATACATCCATCCATCCATCAACCATGGCTTGTTATTCCTCTGCAATTATGATAGTACTCCATACATCTTGCATCCCGCTTTTTCATAGTCATGTCTAAAACTGGGGGCAATGCCTTTAACCTATTGATGGAAGTGGATTCTACATTGTCTTATGATTCATTAAGTTCTTCATTCAAACAATCATCAAAAATCCAAAAACATTCAAAAATATCTCGCAAAAATACCAAAAACATTCAAAACAATTCAAAATCCAAAAACATCGACAAAACCATTGAAAAATCACACAAAAACATGGCCACACCTTGTACATACTCATCCATGCAGATACCAAAACAAACATTGCGACAAACTACTCACACAATGACCATTTATCACTCGACCACACAATCCACATCCAACAAATCAGAACTTGTCTTTCAAACAAGGATGCATCCTTCCTTACCAAAACAAAGACAAAAGTGACGTTTTCTTTGACAAGAAAATTATGTTAAGCTATCAAATGCTTGGTTGATTCGTGAGTAATTCATTTGTTTATCTGTATCGGGATCTTTCAGCATTGTTTTGTATCGTTTGCGCATTATTTCCGATGAAGTTCTGGGGCATGTACTAATGGTGTCTACGTGGGAAGTTCACTAGGCTATGTGATCTTATGCCAAATGCAATCATAGATCACTACGGCTTGCTGACTACAGCGTATACCTCGACCATATGAGCATGAACCATTACCAAGGATCCTTATTCTTTATTCTTTATGTATATATTGTTTGTTTGCAGGTACAATGCTCTTCCTTTGGTTCCTCCTACCTCGTCCAAACTGGATAAAGGTTTTATTTCTTTGTACGGTATGCACTTGTCTCAGGATATGATCAGCCTAAGATCAAGGAGGACGATCCAAGTCATGCATGAATAGAGATAATCCTTGTCTGTTCTGCAAGCAATACTCAGGTCAACTTGATCCATTATATCAAGTTGCTTGTATTAACTTGCTATATCAAATCCATGTAAGAAAGACTCTGGTCATCTTGAATCTTTATGTCAAGTTGCTTGTATTTTCTTACAACATTTTAAAGCTCAATGATGAAAAATAAAGCACCATGGATCGTCATTCCATCTCATTTGTATATATTGCATTTCGTTGCATTCCACCCATCCATACATTCATAATAGCTGCATATCATGCATACGTAGTCATAATAATGCATACTCTATTTTACTCATCTTCTTCCATAGGACTCGATCCTAGTCCTCCATATCTTCTATCTAACATCAAATCCCCCCTCACCCTCCCTATCTTGATCATCAACATCATCCTAATCCCTTCATCGCTTCCCATCCTCATTCATCCACACAATCCAGCAAGTTGCTCTGTCTACACAGATACATCGACTCCCACACACCTAGACTATCAACAGATACTCTGATCAAGTATCTTCGGGTCTCAACAGGTAATCGATTATGGTAATCCTAGACTACATCAGGCATTTATCATAATGACCTAGTCTCAACGGGACTGCCATGATTCCCCACAACCATCCATCACACGCACATACTATCAATTGATCAACCAATCAAACACAATCCAATGGACAATTACATCAATTGTCTACGTCTCAACGAGTATTTTTCTTCATATACCTTGACTTCATCGGGCAATTACATCAATTGTCTAAGTCACATCAGGTCACTTTGATTCACTTACTCAGACTTTATCATGTCCAAGTGACCAACTGACATCAACTGTCACGCTTTGACTTGACCGGGGCAATTCAACCGATTGCACCAGATTGTCCAACCAATTTTGATCAATTATATAGCATCAATCCAAACCCCACACTACATCTGCTATGTATCTCTTGCATGACCTCAGGGTACCCACTGGCTTGTTGTTTCTTCATATTCACTCCATTTTCTCCCATTCTTTCATCATTAGTTCTAATTTCTTCTATTCTACCTCCCCTCCACTTTGCATTCTTTTTCGAGAGATCGCCCGATTTTTCAAAACAAAATTTGGCCCATCTCTCGAGGGGGCATACCACCCATTAAATTTACATTTTATGGGGCATTTCTTCACACCTATTTTTCTTTCTTTGAAACGACGCGATAAACCGCACCGTCTCAAAGAGGGGCAAATGTAGTCACATAAATCTGTCCACTTAATTAAATGAATACTTAGTATTTATTTGATTATTTAACCATCAATTAATAATTAATTAAATTAATATTTAATTAATTCATCTTAACCCTATTCTCCTATTAATTAAATAAATTATTCAATTTATTTGATTTAATTCACTTAACCAAATTCAGACCATTAATTAAATAAATAAATCATATTTATTTAATTAAATATTCTCTCACATTTAAATAAATTAATATTTATTTAAAACCCCCAAAATCCCACCTCTCACATTTAAATAAATAAATCATTTATTTAAATCACCTTTATCCTCCACCCACTTGCATTTTCCTACAAATGCAAATTGCACAATTATTTTAAATAAATAATTTATTTAAATCACCTTTATCCTCCACCCACTTGTATTTTCCTACAAAAGCAAGTTGCACAACTATTTTAAATAAATTATTTATTTAAAATCCTATTTATCCTCACCCACTTGAAACCTTTAATGGTTTCCCTTAAAGTAGTCAAACTTGATGGCTTTAAAGTCTTCAAACTTGATGGCTTCCTTCTATAGTCTTCTTAAGACTTTAATGGTTTTCCTTAAAGTCTTCAAGCCTTTAATGGTTTCCCTCAAAGTCTTCAAGCATTTTAAATGCTTTATCTTCTTTTTTCTCATTTAAATAAATTAATATTTATTTAAATATTTATCCAAATTCAACTTACACCATTTAATTGAAATAAATGATTTTATTTTAATTGAAAATACCAAAATTTCTCCCACTTGCATTTTCCTACAAAATCCACTTGTATGCCTAAACCCCTTCTAGATTCTTCTAAACCCTTCCTAATTAGCCTAAATTCATCCCTTAAATATTGTCACATTCCTAAGCAAATTGGAGTCACTTCTCAAAGACTCCAAAGTCTTTGAAAAGCAATTAATGCTTTGTGTGTTCAACAAATTAACCCTCAAAGTCTTGGATAACCTTTGAAAGCTTCCAACCTTCAACCACTTAATCCCCAAAGTCTCCAATAACCATTAATGGTTAATTCAACCCTCCCACATGGTTAAAACATTTGTTTTGACTCAACCTCTACCCAACCCAAAGGTCTCATCAGGCCATTAATGCTTTGACCATGATTATCTCTTAAACATTTGCACAAAGGTTTATCCTTGGATTAACTCCTAATCCAGTGGGTAATCCTAATTTAGACTTGACCCTTATCTTCTAGATAACCATGAGGTCTTCTCAGGCCTTTAATGCCTCCAACCTCTTCTCTCAACCCAATCCTATGTTGACACTTGTCACCATTTTATTGGTGCCAATTGTGCACATGGATCCCCAACTTTCAATCCTAACCCTTGTTAAGATTGCTCAATCTTAACCCTTCATTTCCCCATTTCTTCTATAAATAGAACCCTTCTCCTCAAGCAAAGAGAAGCATTTTAGAGTATTGTTGTTATACTGGCATTAGCATAGAGCTTTTTCATAGCATCACTATCTACTCTAGCATAGTATTTAGCTTTTCATTTCATATTTGAAGCTTAGTATTAAATCTCAATCCTCCATAAGCATCCATAGTGCAAAAAGCTGCTGAGAGCTACACTCATTTGGGACTTGGAGAGGAGAGGAACAAGGGAGGAGCAACTATGAGCATCTTGATTAGCTATTTCATTTTATGTTTATATGCTTTCTATTTCATGCTTAATATCTCTCTTGATATGCCTGTTTAGGATAATCTTTTGTTGCTAACACTAACGTTTGTTTCTTGTGCTCTTGTGTGTGTTGCCATCAAACAGATTTTCTAATCCTTTTTGCAGAGCATCAGGATTCATTAGACCGAGTTCTATTCCCTTTGCTTCTTCAGTTGTGCTGGTGAAGAAGAAGGATGGGACCCTACGCATGTGTATTGACTACCGTGCACTTAATAAGAAAACCATTAAGAACTAGTATCCCATTCCACGCATAGATGAGTTGTTGGATGAGCTTCATTACTCAGTTTATTTTTCGAAGATTAATCTTCGATCGAGGTATCATTAGATTAAGGTGCAAGAGTCTGATATTCACAAAACAGCCTTCAGGTGCCATTACAATCATTATGAGTTTTTAGCGATGCCTTTCGGTCTCACTAACGCCCCTGCTACATTTCAGTCATGCATGAACCACATATTTAATAAGCATCTGTGTAAGTTTGTGTTGGTATTTTTTGATGATATTTTTATTTACAGTAGATCATGGGAGGAACATTTGAGGCACTTAGATGAGGTGTTGAGCATTATGGAATCTCAATCTTTGTATGCTAAGATGTCCAAATGTGAATTTGGGTTCACTGAGATTTTATACTTGGGTCATGTGATAGGAGTTGATGGAGTCAAAGTCTGTCAGGAGAAGATCCAAGCTATCCTTGATTGGCCACCTCCCAGGAACATTTCAGAGTTACGTGGTTTTCTTGGGCTATGTGCTTATTACAGGAGGGTTGTTAGAGGTTATTCTCAGCTTGCAACACATTTAACAAATCTCACTAGGAAAGGGGCTTTCAGATGGACTTAGGAGGCACAGGAGGTATTTGATAGGCTTAAGCAAGTGATGAGCACTTGTCCTGTGTTGGCACTTCCTGATTTCACCCAACCTTTTGTGCTTGAATGTGATGCTCAGGAGAAGGTGTGGGTGTAGTACTTATGCAAAACCATCATCCTATTGTGTATGAGAGTAGAAAACTGAGAGACAATGAGAAATTATACTCCACTTATAAAGAAATGTTGGCTATTATGCATGCTCTCACAAAATTCAGACAGTACTTAGTGGGAAGGAAATTCCTTGTTAAGACCTCAATGAAAGGCAGCAAAAATGGGTTAGTAAGATCCAAGCTAATGATTTTGACATTGAATATGTCAAGGGGAAGAAGAATGTAGCTGCTGATGCATTATCTAGGAAACCTTCTATTGCTGCCCTTTGTTCATTGAGTGAGATTTCAGCTGATTGGAAATCTCAACTATTGGTAGAGTATTCCAAAAATCTGCATGCATGTGAAATTATGGATGGGATCATTCAGGATGATAGGTACACAATTGTGGATGATGTGATTTACTACAAGGGAAGAATTTATCTAGTTCTGGAATCTAAACTAAAAAATTAGATTTTGCATGCTTTTCATGACACTCCTGTAGCCAGACACCAGGGGTATGGTAAGACTTACAGGCAGATTAAAGAGAGGTTCTCCTGGAAGGGCCTCAAAGATGATGTTTTACAGCATGTAAGGGAATGTATTACCTGCCAACAAAATAAAATTGAAAATACATACCCTACTGGTCTGCTGCAACCATTACCCATTTCGGAGCAAAAATGGACAGGAATTTTGATGGATTTTATCACGGGTCTTCCCAAGGTACAAGGGAAAGATTGCATATATGTAGTTGTGGACAGGTTGACAAAATATGCTCATTTCTTTTCCATAGCAGCAGGCTATACAGCTTCATAGGTTGCTGATCTGTTTTTCAGAGAAGTATTTAGGCTCCATGGTCTCTCCAAGACCATTGTCAGTGACACAGAGTTGCTGATCTGTTTTTTTCAGAGAAGTATTTAGGCTCCATTAGGTTCATGAGTGCTTTTTGGTAGGAGTTGTTTAGACTCACTGACACAGAGTTGACTCCTAGCACCAGCTACCACCCTCAGACTGATGGATAGACTGAGATTGTGAACAAGTGGATTGAGGGGTATTTATGCAACTATGTGTCAGGACAGCTGCGTACATGGGTTCGTTGGTTGTATTTAGGAGAGTTTTGCTACAACACGACACACCATATGTCTCATTTTCGTGCACTATATTGTTATGACGCTATGACATTCATGGATTTGGCCCTTGGAGATAGTAGAGCACCATTGGCCCAGGATTGGCTTCATGAGAGCTAAGACATACTTAAGGCACTTAAGGAAAACATCCTGCGAGCCCAAAATCAGCAGAAGCTATATGCTGATCGCCATAGGATTGAAAGATCCTTTGAGGTTGGACACATGGGGTTTCTGTGCCTCCAACCTTACCGGCAGAGTTCTATGAAGATGAGTGGGGCAGAGAAGCTCAAGCCCCGGTTTTATGATCCGTACCGTGTTTTGAGGAGAGTTGGGGAAGTGGCATATGAGATTGAGCTCCCACCAGAGAGCAGGATTCATAACATCTTTCATGTATCTTGCCTCAAGAAGGCAATTGGACAGGGCACATTGGCTTCTTCAATGTTACCACCCTTGGATGAGGAGGGGAAGTTGGTTATGGTTCCAATTGAGATCTTGGATAAGTGTGAGAGGCATCTGCGGAACAGAATGATTAGGGAATACTTGGTTAGATGGAAAGATTTGCCCATAGAGGATGCCACTTGGGAAGGAGAAGTTACTCTACAACATCCAGCTCTTCAGTTGCTTGAGGGCAAGCAATCCCAGGAAGGGAGGATTGTAATGTCCCCAAAATTAATTAAATAAATAAATACATTTTATTTATTTATTTATTCCAATTTCCCATTTGTAATTAATAAGGGATAAATAATAAATAAAATTAAGGAATAAAGTATGAAATAAATTAATAAATAATTTGAATAAATAATTTATTATTTATTGAATAATTGGGAGGCAATCAAGTCTATTTGTTTTTATCCTAGATAAATCATTTCTTTATGAAATAAAGTTTTTTTATCCTGGTGGGGCCGCTTTACGCTGTGAAGTTTGATATTGCCATGGTAACTATAGAGGTATTTAAAAATAATCGGCTACAATTATCTCCTGGACTTTATCGGCTAGAAAAAAATAATTGTGTGAGCCAATAGGAAATTTTGTTGATGGGGACTTTAGCACAAGTCTGAATATTTCTTTCCTGAGCCAAATATTTCATTCCCAACTTGGGGAAAATTGAGAAATTGGTTTAATCGGCCAATGAGAGAGCTTGGCCATTTTTCGGCGTCCATGCGTGAGCGGAAGGTTGGAGTCGAGTTTCAGTGGGAGCAGATTAAACAGCAGATTTCTCCAGAATTTTGGTGTTGATTGAGGATCTAGGATTGGGGAGTTCAGAGATTGTTTAACTTGGAAGAAGAGAAGGGAGAGATCTATCGAATTTGCTTGAATTTGTGAATTTCTGAGTCTAATACTTGCCACGATTTTGGCAATTAGCAGACTTTTCAACATACAAGGGTTGGACGTTCTTCCAGCACTTACAGCTTCCAGGCATCACACAGTGGATCCCTTTCACAAGCCTCTACGCTATTTTTCTGAGCATGCTTTCCTCAGGTTGTACTTTTCTCTAGCATGGGTTGAGAATCGCACAAATTAAGAAGCCAGCAAGCAGCACTCTTTGTCGTAGAAGTTTGAGATTTGGTATTTCTGTCTCAGACAAACTCCCAGGTGCAGAATAAGGGGTATCGAAATGCATCATAAATTGAAGTTTCAACGCTAAATCGGTAGGCATACATTCAGGGGTTCGGGTCATATCTGGAATTCGGGTTTTCTTGATCAGTGAGGTCCATTACTTGCATCGAAGTCACCAATATTATTTGCCATTGTTTCTAAATTCAGAATCGATTTGGGACCAAATCGTGCCTGGTATGTCTTCAGAGTGCTCAGTCTTTATAGTTAAATTCTTTGTTCAAGTTGCAGAAAATTCCTATCAATAAGTTGATGTGCATTCAGTTTCATTCCAATTTAATTTATTGCATTCAAGTTCTTAGCATCATTCTAAGCCTCGAAAAAAAAAGAAAAGAAAAGAAAACAAAAAAAAATCTGTGCAATTGAAACCAGAAAACATATCCAGTCACATTGGAAATCCACAGCTTGGAATCTTTCATTTTCATCTTATAATTCCTGATTTTGGTAGGTCTTTTTGACATCATTTGTTTTCAGTCAAAGTGGTGGTTATCTGTGCTAGAAAAGAGTATTGTTTGTATGCAGATTATCATTATGTATTCGGTGCAGACTTGATACAGAATCAGAACTTCTTCTTGTGCAGATTTGTCTTGTGGCAGAGGCATCATGGTTGTGTAAACACATCAGCATATTTTTAATCAAGACATATGTCTTTTGTGTGTTGTATTGCACAGATACAAAGTTTTGATTGTCTCTGAATGTGTTTTGCAGAGACGCAAAAGTATTGGTTATTATTGTCAGAGTATAGACTTAAAGTATACAGGAACATTAGAAGATATATGACAGATTACTCAGTTTGCACAAAGTCAGTTTGATATTTCAGTATTTTCAAAGAAAATTTCTACATTTGATTCTGAAAGTAAAAGGCTGTTTTAAGACTTTTAAAGACTTGAGTTGGTGCTCATGAGTCTTGGAATTGAAAGTGTCGGTGCACTTATAGACAGTGGTTTGGTGACTCCTTAGGGTTGAAGCCCTTAAAGCATTGTAATTGGAGTAAAGATTGTGAGGCTGGATTAGGACAGTAGAATCCTAGTGGTATTTCTCACCATGGTTTTCCCACATTGGGTTTCCATGTAAAATCTTGTGTGTTGTGCTCTTTTTGTTGCATCTTTTCAGTTTCTGTTGCTGTATCTTTTACATCTTTCAATTTCAGATTAAAAGCTTGATAAAAAGGTTTAAGTTGTTAAAAGGATTAAAGTTTATGTACTACTGATTCACCCCCCCCTCTCAGTAGTACTTCAGTGTTCTACAATTTGATCTTACACTTTGTCTCTTGCATTTGCTTGAAAGTTTCTAGTGTCTTTTCGACAAACCCATTTCGTGCAAAGCCTGCAAATGTGGTATTCCATGCAACCCATTTCTTTTGAGGCACAAACAGTTAACACACCTTGTCCATGCTTTCACTCTTTTGCAGACATGTTGCAACTGTAAAATCAGTTACATAACTGTCCATGTTTGGTTGAATTAGAGGCCTTTCAACCAGTCTTTTGTTCATACAACTGTCTTTCTACATGCAAAAATGTAACTGCTCTAATCCTGCCTATTGATGTTTAAAAATCTACTGTGCTCCTTTCTAAATTCCCACACTATAATTGGGCACCTCTTTCGCACATGGAGGAGTGACATCAAGATTTGATTCCTGTGAATGTTCCGGCCAAAATATTCCTCTTTAATGCTTGCTATTTGGGCAGATTGTATGTTGTGTTGAATAATGTCAATCATGCAACCGTAGCACTTCTATTTCCTCAATTTTTGACTGATCATGGTGGAAGTACATCTTAGCATTTGGAGTGAATCTACACTTTACACATTTAAATAAATCTTCTTGTCTAGAAAGATTTAATTGCTTGAATCGAGTCAAATGTTTGCTTGCAACTAAAAATGTGGAAGTTCTCATCATATGGCATGGTTCCTCCTTCAATATAGGCCACCACTTCCTTCTATGGTGTTGCACCTTGTCTTCCAAGAAAATATCAACACCAACCATAATGACACTGACAACAAAGCAATCGTGATGGGGATTTTGATCACATAATCCCACAATATTGTTAAATGTTGCAGTCTTGTCATATATTTGAGTTAAATAGCAGATGTTTCACAATGTTTTCAACATGGTTGTATTCACATTATCTGGAAAAATATATCGAAGACTGCATCAACCACTTGCTATTGTAATCAGAGTACATTGAAATTTAGACACAGCATTCCTAGTGATAGTACAAAGAACATCTGAATGCTTTTCCAATTAAACCATTGCAGGGCTTTTGTTAGACAACAGCCAGAAACTAAACTAGATATATATATATATATATATTTTAATTTTAATATGAATATGAACAAAATGGAGCGAAAATGATTAAAGGAGCGAACAAGATGTAGAGATGAGAAAAACCAAATGAATGATGTTGCTATAGATTTGCATGTAGTCCGCACCACAACATTGTTGAAAAAATGCAAGAATGGTGGACAAACAAAACAATGGCTATTGCACATGATCGTAATTTCATCACCGTTGTATGAACTGCTTTGGAGGACTAGTGAATGGAAAGCAAACAAACAGGTGTACAAAACCTTCTATGACACCATATTGAAATTGTGACACAAAGGAGAGTCAGAAGCTCCACCACAACAATCAATCGTTTGTCTTCGATACTTTCATGACGTCTATATAAAACCATTCAACCTACTAACTACCAAACCACATAATAATTAACTAATCACTAATATCTATAAACTAAAGTGATTATTACTAAAATAATCACTTACACTATTTATTTATTATTTACTAATTCATATCTCAGACACTAATTCCTAACATACCCTGTTTGTCTCATCCTTGCTCTCATGCCCGCTTCTATCTAGTAACATACCAAGTGCAGTTCGCACTGCTTTTGGTGACTTAGTTGGATTACATCAACAGTTTACCAGAAATTGTTTGAGAAATTTTGGTTACTTTTATTTAATTTAGTTATTATTTTATGATTTTATATGATACATGCCCTGAAATCTTAGCTTTGGGAAAATTTCTATTGACACATGTACATCATATGTTCATTGTTCTATGAGCTGAGCCGAAATTGAGTTTCTGAATATACATTGAAAAAGTTTAGACTCGTGTATGAACTGAGTCAAAATTTAGTTTCTAAATGTGCTATGAAAAATGTTTACACCATGAAGCTTAAAATAATTGTATGTATTAAAATCTTTACTTTGTGGATTTGGCTGTGCATTGGTTACAGGATATGGGCATACAATGCAGATGATTTGGTACTATGCGCTCTTCCCTACCATGAGACAAGTTTATTTGTGAGAATAGTGCAACTCCTCGACTTGAAGTGAGGCCTTTATTCAATTTCAATTTACATGTCTGATAGAAAACTGTAATAATCAATTCTTTTGTCGTTTGTGTAAATAACTCTCTAGATGCTATAATCATAACTAATTTGTCTTGATATATGTTTTATGCTACCTTCAGAAAGACTAAATGGCATTTTCTAGAAGGAGTAAAAGAATCAGGTGCACCTCCTCCAAGAACTGTTCTTGTTCAACAATTTGCACGCGAATTGGCAATTCTGGAAACTATATGTGAATATGTAAGTTCTGTCATTTCATTCAGCCTCACAGAAGTTGTTACATGTATACAAATTGACATCAGTCTACTCAATCAGGTCAGATTTGGTGGAGAAGAAATGAAATTTCTCATTGATGATTCTTGGGTTTAACTTTTCAGTTAGCATTAAATGTATCTATCATATTTAATTTCAATGTCTAAATAGTTGTATGCTGTTCAATGGTATGTTGATGCAGAGTATACCTGTGGTGAAAAGTCAACCATACTCCAGAACTTCAGTTTCCTTTTGTGTTGCACTGATAATGGAGACCTTGGGTGTTATGAAAACAGTTAACACTGATATAATAAGCAAAATTCTCCCTTTCATATTTCGTTGCTTTGATACTATGGCTGTTCTAGACTATAAGGTTTGTCATTTTTCCTCATACTTCTCCTAAACATCTTGAGTAGAAGAACATTGTACACTTATTTTGTAAAAGATGACTTGGACACTGACAGTTTAAAATCTATAATTGGCTGACAGTTTAAAATCCTGATGTATCTTTTTAAATTTGATTTATGCTCTCAGTACTTTGAACATATTGTGTGATAACTATCAAGTTGCAAATACTGATAATAAAATCTCTTATTTCTTTTCTTATATTCACTTTTGTTTTAGATGGACATTTCAACCTTTGATTTGTGGAATTTTATGCATTTAAAAATCATATTTCATGTTTCTTGAAATCTATGGATGTTTGGTGTTTATGGTGGAAAAAATGGGGGTTCACTAGCCTAACGTATGAACTAGGAACAAAACCCATTCATCACCAAATTACATTAAGGGGAATAAGAGTCAATAGGCATAGCCTCAAATCTATTGGAAAGGGATGAGCACAAATTGGACTTCTTATTTCTCCTTGTTTGAGTTGAAACTGAAATTGATGATGGTAATGATATGAATTAGGGTTAATGATGTTAAATTCATAATGATCAGCATAAACAAATAGTTTTAGAACAGATATGCCGTCACCAAGTACAAATCTCGAAATGTGAAGCAGAGAGGAATGCGTGCGAAATCTGAGCTCAAAAATGTGGGACAATGGGGGCTAGGTGGCCTTGTTCAGAAGTGATCGGATGCGAATATCGGAAATAGAATCCCATCAGGGAAGTGTCGGACAATGGGGCTAGGCGACCTTGTCTTGGCTTTCTCACTTCTTCAAAATCTGGTTCTGTGTGTCTTAGTCTGCTGTTTTCGGATATATATTCGCTCTCTCCAGAATTTGTCATCTCGAGCTTGATGTCGTTGATAATGGTGATGGTGCAATGGTCTTTGAAGAAGACCCACAAATGTCGATGCAATAACATGACATGACAAGACCTAAAAGAATCAATCATGAAAACATGGTTGCATGAAGATTGCTGCAACTTGCTGCTCCATATTGCTCAGATCTGAAGGAATTCGCCAATAATACTTTCTCTAGGAAGTGATCTCAGTAATGCTCAATGTTGTGGGATGTGAAGGTTATTGTAATGTACCCTTATTTTATATCTTATGAAATAGGGACAATTAACTTGCAAAGATCAATTGCAAGGGACTTCTTTCCTTAAAGTCTCAAATAATACTTAAAATAATAATAATTGAAGTTACTTGATTGCAAGAACGATAGTTTATGATACCACTTTATAAATGATTGTCCATATGAAATACAATTGATACCACTTATATTCTGATATTATATGATATATGTAAGCAAATATCACTGCTATCTCTAATATGGCACTTAAACATATGCAAGATGATCTTGATTAATATATCTGATCTGCAACTATGGTCTGATTGGAATCTGCTCTCCCTGATCCATCTTGAAGGAATATGCAAGTTCAGATATCCAATCTGGAGAAGGAAATAGAATTCTGCTCTTTCTGATGTGTCACTGTAGAATATATGCTTTTAATCTCCTCCGTGGATTATAGCAATAATACTATGAGAGCTGTGTCTGATCTGGCAATGGTAATATGCTGGTAATCTGCTTCAATCACATATAGTGATGAAGTACAATTGCTGTCTCCGATCTGTACTTGAAACACATGCAATCTTGGTGCTGTTTCTGATATTGACTTTGAGATATGCAACCTTTATGCCAAAGGCAAATTCTTGATAGAGCCTATTCAATATGGATACAAAGAAGAAATAAATACAAATCCCATGATTGCGGAAGTGAGATTGAACTTGCTCTTATATCCCAAAATCAAAAGGGTGGCAACCTTTGGAGTTGATAAGTCACCTCTCTTCCATATCGAATCCCTTCATAACAATCGTTTGTTGTTGATTAGACCTTATTGCTTAATCGCTGCCTTCATAATCCTTTTCATAAGTGATGTCTGATTATCATAATCATTGTTCGTTAATATCGTGCCTTCCCATAACTCAATTATGATTGCTGACCATAATATATTGATTACTATTATTTTCTCTCTAGATATGCTTGATGATAATTAAGGGATGTTTAATCAATAGTTGATGTTAACTATCTTAATGATTCTTATCGAGTCAACCATCATCAGCTAAATCGATATTATATAAGTTGCTGTCTTAACTCGATATCTCCCAATTAATTGTTGTCACTTCTTTACATTGTACATGCCACTAATTGATATTCTTCAGTCTGCATATGTGAACGATCTTCATAAATCTCCCTCAGTGATTATGTTATGGGGCTCAATGTTATGATTGGTTCAGTCTTCCTTCTTGCTCGTATTGTTTCTTATCCATGAGATGCTTTGGGATGATCAAACCAAGCTCCTCCATATCGCAAAATGTAATTCAAACCTCCGTAACTTTTTATGTTTATATTAGCCGTTGTTAAGGTATGGCAGTGGCATATATATCATTGACACCCTAATGTCCAATACTTTGTGGTTCTGACGTTCTAAGGATTGCTTCGTATGTTAATTGCTCTTTACATATTCTTTTGACGGGTCCATGAGAAATATATGTATATTACGATTGGATCCATGAGCATTCTGTACGGTGACTGAGCAGAAAGCTACTTTGTGAATCTCCTTAAGAGTGCTCGATATGTCTTTAATCATGATTGCTGGCTTGATTATTGCTATTATCAGAGATGATCAATATCTATATTGTAACAATCGATTGATTGTATTAATGGTGTAATTGATATGGATAGCTTTCATATAAGACGGATACATATAAGGGTATGATTGTGATATATCATTCTCCTCTTTGGCATACTTCCTCAATGTTAACATGATGGTCTATACTGAGCACCATACTAGGCTCGTCTATATTAATGGTCTTTCAATATACTTTTGCAATTTTGTCTCTCCTAGAGAGTTCACAAAATTGAAATGCTTTGTTGACACCATGTGACATATTAGTGGTGAAATGTCAAGGGTGGGGACATTACAGTTATGAAAATGGATGAGGAAAGATGCTCTTACATAGGGTTCCCAAGATATTTCATAAGTTAGGTTGGCCTCCAATGGTCATATTAAAATATAGGAATAGGGACTCAATTGGCGGGAACCAATACTTTGACATATTTAAAAATGGGTCCATTCTGGGGGGACCAGAGCACCTAGCGCCCTAGTCCAACTAGAAAGGTGTGGAACAAATGTAGCTCATGTGTACATAGGCTCAGGACAAAGACCCTGATCACCATATGATCCTACGACATTAGTTTTACAACGCAAAGGCCAAAAATTGGTTTGGAAAAGAGCTAGGAGGAGACACACTAAGGGAAGGGCACAAAAAGGAATGTAAAATTGTAAGGGGTTACAATTTACGACACTAGATTTAGCCTCCACTTTAGCGAGAGTATGAATTTACATTCATACTCACGATAAAGGAGAAGAAAGAGAGAGAGAGAGACATGAACAATATTAAATAATATTCTTTAATGGTCGTCTTAGTAGTTTAGTTAGTTTCTAATTCTGGCTTCAGTTCACGATTTTTTCATATAGAAACATCATCTTTGTAAATCTATTTAAGGAGCTTTCATCTCCTTTGTTTAATATATCGATTATTTGAACATGGTATCAAAGTGGGAGCCAGTTTGGGTTTGACTCCCTCACAGGAGGGCTCAGGATTTTGGGGGGGCCTTTGTTTTTCAAATTCGAGGATTTTTTAAAAGTGTGTGCATGCATGAAAGCTTGTTTGAGAAGAATTTGTTATTTTCGAAATTTTTTAGGGTTTGTAATTCGCAATTTTCTAAATCGTGTGAGATCTTGCAGAAGGGTGTTGAAGGTCATAGTTTTTTTCTACTCGCGTGTCTGTGTTTTTTTGCGACTTGACCACGTGCAAAGGTTTTGCTGCGTTTTTTCCTCCCAGTTCCTATTTGCAACCCTGCGTTGCAGTGTTTAAATCTGCATGAATGGTTTCCATTTTTTTTCTGTGACGACGCCACAACGGGTGAAGGTTCGTGTGTCCGTGGGATTCTCTGCCCACGACTGGTATTTTCTTGTTTGACAGATTTTATTTTTGCAGATTGTTTTCCTTTATCGGACCTGTGCAAGGTGAAATAGGCTATTTTCTACTCATGCGACGCAAATTTTTCTTTTGCGATCTGCGTTTTTTTTTTGTGCGATCTTGAGGCTTTGTGTTTTTTGGCGACGAATTTGTTTGCAATTTGGGCATCTTCTTTCTATGGCTAGGAGTAGGGTTTGTGGACGCGGTGTGATTGGAGTTGTTTTCTGTTTTTCTGCAAGCAAAGGGAGGTTTTCTCGTGATTTGCAATTATGAGTGGTGTTTTGCCGTTGTGTTTATCAGTCTCTTTTTGCACGCTTTTTAAAATCGTGGGTATTAGTATTTGAGTTTTATAATTTTGTCTTTAAAAAAATTATTCTTGTTTTTTCATAATTTTTATCCTTAAAAAATTATGTGGGTTTTTTTTATAATTTTTTAAGCAAAAAATTATTTCGGGGGTTATAATTTTTCCTTAAAAATTATCATCTATGATTCGTGAAGTCCGTGTGGGATTTAGGGTATTTATAATTTTTTTCTCCAAAATTACGACGGGTGTTTTTGTTTTAGGGTTTTTATCGTTCTCATTGAAAAAACGATGATTGGTAGCTTCAGTTTCTAGGGTTTGACAGTTTTTTCCACAAAAATCGTGGTATCTTGCAGTCTATTTGTGAGTTCTTGGATCAAATAGTGCTCAGTGCTTATCTGCAAAAGTTTTGCGGTTTTTGCTAAAATTGTGTGGTGCAGGAGCACCTTTCCCCAACACATGAAAATTCTTTGGAGATTGCAGATAGATAGCCAGTTTAGAGAGTAGAACATCATCTCAGATCCATTGTAAGACTAGCTGCAAGATTTGACGATTTATAAGTCACTTGCTACGCTGTGGTCATTAGGATCACTGAGTGATTACCTTTTTAGGATAGCATAGGTTTTAAGTTTACTTTAATAAGGAAACTTAAGTTTCTTAAGTTTGTTGAGAAAAATTTACTCTTGGTTTTTTAGTAGTTATTTCAGCATAACAAAAATGATCTAACTAATACCTCTGAACGGCTGGGCGGTTTCAACACCGAATGTAAAGCCGTTCAGAGATGGAGGCCTTCATAGCCCTTACAGGCGGGTGGAAGGCACACACAGCGTTTGTAATACTTTTCTTTGAATCAATAAAATCTATCCATTTTCCTGCAGTCTCGAGAGTTCATCCATTCTTAGATTTGCATACTGGCCTAGTGGGAGACGACACTGTGTTGATGTTGCAGTTTTTTTGGATCTGAATCTGCCGAATCCGCCCCTGTTCGCCACACACTCCTCCCGCTTCATCCTGTTAGATCAAGACACCTCCACCATGAGATTAAACTGATCTCGGGTGGAAGGTTTCATTTTCATGGTTCTACAGTCCGTTTTTATGCTCGGCCAGGGAAATGGTGGAGTGATGGTGCCCTAGGCGGATTCTTCTATGTTTGCGCCAGTTCGAAGGTATACGTAGATACACCAGTATCGTAATCGGGCCGCAAGACAAATCACAGCGGCCCCAAGCACTAAGTGTGATGTTTGTGTACTGTTACTGAATCAAGGAAAACATTGCGCTCGAATTAGTGTTCCTGTGGGACCTCGTAATCGGCTGTGTGCACCCCGCCGACTTCATAAGGCTCGGGCTATTGTTTTGGGTGCCCTCAAATGTGTCGAGTATTGAATGTATGAATAGGCCTGGTGCCTGGGTTTTATGCAAATGAATGCTTCTGCATTCGGCCTTTTAAACACCCTCGAACCAGGGCTCAAGAAATTGGTTGCTCGGCCCACGGGAGATACCACGACGCCAGATCCGCCCGTTGGACGACAGTCCCGAGTCAACACTGCGGGCTATCCGTTGCTATTGTGCGCAACCATATGCATTTCGAGTACACGGGGATTCTGTAGGTATACATCTGACTCAGAACCCGATTGTTAATAATGCATGAGTATTTTCTGCAACCTATTTTCGTTAAATACTTATAGAACAGGGCACGAGCCATTATTTGTTGAAGCCCGTCAATGACAGTCGGTAAATGATATACATTGCCGAGGGATCGAGCATTGCTCATCTTATCAGAGATTTTGAAACCTGTTATACAATCCTCTAACATTCAAGCCAAAGGTTTGGGGTGTTTGTCAATGGTCGTGTCAAGTTTTCCTCATTTTGTAACATGACCCAAATTGTCATTCGGAGTTCTGGATTGATGGAATTGAATGGGAATGCTCACAACTAAAACCGTTTCATATGCTCGGATTTTCGAATGTATTCAGACAATGATTAAGCCCCTGTTTCGATTTCAAGTGTTTACCCAGGTTTTTTTTTTTTTTAAACTTATTTGTTAACGTATTAAAGATGTGTGGGTCAGGGATTGAGTGCACTTTATAAAGGTTTACTAAGACTGATCAAATTTTCTGTTTGCCACCTGGCCTACTTACATCATTGTGTTTGTTGCTCTTTGGAGTAAATTGTGGTTTTAGGTATTTTCTTTCGACTTAGTAATTCGTAACGGTTCTGTAATTCACGTGTGAGGGTTACATCAGGTTGGACAGATTCTGGTACTCTTGGTCATTAACATTCTGTAGATCCAGGGAGGGTCTTAGCAGTAGCAGAGTGTTTTCAAGAGAAGGTGTAGCCTTCTTTGTGTTTGTGATCAAAAGATCTGTAAATTGTCTTTTGTAGGGTTATTAGGACGATAACCATTAAGGGAGGGTATTAAATAATGTAATGTTTCTTTAATGGTCATCTTAGTTAGTTTAGTTAGTTTCTAATTCTCGCTTTAGTTCATGATTCTTTCATATAGAAACATCGTATTTGTAAATCTATTTAAGGAACCTTCGTCTCCTTTGTTTAATCGTTTGATTATTTGAACAAGCAATTGGGAGCAAGATTGACAAAGAGATAAGACATCACTAAATTTAAGGGAACAAGCCCCCAAGCTTAGGACTCACACAATCACATCAAGGACACATAAGACAAAACAAAACAAAGCCAAATAAGAGTTAAACAAAGGCAAAAAGACACATAAAAAGACACAAAAAGGGGTTAGTACTACTAACAAAGGCTCCAAGTCAACTAGTTGAAGAGACCTCGATAATCAAAATGTCTCAAACACTAATATCATTCTCAGAGTGCTGTTGCAAGAGCATACATCAATCGATGAGACAAGAAACCATGATCCAACAACTAGCAAGGTGTGTTATGCTATGGGTTTATGGAAGAAGGGAACATGGATTCCATAGGCTAGTAAGTTGTGTTATGCTAGGTGATCCGTGAAAGCACGGATTCTACTAGACAACAATTTGGTTTATGTTGTGTGATCCGTGTGAAAAAAGCAAGGAGAGTCAAAAGGTCTAGGAAGGTGTGTTATGCTAGTTGAGTCATCCTGAAAAAGAAACATTACTAAACAAAACTTGCTGTTTGCAAGGTAATCTACTACAAAATGGGTGCTGCAGTGACACTAGGACAAGGGTCCGCAAATTGAACAAGGATAACCAAACAAAACCCACAATTTGTAAGGAAATCCTATTGCAAAATCGGTGCTGCAGTGACACCAAGACAAGGGTCCACAAATTGAACAAGGATAACCAAACAAAACCTATCGTTTGCAAGTAAATCTGCAAATTGAACAAGGATAACCAAACAAAACCCACTGTTTGTAAGGAAATTCGCAAATCGATCAAGGATAACCAAACAAAACCTGTTGTTTTTAAGAAATCCACAAATTGAGCAAGGATAACTGTAGGAACCTACCAAGGGTTCTCAACTCAGATAACGAAGGTCTAGTTGAACCTGTTGCGTCTTATGTTTTGTATTTTGCAATTTCTAACAAGAAGGCTAGTTTTGAACAAATAGCATGCAAAAAGCAACATTGGAAAGAGCTGGAAATTAATTGAACTTCATAAAATTAGGATTATCAAACCCTTATTACATCCAATTCGCATAAACACCTTCAATAAAGAAATCAGACAAGACCAAGAAGATTTATTGTCAAATACCTTAAATTTATGAAACCCCTTATTTATCCTTGCTTCCATACAACAACAAATAATGACAGCAAAATTACTTATCAGTCCAAACTACTCGGAATGGTGAATTTAGCAGCTCAAACTGAAGCTACCAGCTAGGTGTCTCCTTTAGGATTTATTCCAGAATTTTTGGACTCCTCCTTCAACAAAATCGTACCATTTCAAGGATGAAAGGTACGGCAGATCTGCAAGTTGTACATGCACAAAAACCCCAGCTGTAAACACACTTATTTCTGCCTCTGTTCTGACTCTATGGCTGCAATCAATCCTTTGCATAAAATGAATAAAACCCTTTCTAATCTGCCCAATCTTAATTCCTGGATAAAACCAACTGAAAGCAAAATCAACTGATATTTCACAGCCTCTAATGCTGATGCACAGAAATCCACCGTTTCCCTGTACCGATACTTTTAGATCATCTACAGGAAGAAACCCCTACTGAAACCCTCAAGCCAAAGTCTCCTCAGAGCAAACTCAATATCATATCTTCACATAATGAAAAGAAGACCTAAAAACTTCTTTTATCTCTCCCCTTTAGGGTTTGGCACGATTCCCAAGAAAAGTACGATTTGGTATTAAATGATGTTTTAACTTTTAATATTTATTTTTGACTATTGAAGTTTCAAAAATAAATCTCTTTTTAGTTTAATATAAAAGTGGCCCCATCCAATGAGAAATAGACCCTCACTTAAGTTATAACTTAAAGTGACTTAAAAATATTAAAACATTAAAGTTCGCCATTTAATATTTAATTAAAGTAATTAAATATTAATATCTCTCTAAGTATCGATCAGAATTGCCTGCCGTCAAAACTGGAGACTGCCAAGCCATACTCTGCCATTGCCCAACCCATTGGCTAAAAATAGCAGGACTGCTAAAAATAGAAAGTGTCTCAAATGGAGTCCTGGAGACCTCAAATGAAGGCCAGTCCTGTAATGCTCAATCTGACAATGAAGAATCAATCTCCGGGAGACCCTCTAACCAAGCTCATCAGCCTACGAGGGTCAGTGATAGGCTAATCTACTCAGCTGACAGATGTCAACTAGAAGGGGACATCACAATAACCAAACAAAGCTTGCTATTTGTAAGGAAATCTGCAAATTGATCAAGGATAACCAAATGAAACCCGTTGTTTGTAAGGAAATGCATAAATTGAACAAGGATTACCAAACAAAGCCTCTTTCTTGTAAGGAAATCCACAAATGCAACTACAAAATAAGCAACAAGGAGGCCGCACATATGTCCTCCTCTACCCCCTCTGTCCCCCCTCCCCCTTAAGATGTCAACATGGTTCCATGTTGATATCTTAAGGTAGAAAGAAAAGCCAACAAGGATAAACTCCTTCATACCCAAGGAGATATCCGTTAAGCAACAATGTACATTCATTCCAAGCTCGAAATAGGGCATGACTTCTTTAAGCAAGGAAGAGATAGTTGTAAAAGAGATATTCTGCAACAAGTATAAAGGGATCCTTTTGAGGGATGCATGATCAAAGGAGGAAGAGATCTTTGTCCAAAGATAACTACTTCCAAGAGGAGATCTTTAACAAAAATAACATCTTCAACGAAGAAAGGAAGGAGACCAAGGATACATACCTTCCCTATTGTTAGGAAAAGGGGATTCTTGATGAAGGATTACATGCTTTCAACACCAAGGAGGGATCATTTGTAGAAACAAACACTTTCAAGCAAGGAAGAGGTCCTAATCAAGGATACACACCTCCAAGCAAGGTTAAAATCTTATGAAGGATGAACAATTCTATGCAAGATACGATATATTTATAAAAGATGCAATGCAACAAATGAAAAGCGAATCCTTAGAAAAGGAAGAGATTTAAAAGTATTCTTGCCCCCCAAGTGTGGAGACAAGAATACTAAGGCTATTATGTTGGTAGCAAGGTATTATTGTGCATGAAACTGTACCACCATGTGTGACAAAGAGCCCCCTTAAGGTAAGCTACTAGTGTCACATAGTGAGGAGCAACACAATGGGGCCTTAGGAGTGTTAAATTGTTAATGCACTACTTTCATATATGGATTGAGAAAAAGCATGAGATTAGGTGTAATATGAAAAAGAGCCCTATCATGTGAATCTTGAACAAATTCTTTAAAAGCTCTACAATCACCAATAGAATGAGAATAATTGCGATGAAAAAGACAAAATGTACTAACATCATTTTTCTTAGAATTATTTGTGAATTTTATGAACGGAAAAGTAATTTTTTATCATTTTTAATTGTCCAAAAGATTCTCTTTGCTAGGTTCACAGAAGTATCAATATAGATAGGATGTGGTTTTTGTGGGATAGGTGGGGACTAGGTTTTAGAAGAAGAATTGATAAGGAAGGTGGAGGAATTCCTCCACCTTCTCTAGTGCATTGTGAAGGAGGCTCTATGGGGACTTCAATTTCTTGTTCCATTTTTCCAAGACCTTGTCCACTATAGCCTTATTTAGAAATCATGTCATAGCTAACTGCATAATGTGTTTGCATTTGTGAAGGGGATGGACTTCCATTATAGAGCTGATTGAAATTTGTTGTGTATGTGTAGTTTGAAGGCTCAACAAGATGAATAAATGAAGGGGAAGGATCTTTGTAGGGAGATTCTTATTTCTATCATTATTTATATGCACTTTGTTAGGTTGGGAAAGACGTTTTGTCATCATCTAAAGCTTCATCTTTACTCAATGTTATGTTAGGAGGTATATCATGAATAAAATACATAACATCATCTTGTCTCAAAATATGTTGATGATTAAGATAAGCTCTTTGAGACCTTTGTGAGCTAGAGTGATGCTCACCTTACCCCTCTTGCACCAAAGTACCTTTGTGAGAAGAGGATTAATCATATGTACATGTACATGTAGATGTAGATGTACATGTACATACACATACACATACACATACACATACACATATACATATACATATACATATGTGTACACATAGACACACAGACACACACACACACACACATGTATAGATATCTATACATATATGTATATATATTATATAATACACTCTGACAAATATGAAAATAGTATGTATATTAGCAAACAGTTTGGTAAACTTATATTAGTATGGTAGAAATTAGAAAAAACAGTATGATAAATTTACATTATCATTAATTTTACATCATGATTAAAAAAATATATAAATTTGTATAAGTATGATAAATATAAAAGGGGATGACCCCAGAATGCAGCAGTAAGTTGCGAGCCTTCTACATGGGATGTCTTGGGTTCAAGTCGACTCGACTTGTTCATAGCTCTAGGGAAAAAGCTAAAAAACACTGCTTCGGCTGTGAATTATCAAAAAAAAAGTATGATGAATATAAAAATTAAAAAACTGTATATAAGTTACATTATGATTAATAATTTAATATTAAGCTTAGTGACTTCCACATTAGTCTTGTTTGTGTGAGTTGTTACTTATAGTTACATGTGATATGGTATTAAGATATATATATAGGTGGTAGTCTAGGCTTAGTGTTAGTTGTTACAGTAGATGAGTTTTGATAGATATATAAGATATATAGTCACATTCCTGTTATTACTGTCTCTTATCTGTTATTGCTGCAGACACAAAATGGAAAATGCTGTTCGCTGATGCTACTACGTGTTATCACACAAAAAAATACCTGTTTGCTGTTGATACAATGTGTTAAAACACATGAAATCTATTATATGACTGTCATTTAGGGTTTCAGATGGTTTGTGTGCCGATGCAATTGATTGGGAAATGCCATATCGACCCTAGAATTGCTTGGATTTTCCTTTCAAAAATCCATTGCGAATCTGATTACTGAAATGTAACTCTGCCCAATTCCACAGTCAAATTGCATCTGAATCTGATTCTGGTACAAATCATACCCAAAAATAAATCATACCCAAAAATGCAGGATCTTCCTGACAATTGGATAACATAGTATATAAATGCTATACGCCAACAAAATTTGTCCTAGTAATGGAGAACAAAGCAAACAATTTATGTGATTACTTCAAAGTTCTCATTGAATTTGTCAGGTCTTAGATATTTACTATAAACATAGATTTCTTTAATGTTTATATGATACCATAGGTGCTCTAGTGCAAGTGTCTTGTATGCACCTTGTGTATACTTAGAGCATATTCCACTAAAAATAGATCGAGCTATGACCATCTCAATAATTATTAATGTACGCTCAAATATCAATTTTTTATCAGAAGGCTTCAAAATACTTTATTCTCGTCTATGAGTTTCATTCAAATTACTTTTAATGATGAGTTTGACTGTTTTATGCAGATAAATGCATGTTCCAAGTGCCTGGTAAAATTTGTGTATTTTCCCTCAATTTTGCAGGAGCTATGATGTGTATTTTGCTACATATTGCATCTTTTTTTTCTAGCTTTTTCTTAGTTATGTGTTAAAGCACTCATAAGAATGCTATAAGATTCTGTCTACTGATATGTCTGGCAGGTCGGTGGACTTATGCTTGTGGGCACATTGGCAAGTAGAGCAACACTGTCAGAAAAGCTTGTGAAGCAATTGCTTTGCTCAGTTGCAAAAACAGTTCACAAAAATCTTAATGCGTTGCATGATATTTCTTTGCTTCAGATGGCATTAATGGTCATGATCAAGTTGACTGAGGTAAAGTGTTTATGCCACACCATTCATTTTGTGTATTTTGATTGTGTTAGTGGATGAAATTCATTTGTCTTAATAGCATCGTAAAATAATTGCCATTCTGCTGTAGAATATTGGGTTTCTGTAAACATTACTAGTCTATCTGATGCAAATTCTAGGGCAGTTCTGGAACAAATGCTCTATAAAAAAGAAATATAGCTTTCTCTGTACTTATAGAGATCTTTCTGGACATTCAGGCAATAGGAATTGCTTTTCTTCTAGTTTGTAAGCTTGAAATGATTCCATGTGAGATTTATTCTTATTCTCATAAGTTTGGTTTTGAATTCATTTATCTTCTTTGCTTTCATTGTTTTGGAGAATGCTTTTAGGGAAAATTGTTACTGTATTTGATTCAAAGATGAATTAATTACCTGACACAATTGTTCTGTGTTTTGATTCTTCAGGTTTTCCTGTGTTTTCTTTTCATTGTTAAATCATGCAAAGCCTATTAAGAATGTAGGGAAGGTGGCAGTAGATCATATATCAGCACTTTTACATGTCAGCATGCTTTCCTGTTCTGGTGCATTGCTTTGCGTTTGAGTGTTTGGCTTAATAAACACTAAGGAATGTTGTGTTTTGGTGTCTGTTAACCTTAGTTTGCAGGTGTAGGTACAATCTTTTCTGCAATGTGTGATTTTCTTAAGATATGATAAGTTTTTTAAAATTATAATTTTTTTGTTATTTTTTTGATGAACTGAAGTTAAATCTTTGCTTGATTTGTCAAACTACATAAAATACTAATTAGCTTCTTGGATGCTTGATCGAGTTTGCCATCAAAACCAGTCTTCTGAAATTCCTGTCATATGTAATCTTTCTATTTTTGTTTATTTAGTCCTGTCCTGTTTCATAACTTTCTAGTGCCTCCTTTTAAGATCAGCTATTTCCTTTTCAGTTCAAAGATTGGTCAGAAATTTCTTTTGTCTGATTAGTACTATTATGTAGTTCCTGACATGCTAATTTGCTGCGTTCTTAATAGGGCTTGCCAATCTCATTGTTGTGTGACTATATAAAATCCTAAAAATAGAAACTCCTTTTTCCTTGTAATTTTCTTATTAGATTGATGTAGTATAAGAGTTATTTTGAAGATACAAATATCCTTTTTTTCAGCTCGCCCCTTAGTATATGGATTTAATCATTTAAGTCTTAACCGTCTTAAATTCTTTTGTTAGATTTGCTCATTGCTTTTGCAAGTGAGCCATCAAAAAGAATCTACGAAATATGTATGCTTTCAGTAGATTCAAAGATCAAATGCCTCATAAGATTATGAGTTCTGTCCTACCTCTCTTTGTTTCTGGTAATCATTTTCTGTTTACTCAGTTATTGTTTATAGTGGATCATTGTTTTTTTTTTCAGGCACAGTCAGTTGATCTTTTTCCTTGGAAAGCTATAGAAGCACTTGCAACAATCAGGTATTTGGGCAGTTTTTGGTACTGCTAAAACATTTGATATATATCTGCAATTTAGGTTTTCATTTGCAAGTGGGAGAATTATAATGTTACACTTAAAGGAATTTTTTAACATTTTACTATCTTTCTTTTGAATTGTGACAGTGATCTTGCAGTTAATCTTGCTGAATTGTCAAAAACATTCTATTTGGAGAAGTTTCTACTACTTATTTTGGACGGATTAGTTTATCACAGGTTTAGTCATTACAATGATTTTTAACATATTGTCCTCGTGTTACACACATACTGTTTAACTGAATTAAAATACTTTCTTATTCTGATAGTTTCCGGCAGAAGTCCTGTCAAACTGCTTTGATTTCAATCATTGATGCCGTCCCCATGAAAGGTCAGATTGTGCTTGTTGTTTCAAAAGCCCTAGGCATTTGCATGGGCAGCTCGCTCAAGACACAGAAGTCTGAGAAGGAGCAGCTGGATATTCCCGAAGCAAGTGAGATTTCTTACGACTGTTGTCTTCTAGCTGTTACTTCACTAACTTCTGAGGAAGGTTTATGGGAAATCATTGAGATGTCACGATGAGCTATTGTTTTGTAATTGAATGTTGGAACTCCTGTTGTTTAATTCTGAGAACATTGTGCCAGTAGTGTGTTGAATCAGCTTGCCATTTAACTGAGTTGTGATGAATTGTATTCTCTGATTCATCTACCAGTAACTTGGGCCAGATGTCTTTTCTTGAAGATTGAGAAGATTTATCCAGTGGAGCTGGATAAAGCTGTTTGTAACTTCCTTGAGGTTGTCATCTGTTTGATTATTTGAATTTCTTTTACATTATATTTGCGTCAAAGGTTGCCGTCTTTCAATGAATACAATGGCACTGATTAAATTTGCTGAATTATAGAACTCAAGGGAATCGTCAAGGGAATCAGTAGGCACTAGTTCTGTACTTGACGTTGTTCGAGTTGTCTTTAGTGGAAGTCTCCATACCCCAATGGAAGAGTCTAATGCAAGTGTGTATGTTTCACTTGAACACCCACAGGTAATTTTCTTGCCTGCTGTTGGTTTGGCAACATATCATAGAATGCATTGAAGTTAATACCTTTGTGAAATGGAACAGATTTAAAATACCCTACATGGTGATGTTATTACATTGTTTAGTATGCAAACTGATATAAAAATCATGGACACTTTTTAGTATTAGTTCCTTTGATGCATTTTGACCTTATACTCTTCAACCCCAGCCTCAAATACGAGCAGCAGCAGTGTCAAGCTTGGCCACATTGGGTATAGTTGGAACTTCTGGCTGTGATGCAAAGGTGGGATATTTCTAAAGTTCCAAATGCTTGATATTGAATCATGAGAGTATTGCCAAGCTAAAATGTGGAAAGAAGACACCGAATTGTCCTTTATGGATAAGTAGTATTAATATGTTTTTCCTTCAGAGTTTTAGTTGTGCATATAATTAATTTTCATAGTTCATCAATAAGTAAGCAAATAAATCTTTTTGAATTTGTTTCTAATATCTGTTTGAAATGGATGCAGACAACAATAAATCTTCAAGAGGCTCTTCTACGCCGTCTTCATGATGATGATCTGTCTGTTGTTCATGCAGCTCTTGCATTGAAAGGCTTGGATAGGATCATTGATCCTAGTCCTTTGCTAAAGGCATTAACCAATAATTTGTCAAGGTGCTTTTTGACATACAGTACAGGTACAGAAATGTTTAGTTCCCTATTACCTTTCAATGGCTAAGAGCAATCATATTGAATACTGCCAAATATTTGATTTAAAAAATTTACTCACTCGATTTAATTTGTTTGTGTAATAATGAATTTGAAAGTTTAATATCTATTTACAAATATATTTAGGTCTGTTTAAACTATGATAAAGTGTTTGTATATTATCATGATGCCAAAAACTTAGTTCACTTGGAAATCTTCGGCAAAGTTGATCAGTTGCAATAGAACACAAAATCCCTTTAGCCCTGATTGAGGAGCTCCTGATGGTAGATAGCCAAAATTGAAGCTGTTAGGGTGATGTAAAGAACACCCTGCAAAAATTGATCATTACAAATTTATGCAAAAGAACCATGCATAAAACCTAGAGAGACTTTTGTATACATTGCATCAGTTGCACTTGTATCACCCTTGTGTAGGTCCAATGTTAAAGTATTACTTCTCTTTCTTCCCTTTACATTATTTTGCCTTGTTCAACCTAATACTTAGTATATTTATCCATTATAAGGTGTAAGGTGTGGCCTGGAACCTAGTTCATCACACGTTGGTCACTGACCCCTTCAATTCCCTTGGTGTCATTCCCGTGCTACTTTTCTATTGAAATGTTATTATGAAATTTCAAGGGACTTCGAGGCTTTCATCCATTGGCACCATCCAGGATTTCATTCAACATAAGGTAAGACCAATTCATTAAATGCTCAATAGCATCTTTGTCCAACATCCCAACTAGATTTTCCTTTGAGAGGGAAATGTTGGCCATGTGCTCTATTTGTATTATGTTAGTTGCACATTTTACATCATTAAAGAAATCAAGAAATTTTCTAGAAAGCATTGAACCGAGGGAACATCAATTAATTAAAAAAATTGTTGGGTGCGGTTTATTACATATTGATAATAATCGTGAGACAATGTATATGAGGCATTACATTCACTCAAAACACTTGAAATCTCAAATCAGTGTCTTTGTGCTAATATTACTGAGAGGTGTTTGTGTGATTTGTGAGTTTTTGTGGCTTGAAATTTTTTTCTGTTATAAATGAGAGTAATTGCATAAAAGAAACGACTACTCATGGAAAATAGACTTTGAAGGATTACAAAATAATTCATCAAGATGATGTTGCACACTGGAAAATTTAACTACCAAAACATAAAAAATGTTGGGTTTGGATTTTCCCCCATGTAGTGTGACAAGGTGGGCTTTTAAGGCATTGCATGCTCTAAATTTTTTCTAGCATTAATGTAGCATTTGGAGTTGAAGCCCATAGGTTGACGCGTTGGCATCCTCCTTTTGGACGCCAATTTATTTTAGAGGTGCTCTTGGGCTTTATGGATCCTCTTACTTGGTGAATATCACCAATCTACATGAGAGAGAGCTCCTAGAATATATGATTATGTAGTGGAAATAGGCCACTGAAGGATGACTTGGAGTGTTTAAGGTTCCACACAAATAAACTATCGAATTGATGTTGCATTATAAAAGCCCCCTTCACCAAAAAATAAAAAAGTGATGGGTTTGTATGATGTGGAGTAAAAGTACCAGGTACACATGGTAAATATAGAATATATTTATGCGTTGAAATATAAAATAGAATATATAATTTGATACTGAATGGGTGACAGGTTATTTCTAAGTTGCTGGTTAGGATTTGGGTTTGGGTTTGGGGATAGGGTTCAGTACGAGGATTTGGCCAAGGTTTTCTAGGGTTGGACTTGTCTGTACAAAGCAAAAACACATAAAAGTCCTATATATATATATATATATATATTTGTAGCCTAAAGACAGATTAAGTTAAGAATAAAAATAGGATCAGATTATAAACAAAGCAACGATACAGATTAAAAATGCTACTTCAATGTCAAATAGTCAAATTCAAATGTCATCATAGATATTGATTACTTAATATTAAAATAGTTATATCAAATAGGTGATATTATTAAAAAAGTTGGACATGATTCAAAAACTTTTTGTGGTCTTGTCATATCCAGTGGACATGATTAGAAAGGCCTTTTTCATTTTTTATTTTTTTGTGGACAGTAATGAAAAAGGATGGCTAATGCATTACATAAGAACATTTTTGCAATAGCTATAGTGTCAATGAGCGTGCCAATGCACATGTATTCCACAACAAAGGGCTCTACCAACATCTACATTTTCTGGAACCCATCTAAGAATCATCGAAGCATTCTCCAATGTACACTTACACGAGAATTAGGCAACCTAGTTTCAGATTATTCCCATAACAGCACAGAGGTTGAGAAGTTGTGTGGTGCCTTGCTGAAGAAAATTGAGCAGTCCAAAATCAATTACTGCAACATCAAGAAAGTTCTGGCTCAAACACTTGTTACGAGTAACTTCACAAGTGAGTAGTGGCATTTCCATCTGTTTATGGAAGGCAACAATCCCTTTGCAGATTCACCATCACACCACTTCCATGATATTCCGTGCTCAAACATCCCCAAATACAATGAATTGAGATCCACAGAAAGTTCAAATAACAGATAAATAAATAAAATCAAATGAAATTTGTTACTCTAAGCTGGTTTGCTCTAGTTACTGGCAAATTCACCCAGGTTTGTCTGGGACAAACAAACAGTCCTCTGCAGGTCTCTTGGCCCATGGCATATTGAATGGAATTTGACCAGTTATGAACTAGATCGAGATCAGGCATTGTAGGGGATTAATTGGGACATGTCTCTTGGTGTATAACATGTCTTTTGGTAGCAACTATTAATAACTAATCGGGCATAACTAGGTGTATAACATACCCTCTTTTGTTTGAAGTGATATGACCTCGAAGTGTCATGGAAATATGATAATTGATATGAGTTGGATAAATATTGAGAATGTCAATGCATAAAATTGTGCTATTCAAGATATATCTTAATAGGCATCTAATATATAGCATTAGATGATAGTTGAGCTCCTAAGGCAAGAGAGTTGATGCAGGATAGCCAAGATATCGTTAAGTCACTTAAGGAGAATCTACACTGTGCTCAGAATCAGCTGAAGATATATGTAGATAAGCACAAAGTTGAGAGGACATTTGAGGTTGATGATTTGGTGTTCTTGCGCCTACAACCATATAGACAATCTACATTGAAGAAGGTTGGTGCAAAAAAGTTGAAGCCTCGGTTCTATGACCTTTACAAGATTGTGAGGAGAGTTGGAGAGGTTGCATATGAGCTAGGGTTACTTGAAGGTAGAAAAAATCATAATTTATTTTATGTATCTTACCTCAAAAGGGTGCTTGGGCAGCATATTATATCTTCTCCAGAGCTTCCACTGTTAAATGAGGAGGGCAAGTTGATTTTGTTGCTTGATCTTGGGTGTGAGGGAGCATAGATTGAGAAACACAGTGATTGAGGAGTACTTGATTAGAGGGAGAGACTTGCCTCTTAAGGATGCTACTTGGGAAGGTGAACAGATACTACAACATCTGGGTTTGCAATTTCTTGATAGCAAGCAATTCCGAGAAGGGATGATTCTAATGCCCTCTTTTTCCAAGTGATCATCTAGCTTATCTTATTCTCGTAGGCTAGGGTGGGAGATTAGGAAATAAATTAAATTAATTATTTATAAAGTTGTCCCAATAAATTAAATCTTAAGGATAACTTTATTTGAATTGATTTAATTAAAAGTGATTTAAGTGAAAAAAAATAAAAAATATTTGTAAATAATTTTTCTAAAAAGCTTTTAAGGAGGTTAAATCATATTCTTCTAGAAGATTCTATTGGGCCTTTAAAAGGAGATGAAAGCAAGTCATTTGGCATCCATTCTTGACTTGTTATGTTTGCGAGAATTCTTGGAGATCTTTTATTTGTTGGTTCAACATGCCCTAGGATGAAACCCTTGGGCCACTTGGTGGATTGGACGAAAACCAATTCCATCTATTGGTGGATTTACTTCAGAATTCGCATTGGGCTTCATTGTGGGTAAAATTTGTTAAGTCTTCTATGAAGACAAATTTCAGAGGTAATTCTTTAATTTTTGGAATAAAGTTATTATAGTTGGGAGAATAAATATATTATTGCTGGAGAAATAAGCTATTACTGTTGGGTGATTAAAATACTAGTTTTGGTGATTTAATTAACTATTCAAAAGCTGGTCGACTGGGATTCTATTTGCTGGGCGCTTATTCCGTAAGCTGGTGATTGTATTATAATAAGAGTTGACTATTCTAAGGGGTTGATTCAATCCAGTCTGTAAGGATCCACAAGGCATTCCTTTAATGTTTAAACGACTTCATATTTGTTCCTGATTAGTGTACAGAAGGGTGGGCACTCAAGGTTGGCATCTTCACACCATTTCATGCTAGGAAAGAAAACTCTTTTGCAAGCCTATGTATTGCAGTTAGAACAGTTCGATATAATTTATGGAGGTCAGAAGGATCTTTTATCTCTGTACTTCTGTAAATGATTCCCATAAAAAATAAATAATAACAACAATTCTCTATTCGGTCTTTATTTCATTAATTACATGGATCTTGCATTTACATTGCAAATTTACAATGTTCTGCCAATATGATTTAAACCTTTAACAAATTTGAGCATATAAACTTGGACATAAAATACATATCTCAGAAATACATAAAACTGTTTCACAAAATGTGGAGGATGGGTTATGAGAAAATTTGGAAAAATTAGTGCAGGGTTATTATAGCTTTATTTGGAACATTAAAATCGATCATATTATCTGATGATAAAATTTTACTTTTGAGCCCTTCCCACATCCTTTACATTCATTCTCTCCAAATTTTCTAATCAGACTGATTCATATTTCTTCTGAATTTTCAACAGTTTTAACCATGAAAAACTTGAACTCAGCAATGACTCTGCTGGACCAAAATTTAAAAAAACTGAAGACTCGCCAAAAAACTTGGCGAAAAATCGGCAATAACTCGGCAAATTTATTGAACATTTGAAAATATTTAATTTCTTAAAATATTGTAAAAAAACACATATACACCAAATTTGTAGAACATATATTGATCTCCATCAATATATAAATCAAAGTTTGAGTTAAGTACATAGCATAGACCAAAAAACAACTACAATCTTTGAAAACATATTAAGTTCAAGTTTTGGTATCAACAAAAAATAGAATTATTAAATTGTGTCCACGACTAAAGCTCAAAAAAGATTGTTGCTGTTGGGTGGGTGGTGCTAAAGTAGCTGCAATATCCCCAATAGGTGCCTTATCCATAGTTATAGGTGCCTCATTTGGTGCCTTTATTGGATGACCATCCTTGCATTCCTCCTCACATGCTGCCACTTCTGATTCCCATTCAGCTGCCTCCCTCCCCAACTTAGCTAGCTGATCATCAACATTAACATCAACATCAACATCAACATTAACAACATCAACATCAACATCAACATCATCAGGTGCAACAATCCAATCTGCTGAATATGGATCAATGCCATCCAAGTTAAATGCTTCATATGAATCATGTCCATGCACCTTCTTTTCATTCAATCAAAGGTTGTACCGCACACAGACAAGGTCATTCAAGCACTGTTGAGTCAACCTCTTGTGCTTTTTTGTGTGAATGGCCTAAAAAACACTACAAGGCTGAGATTAGGCATTGTGGCACCATAATCTTTCTACCACAAATTTGCAAGGATAAAAAATGCCGCTTATAACTTGGTAAAGATTTTAATGAACTTAAAGAGTAAAATAAATGGTAAAATAAAATTACACACACGTCATGAAAGATGCTAACTGAGATATTGGCACAATCTGATTTGGTTTGTCTCAACTGAATCTTTGACCTGCGTTGTAATTTTGGCTTTGATGAGGTTCTTTTGGTTTTTATGCGTTTTTTGAAGTTTTTGAATGATAAGAGTAAACAATGCAATTTTGGAAAGCAATATAGAAATAACTTGCAACTACTGAAATTAATTTTCATCAGGTCTGATTTATTAACAGTAGCTAATAAATACCAAGAATAAATGAATTTCAACACTAACATGCCAAATTGGTCTACCAGGGGTCCAACGCCTTGCCTGGAGGGCTTCTTTATTGACTTTGTTGAATGTAATTGCTGCTACAAGAGCTTCCAATGTGCATCAACAGCTCCAATGGGCTTTATTCTTCATAACAATAATTATCAAAAACAATTTAATGGAAGAGTGGCTGATCTGGAGCTTGTTCTGAAATCTTGCCAGGAGAGATCACCAAAATTGCTTCCTTTTCCCCTCTAATTTGCTGATATCATCCAAATGTGCTGGCATTTCACCAAATTGACTACAAATCTGCCTTAGTTATTCTTTGACAATAATTTCACCAGCAAGAGCTGCTCCAAAACCCTTATTTATTTATTTGCAATCCCAGGAAAGTGGTACGGCTGACCTAGGAATGGTACGGCTGACTTGAAAGTGCATCGAACTTGCTGAAAAGTGTGTCCAAATTGCTCAGATCTGATTGTCACAACTCACCATGCAATCTGATACAAAATTCCACATGATTTGACCCTTGAATGGCCTGAAAATTGATCTTTCTTGAGTGCTGAAGAAGGATTAATGGCCGGGGTGTCATCCAACCTGCCTTTAATTGAAGGTTTTCGTCTCCAATTTGGGCTCAGACACCTGCAATAGACGTTGCAGACCTGCAATTGCAAAATGCTCTCAAAATAATAAAATTCCAATGATGCCAAATTGTACGTTCAAGGCTCTTTTATGGTTTCCAACCCTAATCGAACTTCTTGAGGGCATCCAAAGAATATTCCAAAGCATCTTTTTTCCTGCATGTGGTTCGCCCAGCTTGAGGGTCAGCTTATCATTGCATAATGAACACCTTTTATTATAATATAATCTCCTAGGGAGATGTGCAAGGTAACTTTTTAAATAAAGTTACTTATTAAGTCATAAAGTTACTTATTAAGTTACTTTTATTAACTTTTGAATAATAAAGTTATAACTTCATAAAGTTACTTTTATTAAAATTTTGTATTAATAGAAAAAGTAACTTATAACCTCTTATAAGCTTTTATTATAAACTTTATTGAATAATTTCCCACCAAGCTCCAAAATTGGCTAAGTATAGCTCCTCCTGGTGGACACAACATCTCCTAACCCTATCATTTGCCTGCGGAGATGGCTAACAGGCAAATTTAAGACTCTTGAGTGATCACTGGAAAAATGGGGACATTACATGTCATCAAGTATTAGGTCTTGAACGTGCTGATCATCAACTAATCTCTGAATAAATGTGTCAAAGCCAACTTGAATGTTTGCATCTACTTTGAAAGTAGGGGAGAAATAAAACTTGGGGTTCAAGAAGTAGGCAACAACATGAATATGTTAGTGGAGTTGTTAGTTCCACCTCCGATCAATAATGCGCCATATGGGTTCATATTTGGCTTTGTTTAACCCGTACAAATGCTGAATCACCTCTTTGGCCCTATCCATGGCCTCATATAGATACTTCATGGGTTTTTTATTCCGATCCACCATTTGTTGAACCGTCACCAATAGTTCTGACACGTAGACATAAAAAAATTAACAAAATCAGCAGATTGTAATATTAGAAATTTAAATAATAAATCATCAATCGAAGTTTGGAAACTTACATTGATGATCTCTTCCATCATCTTGGCAAATCTATCATTAAAAATGGTCTTCACAACATTTTTTGCTTGAAGCTTCCTAGCATAAGGATTTTCCAACCATCTTTCACTCACAAACATCCGCTTCAAGTTGGCCAATGTACTTATTTGCAATATACTTGACTGCAGATGATTTGCTGTTGCTGATCATAGGACCATTCGCTGATCAAGGAGTCAATTTGCTGACCATGAATGATAATTGCTGCTCCAGAATTAGTTCGCTGTTCTTGGAGATGAATTCGCTGCCATAGGGATATGCTCGCTGATCTTTATGATGCAATTTGCTGTCCTTGTAGTTATATTCTCTGATTGGATAATTTCGCAGCTGATCAAGGATGTAATTCGATATCTTCCATTGTGTGTAATGATGAATGAATGAACCTTGTATATATATGTGATCTTAGCCACCTAATTCATCCTAGGTCGGCTCACAAGGATAATCAATTAATAATAATATGATGACCTAAACTTGGCGCCCAATATAGGGTCAGCCCCATTGCATTTACAAGTTACAATGTTCAATATAGGGTTAGCCCTATCCACAAGTTACATCGCCCATTATAGGGCCAGACCAAATTACAAGTTATATTTAGTCAACCACAAGTTACATTATGGGTCACGCGCAATTTTCATATTTGCAAGTTGTTGACGTGTCTAAAGTCGCATTGCTGCAAACTCCATACGGCCAACATAGAATAGAATGTACTCGCTGAGTGTCCTATCCTCTCTTGAGATAAGGAAATCCCTAATGCTATTTCTTACGTTTGATCAAAGGGGACAACCTCAAGGTTTCATTTGTCAGGTCTTGATTGCGGGATTACTCAGTGGTTTGATGTGTTTTTTTGCTGGAAACACAAGGGGACTTACGGTAAAATAGGCAATTGCTGGATGAGTTCCCTAGAACTTTAATAGTCTCGCTTATCGAATGGTTTAAGTTGGGTTGATACTGTTTTCAGCAGGACTGCGGATTCTTCTTGGTAAAAAAGGGGAAAAAAGAGAGATAGGGAGAGAGAGGTACAAAAAATCTAAGTTATTTAACTAAGATAGCATATTCAGTAAACAGATAGACACCTCCAAATAACTAGATTAAGCATTACCAGCCATTTAAGCACAATACTTGCATCAATCTAATGCGATCTTCAAGGGAAAATTGAGTTTTCATGCTATTAAATACAACATCAGAACTTTAACATTCATTCAGTGAGCATTCAATAACCGAACTAAGCATATGAAGGGTTCAGATTAACCATGCAAAAGGAAAGACAATCAGCCATTCCCTAATGGTATGAACAGCAAGGATTCTATCAGATGTTTATCTAGAAAATGCTATATAAAGGAAGGAAATATAACTGAAAATTCTAAATTAATGAAGGAGACCATGCACTCACATGGAAACTTGAAACAATCTTAACTTTGCATTAAATCCTATAAATTTCGCTAGAGCTTCAGCAACAATCCATGAACTTCTTACAAAATGAGGGAAAACCAGTCCCTTAAATAGGTTTAAAAAATGGATGAATGGCCAAGATCTAATCTAAACAAGAGGCTCAGATTCATCCTTACAAAAGAGTACCGATACCCATAAATGGAGGGTAAATATCAGCAACTACCCCCAAAGGGAGTAATAACTACCCAAAAAGGTAATTAAAACATATCCAAAATAATCCAAAAGTGCCCATACATAAAGTTTACATTTAGTTGACTTGGAAGTCAAATATGACCCTTTGGCCAAAAAGTGCACTTTTCAAAATCAAAAGGAAAAAAGCACTTTAGGAGAGCACTTTTTCCTTGTCAATTTCACATCCCTTTTTAGGAATTCATCCTCGCCATGCAAATATTCTTGCCAAAGGTCTCGACCTGCTGCATGTTCCTCATGAACATACTGCTGGAACCTGAGGCACAATTGGAATAGCAAACTGAATGGAGGCATAGGAGGATGACGAATTTTATACTGCATGCCTTCAAGGTATTGGTCTACGTGCTTCAAACCATCTTTCTAGCTGGAACGATTATGCTCGAAGCACATGTCTGAATGGAATTGACCAGCAAAACTCAGGTCCCTCCTAGTCTTTCCTCCCAGTCCGGCTGTATCACTTCATCGAATAGGTCATTTTGCCATGCCGAGACCATTGATCGGAGGATCGTCTTGCCGAGTTCTTGCATGCCTTTCAGAATTGTCTCGCATGCATCGTGTTCTTTATCAATGATTTCTCTTGTGTCATTCTTCATGGTGATAGTCCAGTACCATTCTTTGAAAATGCCGATATCATGGGGGTGCAGGATGTTGGAGAGTGTGGGGATCTGTGCCTGAGTCCAAAAGAGAGCTCTTACGAGGGGAAGAGTTGTGGCAGCCACTTCATGCATTCTGAGGGATTCCCATTTACCTCCAATAGTCTGACCAGGGTGGTCTCTCGATGGTGGGCCATTTCTTTTACTTCTTCGAGGAATCGTTCTCCCCTCCCGTTGATGCCTTGTATCCATTCCTTGACGGCCCTTGCAGTATCCCGTACTCCTTCAAATTCCGTTGTGGTTCTTTGTGCCAATGCCGTCGGGGGAATGTGGGATTCAGAAGCATTGTGTAATGGCCTTAGGAGTTGATCAATGTACCCCTCGACCTGCTCAGCACGAGCTTGATACATGTCCTTTTCGGCTATCTCTTCTTCAAGTTGCCTGAGTATGTTCTGCACTGAATCTTTGAATTCCTCCTTTTCCTGCTCCTTAGTGGCTCGTCCAATGGGGACAGTCGTGATGCTGTTATCTGCTAGTGTAATTTGATCTGCTGGCTTATCTACAGGTGGGGTGGCGATGTGAAGAGTACGGTTCCTTTTCTCATCTTTGGTTATTCTGGAATATGCCTTGGGCTTTTTCTTCCCCTTGGCTTTAGCTTGATCGATACGTGAGAAGATGTCCTCCAAATCGATGGGTGGCTTTGTGGCGGCCTTGCGCTGGGCTCAGGCAATTAACCATTCTTGAGGTACAGTCTGGGCTGATGCTATGGTTAAATTTGCACAATGCTCTTTGATGTTCTTAGCCCGTCTCATCACAAATTTGCAGTTGTTCCGTTACCGGAGGAGTGGAGGAGGTGTCAAGTTCTTTGCTCGCAGCAGAGTTCTCTCCCACTTCATTGAACAATTGTTTGGTGCCTTCGTGTGATGGTTGCTCTTAAGTCTTTTCGAGCTCGCAGGTCTCCTCCGCCCTTTGCTCTCCTTTAACTCTAGAGTCATCTTTGGTAGCATTATGGAGCAGCAATTCATGGCGGCTCTGTTGGGTGGGTTCATGCAACTCAATCCCCTGAATGGATGGAATTTCTCCTTCCTCGATTCGGTTACCCGGCTCGGCTTGTTCAATGGCTCTTAGCTTAGCGTCTAGCATGTCGGGTGTGGGAGGATCATCAACTCCAAATGCATCAATATCACTCTGGGAAGGTGGAGCAGGTATATAATCTAGTTCTACTACATCATCGAACGAACTAGGGTCCTTTGACGATGAAGTGACTTCTGGTCTCCTAATAGAGATCTTTTCCCTTCTTGTTCTTTTAGATGTCCGAGTTCCTCTGCTGGCCTTAGCCTTCTTTCTTTTCTCAGGTTTTTCAATCTCTTCCTTAGGTGCATTGGAAGTTCCCTCATCTTCGGAGGACTGAGAATCAAGGCTACCCATTAAGTGGTAAGTGAACTGGACTCCCTCATGAAGTAGTCGCTCAATCTGCTGATGCAACCATTGGTCTGTATATCTCCCTGGGGCTGCCATGACTGCCTCAAAATGAGTGATCGGGTCTTGCGACCAATCAACGCTTGGTAAAAGATGCCTTACTGCCTCAAATTCCCAGACTTGCAGACAATTCCCTGAATCTGTGAGTTGATCTGGGACCCGGCGGTATTCAAAGAGTCGCATTTGCTGCACACTCAGCCTAGAATATTCGCGCCTACGAACCTCATAGTCATCAGAGCAGTTTTTCCAATAATCTTCAACTGATTCTTTTGCTCTGTATCGCCTGCCATAGGCTCTCCTTGCCAGATTGTCATGATCAAAGCATTTCCTTGGAAAATGCTCCTGTAGGCCATTGGAGGCTAGTTCTGCAAAGGATTCCTCCGCTTGGGATTGGCTCTTTAGATGGACATCTTGGTTGCCTATAATCACGAGGAATATGAATCCAGCCTGCTTCATGTCCTTGAGTAAGCTGCCTGCCGGACGTGACTGCCTTGAGACCTCCATAAGAACTATCTTGTCGGTTGGGTACCTGTTGTGCGTATTGCACACACACCCCGTCAGTTGACAGGGGACCCCCCTAAATTTTTGTCTGCCTGTGCGGGAGAAATCAGACCAAGTCTTGTGAAAATCGCCAGAAATTGGTAAAAAACACTTAAAAGGTCTGAAATTGGCAAAAAGGCCTAAAAGGTACGAAAATGGCAAAACACCTATAAAAGGTCCGAAATTGGCAAAAGGCCTAAAAGGTCCGAAATTGGCAAAAAGGCCTAAAAGGTCTGAAATTGGCAAAACACCTAAAAGGTCTGAAATTGGCAAAAGGCCTAAAAGGGCCGAAATTTGGACCTTTAAGTGAAAATGTGAAAAAAGTGAAAGTTGGCAAAATGCCTCAGTGGGCCGAAATTCGGACCTTTAAGTGAAAATGTGAAAAAAGTGAAAGTTGGCAAAACGCCTCAAAGGGCAGAAATTTGGACCTTTAAGTGAAAATGTGAAAAAGTGAAAGTAGGCAAAATGCCTCAAAGGGCTGAAATTTGGACCTTTAAGTGAAAATGTGAAAAAGTGAAAGTTGGCAAAATGCCCCAAAGGGCCGAAATTCGGACCTTTAAGTGAAAATGTGAAAAAGTGAAAGTTGGCAAAATGCCCCGAAGGGCCAAAATTTGGACCTTTAATTGAAAATGTCAAAGTTTTAAAGTTTGCAAAAGTGCCCAAAATCCCGAAATTCACCATAAAGGGGTGAAAATGTCAAAGTTTTAATGTTTGCAAAAGTGCCCAAAATCCCGAAATTCACCATTAAGGGGTGAAAATGTCAAAGTTTTTAAAACTTTTTGAACGCCCCTAACCCGAAATTGCTAGGAACAACTAAATTCACGAAAGGAGTAAAAGCATTAAAACTTGGGAAATTTTCAAATGACCCTCCAGGCGTTAAATTTTAATATTTGTTAAATTAAATTAATTAATTTTTCAAATTGATTTATTGAAATGAAATTGATCGTTTGCAGGTCGTAGGACGTCATTAGAGAACCTGGAGAAAGATCTGAAACGCAAATCGAAGAAGGATCGCAATCAAGGCCAGGTGCTGAAGACTGGAAAAGAAAAAAGATGTGGGAACGCGCTGCAGGAGCCTAGAACAATCAAACATTGGGAACTGTGCCACCAAACAAAGATGAAGTCCAGCACCGGGACCAAAGACCAAAGAACACTTTGAATGCTGCAATTTTATGCCTTCTCGAGAAAAAGCACACAACTGGATTTAATTTCAGGAATTCAATTTCTGAAACGCTGAAATTGTTTTATTGTAAAACTGCTTGTAGGCCCCACTTAGATATTTTGAAAGAAAGGGGAAACAAGTCAGTTGTGGACAGTTATGTCCAACTACCCGATAGACTCAAATTGAAGCCAAATAGTGGCAGGTAGTTGAAATTGTGGTTGAATGGATGAGTGAGAATTTAATGGGCATGGGTTAAGGCTGCTAGTTTCTGGAAGGCAGATCAGGACCCTTGGATGCAGTTAATCCTAGCCTTTGGTTCGCATTGTAAAATCTATAAAAGGCAGAGGCCTTTCTTTTGTAAAGGGTTAGATAGTTGGAGATTTTTGTTAAATAGTTACTCTGGTGAGAGAGTTAGATTTTAGAGTTAGAATAGGTTAGATTTTAAGCAGTAGCATAGAGATGCTGCAGAAATTGTTGTAATAGGCAGCTGAAATCAATATATAGACATTGATTTGGTGTTTATTGTCTTGTTTTCATCCTGTTTGCATGGTTTCTTTCAACATTTTAGATAGATCTTTCTATTTTGGGTGTGTAGGTATTTGATAGATTCAGGCTCATACCATTGAGGATATATTGATTGTGTATCCTTTTGTATGGTTAACCTGAGCCTTTAATTGTGCTTAGTTCAATTGCAAGTGTTTGTTTGAGCTGTGCCAGAATTGGGTGCTTAGCCGTGCGTCTCCAGTCTGAAAATCTTCCAAGTCCCTTTGAAGATTGCACCGTTCTTGCAAGGTTGTGAGCTATTCTAGCAAAGGAGGAATTGGTTATTGTGAATCCATCTACCCGCATACCCGTGTTGTTAGTTTTGGATCTCCTAACCCTTTCCTTTTGCTCTTTATTACGTAATTCGAGAATCACAGCAGACCAGCTTGTTGCAAACTGTAAGTCCCCTTGTGTTTCCAGCAAAAACACATTAAACCATTGAGTAATCCCGTAGTCAAGACCTGAGAAACGAAACCTTGAGGTTGTCCCCTTTGATCAAACATAAGAAATAGCATTAGGGATTTCCTTATCTCAAGAGAGGATAGGATACTCAGTGAGTACATTCTATTCTGCGTTGGCCGGATGAAGTCGCAAGTTCAGCGATTTTAGACACATCAACAGTACCGTGGAAGTCGGAGAGGGGTGCCATCAAAGCCAGCTATCTAGATGTAGGAGAACCTTGGGAATTGGATGAACTAGGCCCCATATCTCTGTTCTAGAATAGTAGCTTGCTTTGAGAGCCTTATGTTTAATCCTCCCTGCATTAGCTTGACAAGGCGCATTGTGAAGGTGTCATTGACGCGCTCATATTGACCAACGACATAGGTTGGGCTGTTCTTTTCTCTTTGAGCTATATCCTGATAGTTTAGCTGTGGGTAACAATCATATACTTTTACCTGATCAGGTCCATTCCCAATTTCACCTTTCATTATTAAACCTGGCAGTGGCTGGTTCCTGGCGAACATGTAGACCAAATAGGAGGTCATAGTGATATACTTCTTTGTCTCGAGTTCTTTCAGCTGAGTGTGGATATTGTCGCTTATGATCTGGGCCCAGTCAAACTTGGATTTCCTAGCGAAGACCTGCTCCGTGAAGTAAAACATTCACTCTTCAAAGTAGTTGGATTGGGGAAGTCCCATAATCCTGCTGAGCAATGTGACCATGTCCCCATGCTCGTTGTGAAAGTCGCTTCTAGGGGTCTTTTTCCCAATCCTGACGCTTGGAGGTCTTCTCTCCTTGTACCACTCTTCATTCATTAGTGTTCTGCACCTGGCGGGATTCATATCATACACCCCTTGTGCTTCGTCCATAGTTGTTGCTATAGGGTTGTTTGGGAAGGGAATGTCAAATGCGTCGCCAATGGCTTCAGGGGTGAAGTTAGCAAGGACCATGTCCTCGAGCAGCACCAATCTGGAACTTGGCTGGTAATGCCGGGTGGCCTCCACTACTAACTCATAGTTCTGCATTGCTGGAGGAAATCCCGCCGCTTGGGTGATGCCACTTTCCATCATCTCTCTAGGCCTGCCGTAGGCCTTAGGGGAGAAGACTCGGTTCCTGAAATCTTGGATATCAATATGGCCTAGGTCAATATCACCGACACTGTCCCAGATACTTTGAACTTTTGACTCCCTCAGTCCCCCTCTTTGATATTGATACTTGATTCTTTCGACTTTGCAAGGAAATCTGATTTGGATGCTCGCGATGTCTAGGCTGTAGCAGGCGTCTTTGATGATTCTACCGCCGTTTTAGGCTTTTATCCTGCACATCCGGATGCGAATTATGAGGCGACATAAAAGAAGTAAAGCGGGCTAGATAAAGAATATGCCAGCGTACAAGGATCAATTAAAAAAAAAACGAATTGAAAGAACAACATGATTTCGTTAGCTAAAAGCTTGATTGATTTAGACATGAATATTTGTGAAGCTTTTCGATTGCGGATTTACACTTAGGCATTTATTTCAAAATGGACAAAGCTTGAGAAATTTTCCTAAGTCTGAAAATGCACTTTCTAGCTGATTCTTAGGAGTAAATTCTGATTTCAATTGCTTTGCATGACGCTTTATAAACGGAAAAAAGATGCGACTTTCAAGACTTGATTACTTTAATCAATTTCGCACACACGTCTATCCAACTTGCAAATATTTTAAACGATTGAGAGAGGGGAAGCACACTTACCTGGCGAAAATGAATGGCGTGAATTCGCACGACTGGCCTATTTGAATGGGAGAAATCTCGGGCGAAATGGTGATTGAACTTGAATATTTAGATGGGCTTTGTCTTTTGACCAAACACCAAACCTCTGCGGCTTGCTGTGGCGTTTTCGGAATTCAAATCTCGTGGTTAAACCCCATGCGAAGCTTGGTATATGCGTGGGAGGGAATGTTAAACTTCAAACTCCGTGGTTTTCTCTTCCAGTCGCCAAATTTGGGCGTTTTCTACGGTTTTCACAAACCATAACAAAATCTACACCCACGCCTTGGCCTACAATTTCGGGGTTTTAGGAAGGGGCAGAAAGCTCCAAGTCGTGATTTTGCCCTAGATGGCGAATTTCGGACCTTTGAATGAGTTTGCAAGTTTTAAACTTCCTCTTATGATGCCATTTTCGGGGTTTCAGGACATCTTGGCAACTTCGGCATTTTGATACACTTTTTGATTTTAAAATCCCTGCGATTCACCTTGATCATGCGAAGTTCGGCGATTTGGGGTGGATTGCCAACTTCGGCATTTTGAGGTTTTCTGCAAACTTCGGACCTTTTGCCAATCTCGCACCCTTTTGGGCCTTTTGAAAACTCCGCTCTTTCGCATTCTTACCCAAAAGTGCGATTTTGGGGTTTGGACGACTTTTGCGAGTTTTACATTTTCGCACTTCAACCTCAAATCGCAAACTTCGGCGATTTGGGATGCTTTTCAAACTTTTATTTCCCACACACTTTTTCTCCGAAATGCGAACTTCGGGGATTGGAGGCATTTTGAAAACTTTACTTTCTCCCATTTAGCCTCTAAATTGCGAACTTCGGTATTTTGAAGTATTTTGTCAAGTTAAAAAAACATTTCGCAGTATTCACCCCTTTTCGACATTTTTAGGGTGATTTGCAAACTTTAGTTTTTCACATTTCAACTTAAAGGTCCAAAATTCGGCCCTTTTGGGCATTTTGCCAACTTTCACTTTTTCACATTTCAACTTAAAGGTCTGAAATTTGCCCTTTTGGGCATTTTGCCAACTTTTCACTAAAAAAATGCGAGTTTCGACACTTGGGCGAGTTTGTCAACCTTAGCACTTTGCATTCTTTATCTCGTTTGTATCCCTTGGCGAAAATCGGCATGTTTGGGTCCTCGTGCGACCTTCAGATGCTTTATCCTTCACTTGGCGGATTTCGCCAACTTCTATCATCCCACACCTATTTAAGGTGATTTTACAAGCTTAAACAACCTTTTGGAATTCGTGCCCGAGGGCTCGACTGACCTCATGGAATCACAAGCTCCTTCGCTCAACATCATCATCTTACAAACTGATCGCGGGTTCGCTCAAAAGGACGCGAGACACTCTGCGCGGAACTCAACAAGGCGAAGACGGAAAAGGCCCTAAAAAAAAAGGGGGACCCTATCGGCGACAGGGAGCTCACAAGTTACATACACATATCAACATCCTTAATGGTCACAAGTTACATAATGCATTTGGGTCCAGCCCAATACAAGTAATACTTATATTTGATCCGAACTAGCTATTATTTCAACACTTAACAACATTTTTTGCTTCAAGCTTCCTAGCATAAGGATTTTCCAACCATTTTTCACTCACAAACATCCGCTTCAAGTTGGCCAATGTAGCTAATATGCTTTTGCAAGGTGAGGAAATTAGTAGCAAAGCGTGTGACCCTCGATCCCACCAGATCCTTACCATCAGTGTGCTCTGTCATAACATTTAGGACCCATGTGTAGTTGTAGATGTACTTTGTGATATTTCTTCCATCTTCAACCACATTCTTCACCCAACTTAGCTTCTCTATGTCCTCAAGGAGCAAGTCAAGACAACGGGTAGCAGAAGGGCTCCAAAATAATGTCAGATGCCTGGCCATTAGAAGTTTGCTAGTTGCCACATATGCAACTTCTTTATCGTTCACATTTTGGATGACATTTCACATTCCCACTTCCATCACCACCTCATCCAACATGTTGCACAAGGTCTCTGCATTTTTCACTTCATTGGAGGCATCAATTGCTTTTAAAATATTGACCCCCTGAAGCAACTAGAAAGTTGACGAGTGTCCTATTCCTACCGTTCGTCCACCCATCAAATTAAAATTGAAATTTGATATATAAGCTATTAGTGCTGGGTGAATAAATATATTATTGCTGGACCTTATCCTAAAATAACGACCCACTCAACTTATAATGACTTGGGGCCTTGAACCCCTTACTTGCCACGGTCAATGCAGTAACTAATTGCTCCCAATATGGACTAGAAGCACCATTGAACAAAATATTATTGTAGTATCGAAATCTAGCACATGCCAACTTTGCCTCGTGTTGCAATGCTTCATTCCATGAAGTGCCTTGCAATCCAGGTTGTGCACCAAGAGTGTTACATGGATCAAAAAAGTTTGACATATAGCTGCCCACACTTCCCAATCCTCGTTTCCATGGCCCAAGGGAAGAAGAGGCCCCCACATCTGCATGTGACCTTCTATAACTCAAATATGCCATTGGGGCTGCCATTGCCTTTGCTGCTCGCTTTTTCTACCTTCTTTTGGTCATATGTTGCTAGCATTGCTATTGCGTCCCTCTTAGCCTCTTCAGGACATTTATCACATGGTGTAATATCTCGGCAAGTGATTTGTGCAAGGTGATATTTGAGCTGATTTATACCATTGGTCATAATCTTGGTGCAATGGTTACAAATGACCTCTCCTCGCACTGCACCTAGTGTCCTATGTTTCCAACAAGGGTCCCTCTTCTTGCAACCAGCTCTACTTGCAAAAGCCATTTTCTCTTAGAAAAATAGGAAGGGAACTTGGCAAAAGAGAGAGTCAACATAAAAAATTAATAATATATAATGCTTATATTCTTTTTTTCTCTTCAACGCATGCAGAAAATACAGGAAAGACAAACTTATTTTGACATATAATCTGCCAATTCGCTCAAATAATAGCTGAATTAAATTGGATTACTTAAGTGTTGAATTGTTTGATTAATTTTGGGTTTTGGATATGTCATTATATATTGTTTGTCTGTACATGTTTTGGTTTTAAGACGACATTTAATTTCCATGATATATGAAGAGGGCCCTTAAATACAAAAGCTATCAAGATTTGATCAATTACTGGCTGCACAATTTCGATCTATGGTTCAATAAACGAATTGCAATTAGTTTCTTAACCATTCAATGTTAGAAGTTTAGAATCACACTTAGACATTTATACCTAAGTTGCTAGTTCGGGTTTTGACACAGGTTTGGGTTCAAGAACCTAGTTCTCGGGTTCGGCTAAATTTTGACAAGGTGTTTGGGTTCGTTAGTACAAAAACAATGTAAAAATAATAATAATAATAATAATAATAATAATATATGTTATTCTATAATATAATATAATATAATAATATATATAATAATATATATTATAATATTATATATTATAAATAATAGCATATATAATAATATATGTTATTATTTATAATTCAATGAATTATGAATTTATAAAAACATTGTAATTTAAATAAAACAAAACTGTTAAGATATATCAAATTTCAATTTTAATTTGTTAGTTTATAAATAATATGTTAAATAGAGAGGAGTTCATTCTATCGCAACGAATGTATGATGAACGCACAAACAAATGGATGATTGGAGTAGTAATGATTAATGAACGCACAACGAATGCAGTTAGGGCATGATGATTGTTTGTTTTTCATCAGAAGTGCAGACCTTTGTTGGCGCAGTGAACCCGTATCCGGACTCGGTATGAATCTGGACCCACATCCAGGTTCAGGATGCTGAACCTTGTAACTTAGATTTATACAGTAGAAAGGCATTTTTCTCCAACAGAAAGTGATTTTTTGCATACAATATGGGAGACAGTATTGATACATCAGTTTTTGAGAAAAAGGGAGACAGGTACTTGGAGACACCAATATACATATATGTGTATACACATATATATGTATTTATTTTAAGTTTTAATTTTATATATATGTATATGTATGTGTACATGTATATATAGGTGTACACACACACACACACATATATATATATATATATGTACACACACACTTATATTTATATATACTTGTATATGTATACGTGTATGTATGTATATGCACATGTGCATATATATACATGTACATCTCTCTCTCTCTCTCTCTCTCTCTCTCTATATATATATATATATATACTCAAGTTTTCAATATTAAAAACTTAAACCTTAAATGCCGAATTGAGAGAGTTTTCATGGGTGGGAGGCAACTTGTTCATTCTAAGATGCAGATTATAGACCTTTCACATGCTCATAAGTTAATGTTCATTAAATCTGGATACAAATAGCATGAATTTGGCATGAGCTATAGAAGTTTCAAACTTCATACTAATCACAAAACACCCAAAAAAGGTTTGCAAATCCAGCAGGTTTGATTCTTCATAGTGGAAGAGCAGCTAGAAGTCGTGATTTTATTGGTGCCGAGCCCTAGAAGTCGTTCATTAGAAAGATATGTTCTCCACTAAAGAAGGCTCCTGTTTACTCGCTATAGTGTGGGTTCTCAGACTACCAGAGGTAAACAAAAAGTAACAGGTACTTGAACAGTAACAACATATCCAATTCACAGAAACAATTATGGCGAAAGGATATAGCTTTTATGGATACAACAACAATGATCCTATTCTCGTTACAATATAACATATATATACCACCCGATGGTTGGCCGAGATACCAACTGTCGACAACTGCCAACTAACCCCTACAGGAACATTAAATTGCCATTTATTAACTAAACATAACCAAGTATTATTCATATGTCGGCAATTTACTGCCAACAACTCCTGTCCTGTTGTGTCAAAAAGAAAATGAAAAAATTTAGGTTTTCAAAACTTTTTTTTTTATATTTTCTGTTGGCCAAGTTTTTTGCCGATTTTTTTATCAAAAAATGATTTTTTTGAAAAACTCGTCGGCGAGTGACTCATGGCCAAGTAGGCTGAACTTGTATGGTTGAGCAGCTTGAGCTGCTTGTGTCCCTAATTGAGCTAGCTGGTTGTGTGCTAGCTTGTTTCAGCTGCCTAGTTGCCTATCTGTTTGAGATGTAAGGGTGTCTGTCAGCGCTTGTGTCTACTTCAGCCATGTGTATGCTCTCGTGTCACTTTTGTCAGCCTCCACATCTGAATTGTGCCATGTCAGATTTTAAAAAATTAATTTCTGGTAAGGGACCTGATTCTCTTTCTTGTGTGGGACCCAGTTCTTTTTCAGCGAATTGCATATAGTAAGGCTGGGTGATATCTATCTGCAAGACTATTAAAGTCTCATGTTGCCATTTCCTTTTAATTTATAGTGGCTACTGGCTGGAGTTCGTTGGAATAAATTTCCCGGCAGATGTTTTATTTCTTTCGTGTGACTAAGTGTGGACTGCCCGAATTTTGTTGTGATTATGACCCTGGTATTTCTAGTAATGACAGCTGCACTTGTGCGGTTCATAAAAAATAAATCTGGGCGATTAATGAAAAAGGGTTTGCGCCTGCGACAAAATTAGTTTTGTTATTTTAAAAATCGTCATCCTTGGTTTTTGGTGTGAGTTTTTGGAAGTGTAATGGAAGTTTTAAATAAAAACTTTCGCCTGACTGCCGTCTTATTTTATATTGTAAGTAATAATACTTACAGTTTTGTATGGTGATATTTTTGGTGGCGCTGTGCTTGGATTTAAAATTGTGGAGTCATTGTTTTGGTGGTCGTTTTTTTTTATGCATTCAAGTTCAATTGGGCTGTGCGTATTGACATCTTTCTATGGTGAAGTTAAATTTTTTTGGCTGTATACTCAACGTAGAAGGAATTAATGAGTTCGACGGTTCTTATTCATTAGTGGGAGTGGGTTATGAATGTGAGAATCTTTTGTTGTGCATGCTGGGATAGACGTGTTGTATTTTTTTTGGGTGGGTGGTGACATAGTTTGCTACATTTTTGAGACATTGTGTGGACAATTAATCTGGCAGATAGTGGAGGTGACTGGGTGGTGTCATTCGAAGCTTTTACAATATGTTGGGTTTTCAAATGCATATCAATAGAGAATTTTATTTTTTGTGATTATCAGCTCGATAGAAATCATGGTGTAGAGCTCAGTAGATATTTTGATGCAGTATTGATTTGCTTTCATGTGTGGAATAAGAGAAAGCATTTTCAAGTGTGTGAATTAGGAGCAGCTGTGTGTACCTGGAGTTGCTGAGTGTAAAGAGTGGTCTGACTTTTGGAAATCATTCATATGAAGTCTTCTATCCCGTGCAAAGCTATGTATCTTTTGAATCAGTTCTAAACACAATTCTTAGTTGTTTGAGTTCTTATTCTGATTTTGTCTTTTTAGAGTTGGTGCTCTATTTTGGTTCAGGGGTTGGAGCCTTGGCTGCTCACAGTTGGTGCTCTTTTGCTTTGTAACCTGGGTTGGTGCTCATTTGACATTTATAAAAGGTTTCTTGTACCATGGTTTTTTTCCATGTGATATATCTTGGTGTCTTTGCTTTCATGTACTCTCTTGTTTAATTTTCTGTTTTAAGGTTTGGATTTTAATTGAAATCTTCAAATACTGATTCACCCCACCCACCCCCCCTCCCCCTATCAGTATTTGCTGGGTGATCCTCAAATATAATATACTTTCTTTTCTTCATTTCTTAAATTAGAAACTATCAAATGCCTAAACACTGTTTCTACCTCTGACCGAATTATTCTTTAATCGTTTTTACATGTGTGCATCCTATATGTTTCAACGTTGTAATATGATTGAGAATGGTGGTGAAGGGAGATTTTGTTGTCTCATTAGCTGTTTCATATCCCAATCTTCTGAATGATAGAGGGTATTATATCATAGGTACAACTGTAATATTTTTACGTGAATGTCTTGTGCAAATCTTAGATCATTGGATGTTGGTTGCATTTGCAACTATGCTGTCATGTTTTCGGATTCTAACTTCTAAATTACAGAAAGAATAAGCTCATAATATTGCATGTCTATGCCTTATCTAATTTTTTAAAACAAATTAATAATGTCACATTATTATTATCATTTGTGTTTGCAGGTTCTAAGGCATTAAAAGAGCAAGCTTATGTTGTTGCAGATTTATCCCTTGAGTTAGTAGCATCAAGTTTCTTAGTGCAATATCCAAATTCGTTGAAAGAAATAGCAGCTATGATTTTGCCTTATATTCTGATTCTTCCAAAGGTTTTTAAGAATAACTAGCCCTAAATGCACATTTTTAATGCTGTATATGCTATGATTATAGGGCCTTCACTGTAATATTCTCTTGATGTCTGTGAACATGGTATTAGTTTAATATGTTAATTTTTATCTTTGTTATCTTCTGAAGATCTCTCAAACCCTGTTGCTTTTAATCGACTAAATATTGCAGACATGGAAATTAAACCAAAAGGCTCTGCAAATTGCTACAACAATATCATGGCCATTTTTCAATCATCTTTCCAGTACCTTGGATCTAATCGGAAGTGCTCATAGTAAGGTGTGTATTATATCTTAGGTGTACATGATAATTGTCTTAATGTTTGGGCCTTGAATTTGTACAGAAAATTATCACATGTAATTCCAGATCTTTTTACTGGCAATTATCTTGTAATCTATTCATAATTGGAAGTTTGTATATTAAGAAAGATGTGCAAATGAATGAGTATTGCTTATTAGATTTAATAGCAATGTATGCCAACACTTTTATCTTTTGGGCCAATATAACCATGAAAATTGCCAAAGATGAACTTTGACTTTGATGGCTTCATGAATTGATGGTTCATTAAGGGGTTTTTCCATCCTTGTGAATGAAGATGACAGTGATGCTGCCTTTGTCTTATGAAGATGCTTACAATAGTGCCATGGGCATTGAAATTCGAGAAAACAAAGCATCCTCACTTGAGGATGATGAGTGAAGATGATGATTTTGATTCTAATGGCAGCAATGAACCAAGGTAGATGCAGGCTTTAAGATAGGACATTCTTTGGATGATGAGGAAACTCATGGGAGATAGGAAGAAACACAGTCTTGTGATGCATTGATTGTAAAATGCAAGGTAACACTAAGGCCAATTGTCCAAAGACTATGTTTTGCAATTTTTCTCAAGTTACAAGGCCTTTTGTCAAGGATTTCTTGTATAATTTGAAGAACAAGAGTGCACTAACACTCCTTTCTTCAGAGTGATGTTGGAGCATCCTAGGGGTTGAGGAATCTTTCATCATCCAAAAAGAATTTAGTTGGTGTTTATGAAGTGCACATTCAATGTTTTGGTTTGTGGTTTTATATGTTTAGGTTTTCGCCCCTGAGTAGTCTACTATAGTAGTTCAAAGGCTAGAGGTTTGGATAGTGGTATCACATAGGCACAAAGGTTGAATGAAAGTCTTTTTTCTTTTAGACTTGGGTGTTGTGTGTTAGCATGTACACTCGGAGAGGTCATGAGGATTCATTTTAGGCCTTGGAAGAAGGCTGAGTGAAGAAACCATTTGGAGGCTGAGATGTGGAAAATGTTAAACACTTTTTGTTGGTAATGTTAGATGGTGTAGCATGATATATGCATGCAAGTGGCAAGTAGAGGCATTTGAGAAGTAGTCAATGATTCGGTAGGCGAATAGTGGGGAGTTGAAGTGTTATGGGTTCTTGAAATTTTTGCTATACATTTGAAGCGTAAAGTGAACTTTTTGTTTTCCCACATCTATGGGCAAGCTAAAATGCCCCTACATTAGCTTAAAAGCAATGATAAATTAGGATGCGTCCTTTAGGATTTTCAAATTGTATGCATCTCTAGGGCATTTTATGGATGTCGGTATGGCTAGGAAACATCCTTGGTGCTGTCCTTGATTGGAAGAAAAAACAGGAATGTCCTAGAAATGGAGAACATTGGCATGAGACAAGAAGGGATGGTGGGGTGTCCTTGAGATGGCTAGGGATGTCCCATGGTTATCTTGGGCCATCCCCTATGACCCAACAAGCAAAAAAAGTTAGGAACTGGAAAAAAAGGACAAGAAAGAAAAAAGGACAATAGTTGAAATACTGCTGTATTAAAACCAATTTGGCAGTTTGCATCGGTCCTAGGTTAGGAGATCAATATTAATTCTTTCAAAATGGATTGCTTGTTTCTCTATTAACAAATGTATTAAAAATGAACAAATACCATTATGTTGCCTTCCCAATACCATAACTCTATCTCACATTTGGTGATCATTTCTAGTTCAATTGTGGGACCATTTATGTAAATTTGATTTAGTGAAATAGGAAAATTAAATATTGGGAAGTGATCTTGTTTTGAATGATGCAATGTCGAGTGAAGGAAAACATTTGAAACAAACTGAATCAATTGTGAAAGCCTTCTTATTCAGAAAGCAAGTGATCCCTTGCTATAGATAGTGAACCTAGTGTGGTAGCAAACAATTGTACACATGGAAATATTGGGAAGTACAATTATCAATACCGTCGTTTATGGTTGATTAAGTGGAAATGTGCTTCCACAGGAAACTTGGAGGGGTTTTAGAACACCTAAAATCTGGCCACCAACCTTCCAATTTGTGGGAGTGAATCAGTACAACATAAAGGTGCTTGGGTTTTTCGTGGCCCAAAAGGTAATTTTTGGTACCCTACCATTCAAATTGAATTTTGTAGTCATCTTTCTAAGGAAAAAGGCATACAATGCAATATCGGGCCAAGGCTAGCTGATGGCAGCCAAGGACAATCGGCACTAGATGAGGGATTCAATTGCCTATTGTATCTTCTATTGGCAAATGAAGATGATGAATGCTTTCAACCTAATTGTAACTTGCTAGAAATCATTGAAATTGAAGAAGGAAAATGAGAAGAATGAGATGATCCTGAAAACTCTAATAAGTTTATATAGCCTTCAGGGTTTAAGAATTATAAAGTTGGTGATGCGAAGTTAGACAAGGATTTGAAACATGAATTTGAAAGTAAGGAAGACATGAAGTATGAGGTCTCCAATGTTAAAGGTAAAATTTGGATCAGAATGTGATATAGCGAATGATTCTGGTTGATGATGATTGGGATCTAGTTTTAAAAGTGGCAGCATTCAGAATTTTCATGGACTATAAGGAGTTATTTGCTTGTACATATGAAGATTTAAAGGGCATAACTTTGGAGATTTGTGCGCATAGACTTCCTCTAATACTTGGAGTATGGCCAGTCCAAAGTAAAACATATCAGATTAACTGAAATCATGCTGCTAAGTAATGGAAGAAATAGATAAAATGCTTGACACAGTTACAAATTTTTGAGTACAAACAAGTGAATGAGTGTTTTCCTTTGTCATAAGTTTGAAAAGAGAATCTGGGTCTATAAGAATGTGTTGATGTTCAAAGTCTTAAACCATTTGCCATCAAGCATCCATTCCCCATCCTAATTACAAAGTCCATGTTGGAAGAAGTGATTAATTTATGCTTTTGTGGGTGTCTGGAGGGCTATAACTGGATTAGACTAGCATAAAGTAAAAGAGGATAAAATAAAGACCACCTTTGTGGTAAAAGATATAGGCACAATAATAAGATGTTTAGGCTCTGCCATGCTCTAGCCACTTTTTAGTGGATTATATTGTATATCTTTGACAAGATGGCAACTGGGATCTTTAGAGCCTTAGGTGATTGGTAAATTTATGGCATGGAAGAGGCATATCTCCAGACTCTCACAGAATGCATGCCATATTATAGAGTAGTAATGTTAGCCCTGAATGCAAAGAAATGGAGATTCATAGTACCACAGGAAAGCCCCTCTGCCACATTTTGTGGAGGGCTGGACTGAAGACAAATTTGGACAAAATTAGTGTAATCATGGAGATGGAGCCACCTGGTGGTGTAACTGGAAGAAAATCTTTTTTAGGCGATGTGGGATACTAGAAGTGATTCATCAATAAATTTGCACATGCGTGTTATTCCTTGGATGTGTTAACAAGGAAAGGGACCCTGTCTATTTGAGTCCAAATGTTGGCCTATTGTACAATAGGAAAAATGTGAATAGGTGGCAATGCTTCGTGAGAGATTGTATCAGAATATAGAACTCTGGGACATCATTGCAATATTTTACATTCTTCTGAATTTCCTGCTACAACTGCCACTGCATAACCCATGCTTGCGCCAGTTATATGGCCTGTTGATTGGACAGTTCAGTTTGCTGTTTATGTTGCATGCGTTATCAATACAATAACACCATATGTGCATTACTTTTCCATTCTGTACAATAACAACATTCACTGTATGGTATGCATTAGGTCATTCTCTTATTGAACATTCTGCTCTAGAGTCTGTAACAATATGTTATCCTGCAATATGGTTTGCATTGATATGTTATGATGACTTATGCTCTGGGCTCTGTAGTATGCTATTTGACAGTACAGTCCTTCGCAATTGGTGATGTACAACCATGAATTGGTCTCTGTATGCAGATACTCATGGATGTTATTCATGTTGTAGTTGGACAATGTAAGTGCTTGATTTATTCATATAGCAGCATACAGATTTTTCTGCTATACATTGAATTTTACGTACAATTGCAGCAGTTGAGGACAATGAATTTTGTGTAGATTTCTATGTAACCCGGGGATTCGTCCCCAGCTTGAAAACCCCCGTACTAGTCCCGGGGGCGATTCGGGGACTTTGGGACAGCCAGGGGACGTTCCCCCCCACCATCCCCAAATTGCCAGAATGTGGAGGGGACGTCCCCGAAATGGGGGAATGTTTGTCCTAGCTGTGGGGGACGTCCGTACATCCCAGGGACGGTTGGGATGTCCCCAATCCGTACCGGGGATGGCTAGACGTCCCCCACAGCTAGGGCTACTAAAAAATATTAAAAAAAAAAAAAAGTCATATAATTTTATTTTTGAATTTTCTAACATGGCCCCCCTAAATCGTTCCAATTATAAAAAAATTAAAAGGCAACAATTTCAACTTAATAAATTATTAATTTATTAACATTATAATATAAGTTAATGTTAATATATTATATAATGAATTAATAATATGAATATCAAATTATTAATATAATATTATTAAATATAAGCTAATGTTAAAACTTAAATTATTAATTCAAATTGTTATTATCAAAAATAAATATTAAATGTTTAACGTTTTTAAATTTTAATATCTATGTTTCATATCAAACATATAAAATTAATAAATAATAAATTATAAATAGAAAATAATAAAATATTAATTCATAACTTCATAAGTTATACCATATGACAGTGTTAGAGACTCAGAGGACTCTGATTTTGATGCAATGTTAGGAGATGCAGTTTAGGGGCAGCATTCTACTTTGCTTTTTTGTATTTAGTTTTACTTAGTACCATTTTGATTTTCATATTGTAATTGACAATGAAACTATATGGCAGCAGTGTAGCCTTTGGGCATTTTGACATTTTGTATGTTATATGTTATTTCTTTAACATTTATTATGATATGCATATTGACAATGTGAATGAATTGAAATTCTGAATTATGAATGCATAATTGCATATTGAGTATTGACAATGTTGTATGGTCAGAATTTACATTCTAAAATGTTTTCATAGTATCATACACATGCTATATCCATGTTTTCATATGAATATAATGTATATATGCATGCTTTATCCATGTTTTCATATGAACATTTAAAATTTTCTTATATATTTTAAATTTTCCCTATATTTTATATAGCCGGCCCCTTTGACGTCCCCCCCGTCGTCCCCAAATTTAGCAAACAAATTTGCCGTCCCGGAAACGCATCTCGCCATCCCCCGCCGTCCCCTTCTCGGAAACTCGGGGTAACGTAGGTACAAATACAACCAATTCATTATCCAAATCAGCTTATAGAATCTGTGTGAATCCCACGTGGGGCAAAGGCATGTCATACTTTGAATTTCAGTTCTTATTGTCTTTGTTTGAATAAATACAATTGGGTATTGTTGTGACCCAATTCAAACATCACTCCATCGCAGATGGGGACCCCCCCTTTTTTTTCGCTTTTAGGGTTTTGTCTTAGCTCTGCATTTTCATAAATCTTCATTTGGGAGAGTTTAAGAGTTAAGTTTTTGAGGCCATCCCCAGCCAAATTGAGAAATCTTGCTCAGAATTGCATTTGAATGTTGCCAAAGTGCTCAGGAAGTCTAAAGGATGAGGATCGCAATTGCTTTGGGTCATTTCTGACAACCCGCTATTTTTAGAAATTTTTTTTTTTTTTTTTTTCCTTTTTTCTGCTTTTTTGAAAGTGGCATATGGGTTTTGTTCCTCTAGTTATTTCATTACTTCCCATTTTGATGGAATTTGAAAATCTTGCCTCTAGACATAAAAAGCAAGGCTTCAAAATTTTTGCTTTTTTCTGAGATTAGGGTTTTGTTCTTTAGGTCATATTGATCTTGCCCATGTCTTCAGATTTGAAATTTTTTGCTTCTAAGTGTAAAAAGCAAGGGTTTGAAATTTTTTGCTTTTCTCTGAGATTAGGGTTTTGATCCCCATGCCAAATAATTACTACCCATGTTCTCAGATTTTTAAAATTATATCTTAAGGGTAAAAAGTAAAATGCAAACCCTAGTTAGGGTTTTGTTCCAGAAGATCAACCATTTTATCAGTACCCATGTTCTTAGATTTCAAAAATAAAGTCTCCAAGTGCAAAAAGCAAAATGGAAATCTAGATTAGGGTTTCTGTTCTAGATGAACCAGCAAGGTATGAACATGGCATGAATATTGTTGATCAGGTATAAAGTAAGGGATTGGAAATGGCACATTGAAAATTTCGCCTAAGTTGACAAAGTAAAAATGGCAGATGCTTAGACAAGTTCGACAAGGCTCAAGGTTAGGCAACTGGAATGGTAGATGATCAGTCAAAATCGTCCAAGGATGTCAAGCACAAAAGATGTTTAAGCAGGATCAATGTTTGCCAAGGCATAGGAGAGTTATCCAAGTAAAATTGTCTAACAAATGTTAAACTCCTACCGAGGGTTAATTAACTCATGGCAAGAGTTACTCAAAGTTCGCCTAGGGTTAAGCTTATTCATACACAAGAAGAATGTTTGACAATCTTCTAAGTGCACCTCATGGCCAAGCTAAAATTTTCCGATAGATGGCAAACTCCTACCAAGGGTCAACTAACTCATGGCGAAAGTCAAGCAAACTCTCACATGTGGTCAAGCTCAAGCTAGAATGACATGCCTAACACTTTGCCAAGTCCGCCTAAGAAAGTGTGCATATGTCCTAAAGTTGATCCAAGTCCGCCTTGATAAACCATGGCACAAGGAATATAAAGTTCGCCTAGAAGACATTATGCATTCTAAAGTTCGCCTAGAAGACATTATGCATTCTAAAGTTCGCCTAGAAGGCATTATGCATTCTAAAGTTCGCCTAGTCCTAAGGTTGAAAAGTCTGCCAAGAAAGAATGACCAAGGTGATGTAGGGCCCACTTAAGTGAAATTGAAGATGGCATAGAATAAAGATGATATGAATTGCCAAGTTGGCAATAAAATGGTGACATGGGACTTCAAAGAGAGAAAGATAGCAAGTATGATGTCTTGGCATTTGATAGCAATTAAGTCAATAAAACAGGTGACATGTCAAGAACCTTCCTCAAGATCATACTCTAGAAAGATAATAAACTTCTAGAATAAAGCAATTAAAACTTTCTAAAACATAATGGGAGCTTCCAAGGATGAAGTTAGAATTTCTTAAAGGAAGAATAAAACAATAAAACTTTCTAATTTTGCAAATATGAAAGAAAGTCTTCCAAACTCTCTTCCAGAAGAAAGCAATGAAGTTCGAACTTCCTAAAGGAGGAATAAAGCAATAAAACTTTCTTAAAATTACTTTCTTGTGTGCCAATCAAGAAGTCCAAACTTCTAGAAGATAGAATAAAGCTTTGAGAAGCCATCTAAGAAGCTATAAAAGAAGGTTTCATCTCATTGATACTTCTCTCTTCCAAGCAAAGTGCGAATTCTTCCTAAAATTCGCCAAAGAAGCAGTTCCAAAGTCTGATCAGATTATCAAACTTTCAGAAGAATTCGCCATAGAGAAAAGGGATAAAGCGAGTTCAAAGGTTTGAAGGAAGAAATCAAGAAGTGCATCATATTCTCCAAGTTCACCATTAACAGCAGATTGAAGGTTTGATGATAAGACAATAAAGCTCTTCATATCTGATCATATTCTGAATTCACCATTGATCGTCCTTGAATCCGCCTTGGGAGAGAAAGATTAATCAAATTTGCAGTCTCCTTAGAAATCTTTCAATGCTGCACTTTGATAGGAAGGCAAGACAAATTTGGAGGAATATACATATCCAAGACTCATCCAAGATCATCATAGACAGCAAATTGAAGCTTTGCTGAAGATAAAGCAACCATATCTTGTCATATTCTAAGAAATACTTTGACAGACTTCTTGATGATCTTCCAAGTATAAAGCAAACTTGTGTAAACCCTGCCCAACCAAGAAGAAAGTAATCTAAATTCACATATCCAAGGATTTGGAAGCCAAACAAAATTGTCCAACTGGTGCAATCATGATCAGTAAGGTTGACGATAACAGACTAAGGGTTTGCTAAATATCTTAAGTTCTTAATCATCTCCAAACCTGCCTTGGAAGAGAAAGATTGTTCAAATTGGATACACGTGATCTTTCCAAAGCTAATAAACTCTGCCAAGAAAGAGAACATTCAAAGTTGAAATTTGTCTTACAAAACGTGGCATGACATGATCCAAGTCTGCCTAGGGTTGGACAAATAAAGCATCACATGAAGATGAAATAAGCCTTGACAAAGGGCATGACAAAAATACAATACAAATTTTCTGATCAACCTTGGAATTCACCATGAACAGGAAGCACAATGTCAAAAACAATTTCCAAACCCTTCTAATTCGCTAAGTACAAGAGAAAGATGGATCAAATTTTGTTCAAATAAGATCAGACGGTCTGATCATTTTCCTAAATCTGCTCAAGACAAGAAGACGTATGACTGTTCAAACCTTACTAAAATTTGATTTGTAGTCAGTCAAACCCCTACCTAGGGTTTTAAAGGATAATATGTTGAGGGTTTGCCTATAAAGCATGAAGATTCACCGAAGGGTGACTGTCCAAAAAAAAATCCTTCCAAAGTCTGATCAAAGAACTGAATTGGCATAAGATTATTCAAGTTCACCAAAATTGAAGTAACATGAGATTGGCAAACACTCTTCCAAGTCCGCTAAGACAAGGGAAGGAATAAAGCACAAGACAAAGCATGTTCAAACTCTTTCCAAGTTCACCTTGTTTCGGACTTGACAAAGTACGCCTAGGCACATAAGAAGATGGGCAAACAAGGTCTAGACCCCGCCCATAAGATGAGAAGAAAATATTGAAACAAGGATGACATGATTCACCCATGACTAAAGATTCTAAAGTCCGCCTAGGAAGGGAGGAAGATGGCAACGGATTGTCTAAGTCCACATTGATGAAGAAATTGTCAAAACGCTTGCAAGTTGATCAAACACAGACACAAATTGATTCATCTGGACATAAATGGAATATGTGAAGATACCTAGCCAAAGACCTAAAATTTGAAGACAATCAAGTTGACATGCCAGGAACAAAGATGAATTTTCATAAAATTTTTCACATGAATCAGACCAGCATGTTGGAAAATAAATTTCACACAAAATAAATTTTAATTATTTTCCAAAATTAAAATTAAAAATGAACACACAGAATTTGCAAAATTCAAGATTACGAGAAAGTTCTAGAAGATTCCTGAATTAAGGATAAATTTGAGAGAGAAATAAAACTTTCCATTTTGAAAAGATTAAAACCAGTGTTCCACGGGTGTTGGGGACGGGGGGACGGGGGGAAGTGGGGACGCGTCTCCGGGACGGGGGGACCAAGGGTCTAAATTTGGGGACGGCGGGGGGGTGGCGGGGTGGTGGTGCTCATATACTTATACATATACATATAGTACTTGAAAAACTAGTTTTGAAAAGATGTATAATAGTATAACAGTATAAGAATTAGATTTCAAATGAAACTATAGGAAATACCAAGATTACTTAGATTAGTGATACGTAACTAATTGCTAAAAGTAAATAAAATTTGACAAATGAAATTGTCAAATTGGAGATTTCTCATTTCTATCATATGAATATCGAAAAAGGAAAACGAAAATACGAATATTTGATGCCATTGCAAAGTCTATAATAATAAAGATGATTACATGATTCATCATTACAATGAGTAGCCAAATACAAATACGTGTAGCAATAGCATTACAAAAGAGACGAGTCAAATACAAAATGACAAAAGTAAAAAGTGAAAACTCAAACTGTAGCTAATGGAGGCCTCTAATCATCTGCGAACTCCTCCTCACTGGAACTGTTGGACTTCTGAGGATCAAGGTCCCTCAAGCTCACACCAACTAGCCCTGCATCTGAAGTGGTAGGATCATCCTCATCAATCTGTGAAGGCTCCTCTGGCTCTACATCCCATTGTGCCGCTGGACTCTCCTTGTACATAAGTGTCTTGCGGTCAATGAGACGCAAAGCACTGTGTACAGCCACAAGCTTCTCTGCTCTCTTAGAGGTAAGTCTGTTCCTCTTAAGAGAGTGGATGAAGCTATATGTAGACCAGTTCCTCTCAGCAGCTGAAGAACTGGAAATCTGGGATAGCAGACGGATGGCTAGAGTGGTGGTCAAAGATTTCGGGCCATGACAATTCCACCATAAAAGTGGGTCCTCCTGTGCCATGTTGTCTATATCCATCTTTGCCGCATCTGAATAACCTCTAAGAGTGGCAAATCTTCCCCACTCAGTGCGCATTGTGTCGGCATCTCTGGAATCAAACATCTTCTCTATGCACTTAAAGAAACCTGCCTTCACCTCATCATCCTGAATCGGTGTCAGTCTACCCAGTCTAGCCTTGTACCACTTAGGATTCAAGGCAAAGGCAGCCATATGCAAAGGAGTGTTTAACTTGTCCCATCTACGTTGAATGATAGGCTGGATTTGCTCATTGTAGAATGCTAAAGAGGGGTCCTTCACTCGCACAGTAGCCCTCATCTGGTCAAGCATAGAGTCAATGCACTCATACACCTCTCCAAGGTTAGGTGCATCGCCATCCCCATATCTAATCACCTGGAATACTGGAGTAATGATAGAGACAATGTATTTCGCATCAGTCCAAAACACATCACTCTTCACTATCTCCTTCACCCTTCTCCCTTGCTCTTTCTTGGCCTCAGCCCACCTATTCCACTCATTAGTCACAACCATGAGTTGCAATGCCTCTTGCAACTCAATCATTCTCTCCAAGAGAATGAAATAGGATGCATATCTAGTCTCAACTGGTTTCAAGAACTCCTTCTTTGCGAAGGTCTTGAAGAGTGCATGTGAAGTGTGGTGGTTGCAGATAAACATTTGCACATCTCTCACATCGGTGACCACTCCTCTAATCCAGTCTATCTTCCCCATGTCCTTGAGTGCATTGTTCATGGCATGCACACAACATGGGGTCCACCAAATGTGTCTATAGGCTGCCTCAACGAGTCTCCCTACTGCTCTACACACATGGGCTGCATCTGTCACTACTTGGACCACATTTTGTGGCCCAACCTCCTCAATAGCCTCCCTGAGGACCTGAAACTGGAAATCAGCATCTTTACGATGCCCTGTACAATCAATTGCTCTAAGGAAGTATGGGCCCTCTGCACATGTGACCATGACGTTGATGAGTGGACGATGGCTAATGTTCGTCCACCCATCCATAACTATGCTGCACCCCAATGCCACCCAACATGCCTTCATCTTCTCCATCAAAATATTGATCTTGGAATAGCTTTTATCCAAGATCGAGGTCCTCATTTTCGTCTCCCCTGGTGGCACATAAGATGGTCCTCCCTTGGCCACCATATCCATCATCTTCCTATAATAAGGAGACCGTGTAACATGAAATGGAATGCCATTGGCAAAGAAGAAATTGCCAATGGATTCATCTATCTCATCTCTCAGCTGCACATTAAACATATCAGTAATGGGGTTGCTCTGTGCTGTCTGCAACTTACGTTTCCCAGCCCTGGCGGCAGTAGAAGTGGAAGTGGATGGAGATCCAAACATCATTCCTCCCGTCTGCGAAGCATGAGAAGTATGAAGTGCTGCCCTAGCAGACAAAGTAGTAGGCATTGAAATATTTGTGTCATCTGGAACCCCCCAAATCCTGTTAAACTCAATTCTGTACTGTATATTTTTGGCTTCCTCCAAAAACTTACAATGTTTCACGCCTTTTCCTCTCCAAAACAGAAAGTGTGCATTCACCCTACTAATGCTACCGAACCATTTTGTGTCACAAATATTGCACTTCCACTTCCTTGTTCCCCCACTTGAATGTGATGCAGTGCCTTGTACTGATATTCGTGAAGCAAACTGTTTTAGAGGAGACTTAGGATCAAAATGACCCCTAGCATATGGTGCCAACAACTCTGAAGGGCAACCTGTACTAGCTGGTGCACTTGCCATAGAGCTATATTGGGCTCCAGGATCAGCCCCATGGTCACCCCCCTCATTTTCAGGTTCATATTCTGAATCATTCTCACTATGAGAATGGATTTCTATGTCATCTTCACTCATGCCTTGGGAGCTCATTGTGAAATTGACACTACATTTCACAAAATGAAAATAAAATCAGCCTAGTTTAACAATATATTTTAAAATTTTTTTCCTATTCATCTCAAAATGAGATTTGATGTTGAATCTTGAGGGCAAAATGATGAATCATTTTGCCCTCAAGATTCAACATCAAATCTCATTTGAGTCTTGAGATGAATAGGGAAAAAAAGTCCAAAAATGACATAGAACAATGAAAATCAGAAAATATTAAAAAAAAAACAAAAAAAAAACAAGAAAAAGTTGAAAAACCCTACCTTGTGCTTGAAAGATCTCTCCAAAATGTAGAAGAATCTTCTTCTTCCTCTTCTTCTTGCTTCTTCTAGCTCCTATCACACTTGCAATCAGCTTTTCTCACCCCTTCAATCAGTCTTCTTCAAGTTTTTCCTCCTCTTTAGCTTGCTGGAAAAAAAAATCAGATTACCAAAATGAGAGTTAAATCTAAAAAAAACATGCTTTTGTGTTGTTTTGGGGGGTTGGGTGGGGCCCACGTCCAATTAGGGTTACCCCTTAATCCCCCCAAAAGGCAAATGTTTTTTAAAAAATTGCTTTTTTTGTTTGTTTAGGCGTAGGGACGCGGGAGACGCTTGGGCATCTCCCTTGGAGACGTCTCCACGTCTCCACGTCCCGGCGGCGATTGGGTGGCGGTGGCGGGACGGTGGGGGACGTCGCGTCCCAGTCCCCCCATCCCCGAGACGTCCCTGACAGGGGGACGCACCCAAAAAGGGGGGGGACGTGTCCCCGTGGAATGGGGATTAAAACACATAAAAAAAAACAATAAAAATTATTTAAAAATAAAAAAAACAATAAAACAAAACAAAAACTTCAAAATTTAAGAACCCTAAACTCTGTATATTTTCAACCAATTTCACTTTCACAATTCATTATTCAGGTTGAGAATTTTTGAGAGCATTGAAGAGAAGTTTTCTCTCAAATTTTATGAATTTTGGATTTTTTTTTAAAAGAAGAATTGTCCAGAAGAAGATTCTTCAAAGTGTTAAAGGTCTAGAAATTAAGCACTTTTCTCTGATTTTAAGACAGATTTTCAGAATCAGAGGTAAATTTTAGTCATAAAGAGGATTCAAAAACTCAATTTGATTGAATTTCCTCACCTTTCTGTCTTATTTTCTCAATTTTCATCAATTTCTTGACCAAACCCTTCACTTTAAATTTTTTTTTTTGCAGAAACTTAACCTTTTAACAAGAAGAAAGTGAAATTTTCAGAAAAAAAATTTAAAATCAGAATTAAATTCTGAAAATAACATGTATTTTTCATGTGTTTTTACAGGTAGCAATGAAGTTTGCCAACAAAGGAGTACAGCTAAAGTCCAAAATCGAATCCAAATGGAAGAATATCACTGACACAGACCTCAAACATGTTGATATGGAGGAATTCAAGAAAAGAATGTATGTACATGATGGACACATTCCTACACCTATTGCTTGCAAAATGATGCACAATGGAATTGTCCAGGCAGCTGGATTCCCACCAGCCAAAGAGTGTGAAGTTTGCCAACAAAGGAGTACAGCTAAAGTCCAAAATCGAAGCCAAATGGAAGAATATCATTGACACAGACCTCAGACATGTTGATATGGAGGAATTCAAGAAAAGAATGTATGTACATTATGGACACATTCCTACACCTATTGCCCGCAAAATGATGCACAATGGAATTTTCCAAGCAGCTAGATTCCCACCAGCCAAAGAGTGTGTTGAGCTAATAGTTGAATGTGCTTTGCATTATAAAGCACAATCGAGAGAAATCATTGCACTAGATGGAAGAGCCCTGGCAAATCTTTCAGAATTGTCCATCCAGGAGACATTTGGCATACCAAGCCACAGTAAAGCCACCTACAAGACTAAAGGACAGGCCCAGAGGGTCTATGATAGTCAGTCTGAACTCTATGCCACAAATGTGAACAAGTTTTGGTTGGAGAAGAAAAGACCTCAAGGGAAAGTACCAAAGTATTTGTTGCGTCCATACTTCAAAGAAGAATATGGTGATATCATCCTATTGCTGAATAGAGTAATGGACAGCCTTAAGGGTTAGCTATTCGAGACATCGATGTATTATTTCATGGATCAAATCACCTCAGGTTCCAAGTTATTCAATTGGTCCTGCATAATCAGCGATAACCTTCATGAACAGTTGATGAACTTGGAAAGGGCGAAGACATTCCACATGAGTTCTTACATAATCTATCTACTAGTTGCAACCTATAGATATTCATGACTGATTTGCAAAGGCATACTAGGAGGTGGTGAGAATGAATTCCGATCATATGATTGTTATCCTCAGCTGCAGCTTAAGGACAAAAGTTTTCAAGCCCATGACGCATTCCTGATGTACATCACAAGAACACTGCAAGGAGGTACTCATAAGAGACTTTCTCCTGAATCAAAAATTCTAATTAGCAGGTACGGATCCTGGTTTATCTAGTTTCCAAAGTTCACTTATGTTAGAATTCAAGGTTTTGCTGGCCGTCCTTACCGGTTGCCAATCTACCCAACCAATAGGATGGTCCTATTGGAAGTTCTTAGACAGTTGGAAACATATCGGAGCTTCAAAAGAGTAAGGCAGAAGGCGGCCATTTCTTTCCCATTCTTCGTTGGAAATATGTTGGAAATATGGAAGAATCTTGTTCAACTGCGCAGGCAGCTGAGAGTGCCAGGCTAGAGATGCAGTGGTATCCTTTCACATACTACCAATCCAAAACTAATTATGATCCTCACAATAACATTGGATCAATGAAGGAGGAAAGATTCAGACATAAAATAGATATAGAAGATTTCTGGGCAAATGCTGCTGATGAGTATGAAATTAGGAAAAGGTTATACTCTAGGCTATCAATAAATCTCATCAGAGAGAATCAACCTTTTCTCGTACCAGATCAGTTAGAAGATAGCTGATAGCATACTCAACCTGGCTTTGAGGAGCATGCACCTCTTCCTCCTATCAAATGGTTAGCACCAGAGCATACAAACTTGACCACCTTGATGCAGCCTATCATGACATATACAAAGTGGTGGGTTAATCAATAGTGTCACAGGCTGAAGCAAAAGAATATAACCTTGATTTATAATTTGATGGGAGTAGCAGAAGGATATTCTTCAAATGAAGAAGCAAAACAAAATGCCAGATCAAGTGAGTGCTAAAAGGAAGGGGAAGGTAGTTGAGAATGAAGAACCTACTCAGAAGAAGTAAAGGATAGAACCATCTTGTTCCGCCACATCAAGGAATGAGAAATACATATTAACTGTTGATGAATCATTGGCTGAAATACAAATTCCTTCTTCAGTTCATGAGGAAAATGTAGAATCAATCCATCAGGAAGACAAACAGTCACCATCTCCTATCGGCACGAAAATCTTAGAATTAGAGCATGACACAGATATTGAAGAGTTTCAGTAAGGGATGATTTCTGCTCTCCAGGGTATTGCATGTAACAGAGAAACAAAGGATGACCAAGAGGTAGAAGGCATTGAGTAGCCTATTGTTCCTGAATGGCTAAGAGAGAGATTGAAGATGAACACACTAGTAGTAGAAGAACAAGAAGAGGATGACATGGCAGATTTCTTGGCCAGATTAGAGTAAACTGCTATGAAGAAGCCAGCCAAGAGATTTTCTACCATCCAGAGAAATGAGATAGGCAACCGCACAGTGTAGATAGCTGTGCCTAAGGTGAACAAAGCAAAGGGAGACATTGCTTCTCAGGAGTACGAGATTACCACCTTTGACTTAGGCCCAAGCACAAAGGCCCAAGTAAAAGAGGACTTAGACAATTTAGTTGCTTCCATGAAGGCAAAGCTAGATGAAGAGACACAAAATTAAAATGAACATAAGAGAGAAGTTGAGCGCTTGAAAGAATATATTTGGCAGTTGACTACTAAGCCACTTGATCAAGCCAATCCTGAAGCTCTCCTACTTTTGGATTCACAGTAGGTAGTCAAAAGTTTTGAGGAAGATGGAGTAATAGCCAAAGAAACTAGAGGTTGGATAGAAACTATAAAAGAAGAAGCAGGCAAGTTAATAGAAGGAATCTCATTAGCATATGATCAAACTTCTTCTTTGCTTTCTAGGATTGAGAGCATGGCAGAAATGTGGGCTGACTTCCATGATGTCCAAAATAGAATCATACCATCCCTTAGGGAATTGAAAGGAATCTCATCTCAAGAGTTGGTTGATCAGAAGATAATTGAAGCAGGGGCTGCCTATGATTTCAACAGTTGGCACTAGACATTGGTTGCACAGAATGAAGTTTTGGGGAAGGTGAAAGATGATGCTGATAGAATAGAAGGACAAATAAGGGCGATTTGGACAAGATTTTCCGTGTAATTATAGAGATGCTTGGGAAGGAGATCATTCGAGCAATTGGAGAATTTGAAGGTCAGAGTTCAGGACATCTTCTTTGCCATCGCAAGAGAAGCCTTGAAGAATAATTTGGCTAAGGTGTCAAACTTCATGTCCATCAAAGATGCCTTTCACAAATAGGAATTAGATTGGGAGATCACCTTTGCTCTATGTGCAAACGATTTGGAAGGGTTAGAGTTTAGGATCAACATGTTGCCACATGTCACCATGGAGGAAGTGGACCAAATTCATTGAATGTTAGAAGACAGGAATGCAATCCTAAAAAATAGCATCTCGTGTCACTTGTCTCGTTTGAAGTTAATCTTGGATTTTTATTTTGGAAACTTTATCTAGGGTTAGGTTGTCTAGATCTCAGTTGTCGATCTTAGATTGATCTCGACTATTTATTTTGCTTTCAAAAACTCTATATAAACTCTCATTCTCTCATTTCATTGTGTTGTGGAGAGATTTATGAAATTGTTGTGCAGAGCTATTTGAGTAATAAAAATTCATTATCAATATTGTTTTGAAATCTTTTTATTGCTAAATGGTTGCATGGTTGCATATTGCCTTCAACACTTAGATTAGATTTGCTTAAGTAATTTGTTTTCAAGTTGTTAGATGAATGATAGATCTGATAGTATTGATTGGTGAAATCTTGCTCATACTTTTGTTGGATGGATGATTTCCTTTCAATGTGTAAAGTTAGTCTGAGCCTTTAATATGAATGTTTAACTTCTACTTGGAATAATATTGTTCAATTGTTAGTATTCTTCCTAAGTGTGAAAATCTTAAGCATAACCCTAGAAGATTGCACCCGCTTTGCTAAGTTGTTCGAGTGTGGCGAAACAAAGTGTTGTTACCAGTTTCACCTAGTCTTTACTGTCTCTTGAGTTCATAGGGATAGCAAACCCTGTCCTTTTTGCAATCCTAAATCAGAGAATCCTAAAACATTGAGCATAAATTGTTAAATCTGCCTAAGTTCAACTTGTGAATGATACCAGTTGATAAGCGTAAGTCCCCTTGAGATTTTCAGCACACACTATCCGAGAAGCTATTCCATTAAAGTCGCTCGTTCGCACATATAGACCTTGGAGTCGCCTTGTGGTCTTTCTCGCAATCTTGGCACAAGTAGCGATTTTGTTTAGGAGAGGATAGAGTATCCTTGTGGTATTTTATTCTAAGTGTTTTGTAGATGATAAAACGTCCACCAATAGGTACAATGCCCAAAAACACCTTTGCAATTAGATATGTATTTTGGATTTCTGTGTTTTCATTGTATGGAAGAGTGGCTGGAAGTTTGTGAGAGCATATCGTACATGATCCCTTCTTTCTTCCCTCTCCTATTTGCTTATTTAGCATTTGTTTCTAAATTGGGTTGTGTTGGAAGGGACTCTGATTTGCTTAAATGAGGGGATTTTGTAGTTTGTCATGTTAAGTATGGTCTTGGTAATAGTTGATGTGTTTTTAGGACACCCCGAACACAAAGTAAAATACAAAGTATTCTATCCTCTCTTGAACAAGGAAACCTTGAATGCTAAGCTTTGTGATCAAACAAGGTGACCCCAAGGTTTACAATGCTAACAATCAACTTTGAATTATGGATAGACTCAATGTATGTGATGTGATACGCTGGTTCACACAATGGGACTTACATAATTGTTCTTGGATTCTATCAAATTCCTTTTCGTCAAAATCACTTATGATTTTGCAATAAGGCACTTTAACTAAATCTATGAAAGTTCTTTGGAAACAAAATGCAAAGGGATAAAGTTTAGGAATCTAATCCTATCTCTAACAATGTAAGAAACTAGTGATGGTTTAATGAACCCAAATCAAGCTTCGCATCACCATAAGTAACAACTACACAAAGATGATGCAATCTTCTAAGGATATGTAAATGATTTTCAAATTGCCTACTCACATTAACTCCATAAACAATGCAAATCAATGAGCGTAAAGCAATTGAAGTTAAGCTTTAGTGGAGTCAAGTCTAACCATACACTGCAACTTGCCATTCAACAAATCACAAATGGTATGAAAGTGTAGGTTTCACCATGAATCAACAACAATATCTTCCATTCAACTAAGCAACTTGATGTAAACAACTCTTAATCTAACTTGAGAAGTAGGAAACCATGCTAACACCTAAAACAACGCATAGGCTGACCAAGCTTCAATGAGTTTGTATTTATTTTGGCAGTATTTTGGCATCAATTTCACAAAAGTCTCTTGCTACAAATGCAATGAGCAACTCTTATATAGAGCTCCTATTACAAATAAAGGGCCAAGATTGATTTGAAATCAATGACCACGATAATTCAAAGAAGTAGGGTTAGTTACAAGGAACTACCTAATCTCCTAACTTTAATTAAATACCAACCAATAGAAAATAAAACATCCTCCTTGGCACAAAATATGAGGAGGAAGAGCAAATAGAAAAATTCTATGCCACCTAAGACTATAACAAACTTTCATCTAGGATGATGTGCCCCTTATCCTTTTCCTTGATTGCAAATGCAATGAATCTAGACATGATGATGTCGAGCTCTTCCATTGGTGCACTAGGCGTAGTGTCCACCTTCTACCCCATGAGTACCAAGTCAGCTATACATGTGGCGAATGTCTTTTCCAATTCCAATCCTTGATCATGAACACCATACATTAAAACCATGAATGCGTAAGCATCCTCAAAATGATCTTCTTAAATAGAACCTATTGCCTTGAAGAGGATAGCTTTCATTCTGTCTTTCAATTGATTCACTTCCATATCCTTCTCGTTAATTACTTCCCTTCCAAGCACGACCTTAGCTGCAATAAGGATTCTATCATGAATTTCCTTGATCATGGCGCCTAATTGATTGCAATCCTCATTAATAACTTCTCCTTGGTCTTGGATTTTAGCAACCCAAGGGGAAACTTCTCCTTTGTCGTGGATTTTAGCAACCCAAGGATAATCTTCTCCTTGGTCGTGGATTTAAGTGATCCAAGGAAAAATTTCACCTAGGTCATGGATTTTAGTGACCCAAGGAAAAATTTCACCTAGGTCATGGATTTTACTGACCCAAGGAAAAATTTCACCTAGGTCGTGGATTTAGGTAAGTGAGAGATAATCTTGTTCACTTGTTCAATCTGGCCAACTTCAAGCACCTAACCAATTAATTCACCCCCAATATGATATTTATCCTCATTCAATTCATTCCAAGTCAAGGACTGTGCAAGTTCAACGTTTCATCTTCACTCTAAGTTTCAATCTTGCCATCTCCATGCTTGAGGCGTGGAATTTGGTAACTCAAGGAAAAAGGTCATCTCTCACCACCTAGGTCATGGATTTGAGCAACTCAAGGATAAGCATTGCAAGTGTGACCTCCACCTTGACTTAATCTTCATTTCATTTTACCTTCATTATGTTGATTTCCTTAACTCAATCCAAGGTATTCTCTTGATCGCCCATCAAGACATTTGGATAGCGTCGGTTACCTTCACCATCGCCAGCTATGACCCCAAAGTCTTGGATTTAGGTAGGTCTTGGATTTCCATGAGTTGTGGATTTTGATGACCCAAGAATAAACTCATTGATCTCCTCTCCAAGTTGACCGCTTCATCATTTGTCTAGGTTGATCGTTTCATTGTCTTTGCTTTCAAACTTGAAGGATTCAAGGGGGTAAACTCATTCATTATTGCTTCCATTTAGTATCTTCACTAAGTCCCTCAAGATTATGGATTTTGGTGGGTCATGGATAACTCACCTCGACCACCTTTGCTTGTTGATTTCACCAAGTGTTGCTGAACTTGTTCGTGGGGTTGACTTAGTGTATTTGTTCTCTTCCAAAATCACTTAGACCTTGAATCACCTTCATCAATTGTAAAATCCCTTAATTATCTATTGAATTTATGTTCAGTTCATCAGTAATATATCTTTTAACATGGCCAGTGAGTTATTGGCAGACTAATGAATAAGCTCAAACAGTGATATTTTTCATAAACACAATCTTAGTTTTCATTCCATTGGCTAGTATTTCATTCATCAACAAACTAACATTCATCATTCAAGAAGAATATGTAATAGTGCACCTGGTAGCCATAGCATAACTGTAGATGCCCTTCCCGTGCTGTTGGTTATCGGTGATATTCAGTATTTCACCGTAAGCATGATTGGCAGCGGTTCTTCTTGACTATATACTTTCTGCTCCTATTTGTGGACCTCCTATGTGTTGAATGATACTGTCAGACACAATTGCTACTCCCGATTCTCCACGCCAATGTTACCTCCGTACTCCACGATATTGTTTTATGCGTGACTGCAGTGTGTCGTCGTTATTCCCTCGTGACTACAGGTACATCGGACCCCGCACGATTGCAATGTATCGTTGTTATCCCTTCGTGACTGAAGAAGCACCGGAACCATACCCGATATTGGGTTCACAGGACGATGATCCTCCTGATAGCCAACTCCGTTCCACCACCGACAGGGGTACTTCCGTTACACCACCATCCACGACACTTCTGACACTTCACTGAGCCTTCATGAATGCAGACGGGAACACACCATCCGTCGAGCCTCTATCTCACGCGAATGCACAAGAATTCGTATTGAACTACACCTATTATCGGGTTCTTCTGGCGCGATAGGAAGAAGTGCTGCTCCGCTAAATCTTAGGTAGTCTTTGTGTTGAATGAAAATGGCGTGCTTTCTCTGTGATTCACCCCGTGATCATTGCTTCCAATAGGCCAGTTAAAGCTGGCGAAAGGAATTCATTCCTACACTTGATATCTCACAAGTTATCAAACTTCACTTCAAACATTGCTTATATAAAAATCCCTGTTCTTCCTCTCGGGTGCCCATCCTTTATTAACATCAATTGGTTTGAGAATTCCCGTAATAGTTAAGAATTTACGTAATAGTTAGTAATAGTTAAGACTAATAGTTGTGAATATTAATTATTTATATAAGTGAATGGGGAATTTATATAAAGTAATTAATATTTTTATACATTCGACAATTACTTATTAGGGGACATGACATCAATTGCCTCATCTCAGATTGATCATCACCTCTACGCTCCAGCCTAAGGGTCTCCATTTGCTTGCTTGACTAAGGCTCATCACAGCTAAGACTCACCTTGACTTGACTTGAAGGGAACCTTATTGCTGCTAGACTGCATGGCGTGATCACATCCTAATGACAAAGGCATTGCATCCCCTCACAAGCAAGAGGTTAAAGACTAAAGAAATTACTACCAAGCAAAGCAAACTAATCAAAAGTACTAACCTACGAGCAAAAAAGTGGAGGCCTCCATTTGCAATGGGGTGATTTGTGAAAACATCACAACAATATCCTCCTCTAGAAAACCCAAGTCCGCATCTTCCAAGATTTCCTCAATTGGTATTGTTGATTGCTCCATCAAGTGAGGATCAAGAAGAACTTCCACATAAGGAGGATCTCTCTCTTGATTTTGTTGTTGAGTGGATTTGAAGGATTCATTCACACTTTGACCTCCTGGAACACAAGGATGAACATCAACTTCGATTTGTGATTCATTTTCCGCATCTGACGTTACAGTTCTATCCACAAAAGAGGCAACTTGTTGCATGAAAGAAGTGCTAGCTAATGAGTGAGTCATATCGGATTTGTGCTTCTTCTGTGGTGGTTCTTTATTCAAAACTTCTTTTCTCTTTGTCTTCTTAACCCGTGAAGTTTCAGCCATGTCTCTCTTTTTTCTTGTGACTTTCCTTATCTTGTCTATTTATCTCCTCCTTGATACTAATTTATGTTGATCCTCATCCATTTCATCATCGAAAGATTGCGATTCCGAGTTTCCCATCAAGTTATAGGTTAGAGGGTTGTTTCTTTCTCTCAACCTATTATTTTGTTGATCCACCCAGCTTTGTGTATATGTCATGACTGGTGTTGTCCTCATTTTTGAATTAAAAAAATTGTGACAACCCTTAAAAATTTTGGTTTAAATATGTTGTTTTTGTCACCAAGGCATGTTTTATGAGGTACAAAACTCACATTTGTTAGTGTCAAATCATTGGGGGGTGTCTTTGCTATCATTCTCCAAGTTTTGGTGAGTTTTGGTCTTCTTTTTCCTAGCTTTTTGTGCAATTTCGGGTTTCAAAGCAGTCATTGTAGGTTGAAGATTTTACTCTTAAGGCACGTTTTCCGAGGCAAAATTTTTGCTCCTTGTTGAAGTGGACTGATCTTCGGTCCATCCTCGATTCACATTTCAAATCTCATCACGTTTCGAGTTCGTTTGCTATTTCTTTCCTTCAATTTCGGGTTTTTTCTTCCTGATTACAGGTTGGAAATTTTTTTTCTATTGCAGGTTTAGAGTTTCCTTCATGTTTTTGTCACCAAGGCATGTTTTATGAGGTACAAAACTCACATTTGTTAGTGTCAAATCATTGGGGGGTGTCTTTGCTATCATTCTCCAAGTTTTGGTGAGTTTTGGTCTTCTTTTTCCTAGCTTTTTGTGCAATTTCGGGTTTCAAAACAGTCATTGTAGGTTGAAGATTTTACTCTTAAGGCACGTTTTCTGAGGCAAAATTTTTGCTCCTTGTTGAAGTGGACTGATCTTCGGTCCATCCTCGATTCACATTTCAAATCTCATCACGTTTCGAGTTCGTTTGCTATTTCTTTCCTTCAATTTCGGGTTTTTTCTTCCTGATTACAGGTTGGAAATTTTTTTTCTATTGCAGGTTTAGAGTTTCCTTCATGTTTTTGTGTTGTAGGGGTTTTTTCTAGCAATTACAAGTGCACTTTATTTAAAACTTGTAACATGTAACTTGCTTTTTATTTTCCCTTTTCCCTTTTTGTCTTTAAGTTACAAGTTTAATTAAAACTACAAGTTTAATGAGAACTTGTAAGTCCTCATAAAAGTTGCTACTTTATGTTTTAAAGTTGTAATAGGGATTTTATTTCCCTATTACAAGTCTTTTGTTTAAGTTATGTTTTTAAAACTTGTAATGGGGATTTTATTTCCCTATTACAAGTCTTTTGTTTAAGTTATGTTTTTAAAACTTGTAATGGGGATTTTATTTCCCTATTACAAGTTGTTTTGTTATTTCTTTTTGCTCTTCTTCCTCTCAAACCCGAAATTGCTCAAGTGAAGGAAAAGTAATGTAATTTAAAACTTGTGAAGGGGCTTTAAAAACCCGATTGCATCTTTGGAGGGCACATTTGCTTGTAGTTGGAGAGGAAAAACCCGATCTGCATTCTTGCTCTCACAAATCTGATTTTTGTGGTATTATTCCCTTGAATCCATCCCACATTTTTGCTATGCTATTGGAGATCGATGGTTGGTGCCATGTTTTTTGGATTCAACGGTTTTGGCAAACACGTTGTGCATAAATGTGGGGATTTTTGGCTCCATTTTTTGCTGTGTAAGCTCCATGTTTTGGGTGCCCATATTCTGCCATTATTGCCACATTTGCAACACATTTTGCATCCTTCATTCATTGAAGAGTGTTTGACATCAAACGTATCTCTCCTTTCAAGCCGTTTTTGTGGAGTTGGATGAATGGAAATCCGTTTTTAGCTGCCAAGGAATATCAATGTGGTGATTTCTCAATCTATTTATAGAGCATTTCGGTTCTTCCCAAGCTCATTTGTTTTGGTCCAGGGCATTCTTCAAGCAAGGTTCATTGAATGCAAGTTGTAAATGTGCAAGATTTTCCCTTCTTTCATTTTTCCTATTTACTTGTATTCTGGTTTTCAAAACCCGATTACAACTAATTGTTGTAATGTTGACCTTCCCCCTTTGGTAAAAAGAGTTAATCTTCTTTTTAGAAAATTTACAAATGCTGAAGAATTGCCATGAGACATTCATTTGATTTCGGGTTTTACAAATCTGATTACAAGTTGAAGTTTTTCCCTTTTTGCATGTTGTCAAGCTGAAAATATTCCTTCCCATACATGTACATGGTCATAAGTTTCATTCCCATCATTTCCCACATATGAAATCCCTATTTCCACCATTTCGTCCACTCATTTCACACCTTCATTCATTTTTCCCATTTAAAGTCTACTTGCAGTCGGAATTTTAAAACCCAATTGCAGTTGTGTCTTCACTTGCAGTCAACCTTCTAGAATCCGAAATAGGTCCAAAATGCACTCAAAAAACACTTGAAAATGAGTCTTAAAGGTCCAATAACAAGTGCAAACTTGTGTTTACCCATTTCACATATGAAGTTGCTTGTTTGTTCTCCACAATCGCAAGTTAATGCTCTTGTTTTTCCACACATGTAATGCAGTTTCCAGAATCCAAAATTCACTTGAGAGCCCATTTTTGCATCAATTTATCCCTTCACATGTCAGTCTTGTTTGCTCATACGACCTACCAAATCAATAAATTAAGGCATGGTCCTTATTTTGCGAGCAGATTCCAAGATTGGAGGATGATACAAAGAGACAACAACAACATGACGAAGCCACACAAGGAAATGGATAAGTGATATGAATGGTTGAGAGCATAAAATGCTTTCAAGATAGAGATGAGCTTCTTACTTCAGCCTTGCAAAGAACTTTTCTCCTGAAAAGCCAATACTACCCCAAGCAAGAAGATAAAATTGAAGTTCGTTGGCCGAGGACACAAAGAACATTAAGGATGCAAATTCCCGTTCCGGTTCGAGATGTCTTCACCAATCCTGAATACTTCAAGTTCTAGTATCTTGAAGCAACATGAAGATCATCACAAACAAAGGATGGTGTAGTGAGAGTCGTTTCTTTGGACACTTAGATTAATTGTGCATTTGTAATTTTGTTTTGACAAGTTTACTTGTAAAAAAAACAATTTTGTAATTGCAAGTGTTGCTTTCACTTGCACTTTTGTAAAATGTAATTACATGTAAGGCAACTACAAGTTGAGTTAGATTAGGACTGTAGTTGGAATAAGTCATGGTGGTTGAGAGAATTTCTCAAGTTAGTTGGGATCCTCCCACCTTTTTCTCAAGTCTCCTCTCTTATAAATACTTGAGGGGGTCTATTGTAATTGAGATCTTTTGGCAATGCAACAAAATTCTGCTAGTTTATTTGTGCACTCTAAGTCTTTGAGCTTAGATGTAAACCAAATTGCTTTCAATAAAAGAGGCAAGTTGTGTTGAGACTTTGTGCCAATTCAAGTTGTTATGTTACGACATTTTCTGTAGTTGATTGTGAGTTTGGTTCTATTGTTCAAGAGGGATTTAAATTCAATCTTGCAGACTTTGAGCTGCTTATTGTATTTAGAGTTATATGTTTGGTTTTCAGATTTAGTCTTGCAAGCTTTGAGCTGCTTATTATATTTGAAGCTAGTGTGTAACGCTCAAGTGGGAAGATAGCTTGTAGACTTTGTGGTGCTTCTATTTTTAAGACTTGTGCATGTAAGGTGAAGTGCATCATGTAGTTAGACTTTGAGCTGCTACATACTGTGCTTAGTTAGCAGAAAATCATCTAAAAAGGTTGATAGGAAAATAGATAGTTGAAGACTTTGAGTTTTCTTTCTATTTTCCCGTCCCGGAGAAGCAACAGAGAACTTTGTGCCTTTATGGAAACTTTGTTTTTTTATTTAGTTTACTTCATTAATCATTTGTGCTTTCAGCTGTGATTCTTTTTTGAAAGAAGGGAAAAGAATAAGTGTCTTTTCTGAAAAAAGAGAACAAGACAGAGTTTCACCCAGATTTAGAATAGATTTAGAGTTAGAGTTTATTTTTGAATTGTTGAAGTAGAAAGCAAAAGGGGAGCCTTCCCTAAATTAGGAGAGTTTTATACTCACACACTGTGGCTGAAACCACAATTTTGTACATCCCCCAGGTGTACAAAATTTTCAACCAACAACTGGTCTCATCAATACATTCAAATCTGCTACTTCCACCTTGGACCAGTTTCGGAGTGGAAGAGGTTTATCCTTTTCTTTTTCAAAATGCCATTGAATGCAATTCCCATCATCCTCAACTTGTTCTGGCACAAGAAACAAGCTGCACACTGTAATCATCTATACTGATAATCTGGAACACTGTAATGTCCCCAATTTTAGTCGCTAGGTTAATGGGAGGTATAAGGAGGGATTAATTAAATTAATTAAATATAAAGTCACTTTTTAATAAATAATTTATTTACTGTAATATCCCTTGGTCTTATATGTCTAAAATTTGCTTGTGAGACACAAGGAATATCGTCAAACACTTTATGGACATTCTTCCAACTTGCTGGTCTTACAAATCAGTCTGATATATCCTTATTAGAATGACTATAAATGGCCCCCAAAGCTGGAAAATTAATACTCCAATGCATAAATGATTATCTGAATGCTTAAAAGACTCTCTAGGCCTTAAATCAATGTGTAAAGATGAATGTACAATACACTTACAGTCATGAGACAATTTGTCAAACATGTGACATACATCTTTAGACAAATACTAATATAGATGCAACTTCAAAACCCCTTACTCCATATTTCATTTGACCATTCAAATATATTATAGAGATGACAAATGATCATATATATAATGACTGTTATATGACTGTCTGAAAACACATTCACAGTCGTAACCTTATGAACCCAATCTGAAAATTACAATAGTTTTTCATTAGCAATAGAACCTGAGATATGTCGCTGGAGTGAAGCTATGTAAATACATGCAATGTCCTCCTCAATCAAGGCTCCAATGCGCAACATTGATCTGTGTCTAAAACCGCCCTGCTGCTGGTCTGAGAACTCCTCCAATATATGTTCAAACAGCTCCAGAACCTCCTTCAAAGAGATTGGATTTCATATAAGGAACAGTGCTTCACTCCTTAAACAAATATCGAGCTAACTTGAGCAATATGCAATGAAATCGCTGAGCTTGAATGGGTCAGGCTTGCTGCTGCTAACCTGAAGGTCTGAGCACACATTATATCTGCTCTTTTGAAGCCTAAATTCCTCCCAAAATGAGCCGATTTGTCAAATATAAGACAGCGCGAATCAAACTAGGTGGTTTTGAGTGAAGGTGGGCATCAAAGGAAGGTGGTCGATGGAGAATGAGTGAGGCGGACCTGCATAGGTTCGGCCTCCCAATAAAATAATATTGGACCCCAAACTTCCAATAAATGCCTTTAATGAAGTCGCCTAGATCTCCCCTTCAATCTGCAATCATTAGCCAACAAGTTCGATGCACAAATGGAGAGATATGAGTCAAAATGTGGGTCTGCTACTGTTCACGACACTGTAGCGACGGCACTGTTCACGGCTACTGTTCATGTCATCTTCAATCTGAAAATCCAGCTAATCTGAAGCATAACCACCTGAAATCTCGCCAATAAGGTATTGCCAAAGTAGTCTTGCCCAAAATAGATGCATGAACTAGGTGATTCCCAAAATATGAAGTCTGGAGCACATCCACCTGAAAACTGATCTGATTCTTCAATTAGCTCGAATGAGATGACTGGAATGTCACCTCCCCTATGCAACCCCTCGAGAGATCTTTCACTCTCTCAGTTATGCGATTGATGGGAGTTATCGTTCGCAAAGATCCTTAGTCTACAGACACCCTCTAGGTTCTACACAATCAATCAATTCATCAAATCCAAATCCAAGTCTGCTTTCCTTCTCTTACCCTCTTCTATTTAACCTTTTCCATAACCCGTCATGAGACCTTCTAGAAGGGGGTAGGTATACTTTATTTAATTTTTAAAAAGTGACTATTTAATGAATATTTTATTTTTATACTTTAGTCACTTTTAATTAAATTAATTAAATACAAAGTCACTTTTTAATAAATAATTTATTTTAATGACTTCATAAGAAATTAATTTAATTAATCCCTCCTTATACCTCCTATTAGCCTAAGGACTAAAATTAGGGACATTACAAACACATTCTCTTCCTTATCTCAAAATTATGCATAGCATTGGCCCAATAATGCTCGAGGTGTTCCTTGTGCCTATATCTCCTTCCAAAAGCTTTCCCGATCTTTTGGTAATGATCAAAACTCGTCCTCGACTCATATGTCACAAGAGAATAAAATTGTAATTCTTTCTCGGACGCCTCGATTGTTTGATGTGAAGGACTCGTCTCAATTGAATTTCCAATAGCTATTGGAAAAGCTATCCCTGCCTATTGCTTATTCTTCTGGATCTTGTCATACATGGATAACTGTTTTGTTACTTCTAGCAATATCATCTTGTCAATGGGATATCTCAAAAGCCGGTAAGGAGAGGTTGAAAATCTTTGCATTCGAATATAGGTGAACTGGGGAAACTGAATAAACCACGAACCATACCTCTTCATCAATTCCTTAGCCTCTTGGGATAACCTCTTATGAGTGCCTCGTTGTAAAGTTTGGACATATACATGGAGAAGGCATCATCCACTCTCCTGAAACAAGCAACATTGTGAAGGTGCAATTGAGGATAGCATTGATACACCTTGAATTGTCTTTCTCCTTTCCCAATGGGTCTTCTACATGTCAATCCTCTATATCTATAAGTTCTCGCTAGCATGTATGAACTCATCTAGAATGTTCATGAATGCTCCAAGTTCCTCAACCGTTCATCAAGATTGTCACTGATTATCTTAGCCCAGTTGATCATTTTCATTCCAGTTACTATCTCCTCAAGAAAGTAGAACATCCATGGCTCAAAGTTGGAAGCTTGAGGGCATTCCATTCCTCGGTTCAACAATATAACAAGATCTCCATATTCTTCTTTGAAGTTGGATCTAACAAGCTTCTTTGGCAATTTGGAATGATGTGTCCTTAGTTTCAACATCCATGAATTGTTGATGATCTCCGCACAAGAATCAGATATGTTATTGTACATTGCCAATGTTTCCTCCTTAGTCTTGTAGACTGTGGAATTGTACCTTGGAATAAGGAAAGTCTCTGTAATGGACTCATCTGAAAGATAAGACAACACTCCACCATCAGGTCCTATCACTTGTCTTTCCATGGGATTATAATGCTTCGCACATTCCACCATCAGCTCGGTGCACTGGATTGCTGGGGGGTAATCAGCGGCTTGCATAATTCCATTCCTCACCATCCTCTTAGCTATCTTGGATGAATTGTATCCGTAAATTTGCTCTCTGAATTCATCCGTGTTGACATGTCCAAGGACCAAGGTGAATTCCTAGAAAATTTGAATAAGGAAATTTCCAAATGGGCCAAGGATCCAATTAAAGGTTTTAGCATTTTCATACTTGAACCTTAGGCTTTAGTTCTCAACTTTGAATTTCCACTTTTCGACAAGGATTTTGAAAAATCTTCCTTATTCCTTGATCCTGTCAAGGTTGGAAAATCTGACTTTTACAAGGAATTTCCCTTGTCTAGGCATCACACCCTGAATATTTCAACTTTGACCAATACTTAGCATTTTCAAAACATCACTCATCCTAACAACCTTACGTTATCTTTTTGCAATTTTGACAACAATGACAACATTCTGCAACATTCACAATCTCGCCCTTAAAACTCGGTCCTGACACTTGCTCATGAATTCTGCACTACGACTTAAGGAAAAATTCACTATTAGTACTCAAAACTACTGCCGGACACCCTAAACCCTAGCAAACGACTGGACTACAAAGAAAAAAGTGGGGGTCCCCATTTGCAATGGGACAATATTTGAAAACATAACAACAGTTATCAACATACAATAAATAAATTTTTTTGTAGCTGGCTTTTTTATATTGTTTATTAATTGTTAGCTTAGGTGGTGTACTTAAAATGATAGAGATTACCAGTCAGTCTTACAACTAACCATTAGTGGGTTAAACGTTATGATTTGATGAGAGGTGTTCTCTGTCCCAGCAAGTATCACACTCAACAATGTATATTGTTGATCAGTATGATATTTGATCCTAATCATTCTTCTGTACTATTATGCTAGTGTAGTTTCTGCAGTAAACAGGTTCTCTTTCGATTACAATAGAATATTTTGATTTCTCCAGAAAAATTAAGTTTTCATTTATTTCCCTTGTGAGACGTATGATGATTTTTTCACAGATTTTTCCTCATTTGAAGTTTTTTATATCAGATTTGTCCAACTCTATTAGCAGTGTAAAAATCTCTGTAAATATCATCAATATGTTATCTATGCATTCTCTTAGCCCTGGATTTTCCCTAATGAGCATTCTCACATTCTGCATTGGTAATCAAACAGTGAATGATGGCAATATCATTGCCTTTTCCAATATGTACCAGAATATTTTGATACCTGAGCTTTTTGGTTCATCGCGAGGTGGTCATCTGTTTCCACTGCTTTGAGGGATCTTTCCCTCACATTTCTATTTATTGTTTATATCTATTTATATGTTTTCCAGTTTGTGGGTCATTTTAGGGCTAATCCCTGTTTGTCTATTTCATTGTTTTTTCCTGTTTATCTTGCTTTGCTGCATTCGATTTGAGTCTGGTGCTTCTTCTTCTCTAGTTCTTTTCTATTATAAATGAGATATGTTCCAGTCCCATTGACCTATTCTTGATTATTTGTAAGAAGTAATATAATTTTTTCTTTCATTCTCTGCAGAAGTTGGAAGAAAAGTTGCTGGTGTCTGTAAATAGTAAGATAATAAAAGCATTGTCTGATGCTTTGCTTGAGAATGTGGGAACATACTTGCCTTGGCTTATTGAGTGCTGTAAAGAACTTGGAAGAGTAAAACCACTGATATTCCTCATATTAATTCATTCGTTCATGCAGCAAAGAGAAGGTACTGTGATATATTCTAATTTGGAATGAGATCCATTTTTAGCATTGTTTATCATTGTATACACCCTAAATTTTAGACCTGTACATTTGTTCAATTGCTCTTGTACAGCATTCTCTACAGTTTCAAAAACAATTTAGACGTGGAAATCAATTTCGTGTGTCAATATGTTTGTTTTTCAGAAATCATAATGAGAACTAACAATCATTTGAATAACCCAACTTGTAATTATTAGAAATGCTGTTTTAAATGCTATTTGGATTGTTTTAAAGTTGTGTATACAAATCATTTTTAGAATTAATAATCTGCTATAATTAATAAACCATATGTATTTTTGAAATTGTATTCAAAATATTCATATGATGTTCAATAGCCTGGCTTACCAATGTTTTTCTTTCACTTGCTGGCTAATGGATATTTAACATCCATGTTATCTTTTCCAGGTAAATTCTGGTGTTTACTCAAAGGATCTATTCAATTTATTAAACAAGAATGGTCAGATGTGGATGTTGGAGAGATGATATTTCAGGTTAGAAAGCTTTGCATCTCTTATAAAAATACATAGATGAAGTGATTGATTTTGGGAATATTGAGTAAGTGCTACATTGAAACACCTATGCATGATTTATGAACTGTCTCAACTAATTGATCTCCATGTTGTATGCATACAATCTTTTGAGGATGAACTCTTTTGACTATTTCTCACAAATTGTGTTTATGTTTTGGTTTAACAGACAAGGCCTAATGATATAGATGAGTTTTTCTTCCAACCTGAAATATATCAGGAGATTGAGGCTGAAAATAAATCAGTTCATGGGAGTCTTCTGGTTGCTATATTTTGGAGTTTGCTGAAGAACCTATCAACAAAAGATACTGAAGTTTCTGATGTGTGTACTCACAATTCTGATGACAAAGTGAACTATTGCTAATTTAAATTTTATATGGTCATCCTAGAATTTAGATAAAATTAAAAATGAAAGTTAGTTCCCAAAGTAAGTGATAAGTTTGAATGAAGCCTGAGGAATTCATGATGATGCTTGGATTTGAAATCTAATCAATTTGATTGCATGTTGTTTGGATGGCAGGATCAAAATGGAGACATTTTGTGTATTTATGAAGATCTATTTGTGATGTTCGCAATGCCACCATCTACAGAAATATTCAAAGAACATATTCATTTATTGGTTACACACAGTGCACTATCAGCAGTACCTTTCTTGTCAAAATTTTTTATGGCAGAAGGTTTGTTGCTTTATCTAATAGATTGCTGTTTTATCTCATGCACAATGCACAAATTCTTACTTTTCTTGATGTTATTGATATGATACATAGAATTATCAGTATTTGTATTGACGAGCAGATTTACCATGAGCTAGAAAAAAGTTACTTGCACTCAAATTTAGCTTTATTTTAGACATTTTTCTTCACCTCTGGTGTGGATAGGTGTGGATGTTCACTAATTTCTATCTTTTTGAATGGCATATGATTACTAAAATGGTTGTTATGGATTTCTATTTGCCAGGATACCAAAGAAATGGAAATCTATTTTGTATTTCATATTATATGCCAGTTTTAAAGGTCCTGGACTGCTTATGATTGCCTATCTTTGAGAATTTGAGTATTCTCCATCCCATTGGCTGCTCTTTGTAGATTATTTTAGAAAGAAAGAAATACCATGAATGATCAAGAATAGTGTAAAAGAAATTGGAACACACAACTGTTAGAAAATTAAAGTACAAGGGTAATAAGGTGCCCTAGACTCGAGGCTGCGGTTTTTTGAAATTCCTGTAGATAACTATCAACATAATTGATTTGCTTCAATTGGACCAATTCGATGAAGTGGATCTTAGAATCCTTTTTATCAACTTGTTTGATTAGCCTTTTGCTAAAATCATCATAAATTCTGATGAGACTATGACATTGGGTAATCAAACCATGGTACCAGCATATGTGTGCAATTTTGTCAAGGTTTAGGGTGGCGAAATTGATGGTTTTCTCTTCAAACATTGGCCTGAGTGATAGATACGTATCTAGTTGTTGAATCCAAGCTCGTGCTGTACTCATACTGATTAGGTAGGGGCCTTTGCTCGTTTCTCAGCCCATTCCTCAGTCTGAGGTTGGAAAAATTGGTTAATGTCATTTTTGCATGGATCCCTGGTGCGAGAGATATGTACTCTTGATAACAGGTTGTGGTGTGATGTCATCCATAATGAAGTTTTGCTCCTTAGCAATTGGGGGCCCCTCTTCCCTTTGTAGGAGAGTAGGTTGAGAAACAATAGAATTAATAACGGCCTTGGAATTTTGTTTGTTGTTGTTTGCCATCAAGCTTCCTTCCCCATCATAATGCAAGGTGACCTTTAGTTTATTGAAGTTTTGCATAGTTTGCAACAAGTGGCCGTCATATTATTCAATTGCAATTGGCTCTGGATAAAGTGCATTAAATTTTGCCTTCTCATCTGCCATAGCTGTTTTTTCCTTCTTAAACTCTTCACAAATTGTTGTTTGGTTTTCTTGCTCTGCACTCAGAGGTTGTGGAGATTGTGCCTTTCACTTTTCCTTTCAATAATATTTGTTTTCCCTATCAATGCCTTCCATATGAAATGGACTGAAACAATTGATTTCAAACTCTTTTCCTCAGGTTGACAAGATCAGCAACTGTGATTCCACTGCAATGTCCTTACTTAATTTTTGTCAAATTTTTGCGAGTGTTAGAATGAAATACAAAAGTCTGATACTTTCTGATCGACAAGATCTTGATATGAGCAAAGTGAGAGCATATAATGAATGGGGCACTAACTTATTGGCAACAAGTCACATAGTTCTATGATGTATGCAATATGGGAATCTAAATAAAGTTATATCTTGGCAGCATTGTCATCTAGACTTACAATCAAAGGTGATTTGGTGGTGAACCTTACAAATGTTTACAATATGAACGATAAAGCAATGAAATTCTTTTTCTAGTTTCAGTTCTAGAATTATAACAAATAGTTGTCCAACAATTTGGAAGAAGGCATTTTGTCAATAGTTGGAAAGCAAACTGCATAACATATGACATGTAAAATACTCAGAATCAGAGTTGATATATTTGAGAGTAAAATGAAAGATGAACAAGTGCTGCAAAATGAATTAAAACCTGGTGAACTATTGAATAAAACAACCAAATAACTGTTTTAGGAATCAACCAGTTAAATGTTGTGATAAATAGGCATGAACAGGTCCAAACAGTACCTGATAGCAAGTGTCATAATTTTTGCATCATCATTTCTCTTTTTTCCTTGTTAAACTCTTCACAAACTATTGCTTGATTTTCTTGCTCTGTAATTGGATATTCTTGAGATTGTGTCTTTCACCTTTCCTTCTGATAATATGTGTTCTCCCTATCATCGGCTTCCATATGAAGCAGACTGTTTTTTTTTTTTTTTTTCACTCTTTTCCTCAGGTTGACAAAATCACCAACTTTGATTCCCCTACATTGGCCTTAACTTTATATATTTGTGAAATCTTTGTTAAGTGTTAGAATGAAATGCAAAAATTTCACACTTTATGATCAGCAAGATCTTGATATGGGCAAGGTGAGATCATACAATGATTGGGGCTCTAATTTATTGACAATAAGTCACATAGTTCTACAAGGTACGCAATATGGAAATTTAAATAATATTAAATCTTCATATCATTGCTATCGAGACTTACAGTGAAAGGTAATCTGGCAGTGAACCTCACAAATATTTACAATATCAGTGATAAAGCAATGAAGTTGTTTTCTATTTTGAATTCTAGGAATTATAACAAATAGCTGTCCAACAATTTGGAAGAAAGCATTTTGTCAAATAGTTGGAAATCAAATTGCATAACATATAAAATGTAAAATACTTAGAATTGGAGTAGATATATTTGAGAGTGCAAATGAAAGATGAATGAGTGCTGCAAAATGAACCAAAAGCTGGTGAACTCATAGATGCACTACTCGCCAAAAACTCGGCGAGTTTTTGGCTCAGGCGAGTAATAACACCATTGCGTCGCCACCAAAAGTCATGAGTTTTTGGCACAGGTGAGTAATAAGGCCATTGACTCGCCACCAAAACTCGCTGAATTTTTGGCGAGTTTTCGGTGATTATTCGGCGAGTTTGTTTAAAAGAGGCCCAAACACTTCAAAAACTATCAATTTTTTTTTCAAGTCAATCTCACTCTCTTCATCATAATATATACATGAAATATAACATTTAAGTACTTTATATTTCATGTATATATTAGCAAGATGTTTGAGAGTGGTTTCAGATCTCTAGGAGTTATAATGCAAATTCTAGGTTTTAGAAGATCTTTTAAATTTTCAGACAGTCAAATTTTAGTAATCAGTAGACTCCTATCAACATTCTCTCGCTCTCTCTATCTCACTCACTTTATCTACCTCGAATTTTAAACCCATCTATCTCCCTATCACTCTTCCTCTATCCCCTCTCTCTACCACTCTCTATCCTACTCTCTCCTCTCTCCCGCAAGATCTAGACCTATCTCTTCACCCCTCACTCTCTCACCCTCAGACCCCCATGAGGGGTGCTAACCTCAACCTCATTTTGGTAAGGTGGAGGAGCCACATCGGACTCCTAGGACTAGACCTTCTAGTTCTATCTCTCCCTTGGTTTTCACTAAGCTAGGAAGAGGAAGATGTAAAATGTTTTAATGTAATATTTACTTTTAGTTTTACAAAAACAATTTGCTATTTCATTTTGTTTCAGTCTGTCAACCATCAACATTCCACAAGAGGATGCCTTTTTGTACCCAATTTGCATTTAAATCAATCAAATATAGCTAGACTCAGCTTGTTTCTTTTGTGTACTCATTGGATGCATCCCCTCATTGAATTTTGCAAAAAAAATGCATTTCTAATAAAATTTAAGCAATTTTTTAAGTTGTCGAGTTTTTTGCCGAGTTTTCATCGAGTCTTTTTCTCAGGCCTTGGCGAGTTTTTGTTTTTGGCAAGTAGTTCAACTGTGGGTGAATTATTGAAGAAAACAACTAAATAACTGTTGTAGGAATCAACCACTTAATTGTTGTGATAAATAGGCATGAACAGGTCCAAACCCTACCTGATAGGAAGCATCATACATTCTGTATAACACTGAATGGTTAGAAAGATTGATATTGGAAGAGGGATGACTTGATAGAAATCTGTTACAACAACTGTGACTATTGCATTTGTTACACAAATGTGCTGCTAGACCACTACAATCTCTATAAATTCCCAAGCGCCCTTTCCTTCCTATCCCTCAATGGAAGCTAGCTGTAATGGTTGTGGCTGAATTATACATTTAATATAGCAGGAGTATGACCAGCTATAAATACAACAAATGTTGATACAAATCTTCAAAGTGGTGTGACCAGTTTGTGTAGAATAAATTAACCGAAGTACAAATATGAGCAGCAGTACTTCACAAAATCAATTTGGATGAATGCATAAAGTTATTCAACTACAATACTTAGCTCAAGTGTGATGTCTGTATGAAACCATTGAATGGATTTGTAGGTTTTGTCCTCAATCCAGAACTTGAGGGTTGTCTTCCTCAAGAGCAAAGATGAACTCCATCCAATTTTGAAAGAAGTTTTTGTTTTGCAAAGTGGATGGCTTCATCCCCTGAATCCCTCTTTTATAGCATTTTGAGGGAATTTAATATTAGTTTTATATTTTTCACCCCCCTCTGGAAATTAAAGTTTTTTTAAAATGCACTAGACACTTTGACATCTAATAATTTGAACCTAAGTTGCTTTTATCCAATTAAATATAATTAACCTTTTAGAATGACTTGAATTTAAATTTTCCCCTTTGCAACATCCAATAGGCAATGCCAAATGAAAAATATGCTAAGGGGTTTTTGTTGACCTATGCTGAAAAATGGGTCATGACATGCTAAGTTGTGATTCTTGGTCTTTCTTTGTTGACTTCTAGTGTGGTTGTGATTTATAATGATGGATTGCTAAGTTGTGACTCCTGGTCTTCTCTTTAGGTTTCTAGTATGTTTGCTTAAAAGAAACTAATATTGGTCTCATGCTAGTGTTCACAAAGAGCTTGTATTGGTGCTCGTATGGGGAGAATATTTGTAAACAAATTGCATTAAAAAAATGGATTTGGCAGTTTGAGCATTGTCCTAGATGCTAAGTATGATACTTAAACTTTCCTATCTGTTGATGTGTTTTTTATACACATGCGAACACAAAATAAAATACCTAAAGTATCTTATCCTCTCTTGAACAAAATCTCTCAAATGCTGAAGATTAGCTTAAGGATCACTTGAGACGACTCCAAGGTTCATGAATGTAGGGTCACTACGTGTGGATAAGCTTTGTTGGTTGATATGATTATGCTGGAATCACAAGGGGACTTACATTTGAATGCCTGAATGCTTGATTTGCTGGAACTCGATCATCTGATGTTGCTATATGGTGATGCTCTTTGTCCTAAACTAGCTTGATTTTAAAAAATGTCAAAAGGTAAAGGGTTGAGAAGGTTTATTCTAAGGCCTAGAATGTAAGAACATGGATGAATGACTAGATGGAACCCTACTAAGCGAGGTCTCACCATCAAACTGAACAATTTGACACAAGCTCAGTGCAATCTTCTAAGGACATTTCAAAGATGTTCGAATCGATACCATCAAACATTGATCACCATTCAAGTTAATGCATAAGCAATGGATGAATAATGATTCGAAGTTAAGCTAATATCATTCTAGTTGACCACACAAGGCACACTTACAATCAGTAGAGGCTCGTGGTATGGACTGGGTGAATTCCACACAAATGTATTCAACAAATTCCCCCACTCAATCTAATCAACACAAAAACAAATTGAGAAGCAAAGACCACGCGAGTTGTTGAAGAAACAAATCAAATTCACCATAACTTCAATGAAATCAATTGTTCTTTACAACCATGTTTGGCAACAATCTTTGCCTTCTCCTACTCTAATTTCTATTCTAATTGCTATTCTATTCACTATTCTACTTGTTATTACCTATTCTCCATCTATTCACTAATAGCTATTAACTTTTACAAATGAAGAGTTTGAGCTTTATATAGAGAGCTCATTTACAATGAAGGGCCAGCATTGATTTTCCATCACTGGCCAAGATTTTACAATGAAAACCCTAATTAGGAATTGTTACAACAAACTCAATTTGGCCAATGAAATAATTACAACACTTTAGCATAACAAATAGATAATAAGGGTAGGTGCCTTTTGTGACCATTTCACACATCGCCCCATTAGAATGGGGACCCCCTCTTTTTGCGTTTGTTTTGCTTTCTTTCTGCTTGTTCTTCTCTCTGCTTTTAGGGTTTTGAGTGAGCGAGTTGTCTGTCTGGGCTAGGGCTAAACCTTAGGGGTTCTTTTTTGGCATCATTCAAGCTTAAGTCCAGTCAAATTTTGAAAATTGTTAAGTGTCTCCCTGAAGAATTGAAATTGTTGTAATGGGGTAAGCCTTTTAGGGGAGTCAAATAGGTCTCAGGTCAGATCTAATAGGGGTTTTTAGGGTAAGGTCCAGTTTGTCTCTAAGTCTGAGTTAGTTGAGCATGGTCAGTGAGGAAAGTGAGTCTAGGGGGCTAAGTTAAATAGGTAAAGAATTAGATCAAGAGTCTGATAATGTCAAATTCGCTCCTGACCCTTGTTGAGGGTCCAGGGTGAATTTCCTTGTAGACTGGATTTCCTTCACAATTTTGACTAAGTGTTAGCATGCTTGAGGGTGAAATTGTGTGTTCTTGCCGGGAGAGGTTTTTGATCAATTTTTGGAAAGTAAGATGACGCCTGAAACAGAAAAGTCGCTCCTGACCCTTGCCGAGGGTCCAGGGCGAACTTCATCCTAAACACAATTTCTTGTTTTTTGATGGACTTGCTAACTGGTTCCTGGCCTTGAAAATGACCTGACTTTGCCTTGTGAAGTGGTTTGAGACTTAAATTTTGAGCAGTTTAGCCTAAAATGAGAAATTCGCTCCTGACCCTTGCTAAGGGTCCAAGGCGAAAATGTTGTTTAAAGCTTATTTGTCACTGACTTTTCTAATTTGTTTTGTGCAGGGTCTCCCGGAAGGATGATTGGATGTGACTTGATGCTTTTGAAGATTTGAAGACATGAAAAATGATGAATTTTGGAGGCTAAGGGCAAATTCGCCCCTGACCCTTGCTAAGGGCCCAGGGCGAAATTTTGAGTTCTCCTTGTTTTGCAGTGAAAAGGACCAACTATTGGACATGAATGGAAAATGAATGACTTTCTCCACCCGCCTGAAAGAGTTTTAACTTGAAATGATGAAGGATCTTGTTGAAAACCTCAAAATCGCTCTTGACCCTTGCTGAGGGTCCAGGGCGAAAAAACTTATGGGGGTCATTTTTAGCCTTGTTTGGTAGATTTGAGATGTCAAAGGCATGCTGAATGATGAAATGAACATGATGAAGCCTCCAAACTGGTTTGAGGATGAAAAGATGAAGGAGTTTTGCCCAGGAAAGGTAAAATCGCTCTTGACCCTCTCTGAAGGTCCAAAGCGAAATTTTCTATAAAAGCATTTTTTGACCTTTTCTTGGGCATAAATTCTTATTCATAGCATATTGCAAGATGAAATCTTCCTTAGCAAAGAGGTTTTAAGATGAAAAGTGAAGCATTTTGGTCACAATTGCAAAGTTCGCTCCTGACCCTCTCTGAAGGCTCAAAGCGAAATTTTCAAAAGCACATTTTTCTTGCAAAGTCAAAGTGATTTTTATGATTGGAATAGATGAAAGGAGGCATGTTTTACCCATTGAAGATAACTTGGACGATCAACGAGGAAGCAATCAAGCTAAGTAGGGAAAATCGCTCCTGACCCTTGCTGAGGGCCCAGGGCGAAAAACCTAATATTGGACCTTTTCCTCCAAGTTTGAGTGAAGCAAAGCCTAGGCACGAGTTTGAAATGACGTTTAGATTGCCTTGAAGTGAAAAAGGATTGTAGAAAGTAAGGATTATGAAGGCAATTATCAAAATCGCTCCTGACCCTTGCTGAGGGTCCAGAGCGAATTTCCAGGGTTCTCTCCTTTTTTGAAAGAATTAAGACAAAATCTTGCTTGGATAGGAGAAGGACGCGATGTGTTATGCCTTAGAGGTGATTTGAAGTCTAAAAAACGAAGGAATATGCCTAAAATCAAAAAGTCGCCCCTGACCCTTGCTGAGGGTCCAGGGTGAAAATCATAAAAACTGCATATTTTCTTCAATATTGTACTAAGGCAAGGTTATGCTAAGGTAAAAGGGGCCTCCAAAAACATGATGAATGATGATTTGCCTAGAAAAGTTGATGATCCTGGGCTAGGAAGCAAAAATCGCTCCTAACCCTTGCTGAGGGTCCAGGGTGAAAATTTTGAAAACTCTCATTTTACCTTGCAACAACAAAGCAAATTTGGATGAGATGGATGAAGAAGGACGTTGCCTAGTGATGAATAAAGTTTCAACGAAAAATGATGATTAATTGAGCTTAATTTGCAAAAATCGCTCTTGACCCTTGCTGAGGGTCCAGGGCGAAAAATTTGGAAAGAGGATTTTCTTGCATAGTTTGGAGGCATAAACGTGATCTTGCTTGATGAAGAGGTTGTTGGATAAGGAAATGAGGATTTTTAGTCAAAGATGAAAAAATCACTCCTGACCCTTGCTGAGGGTCCAAGGCAAAAAACCTCAAAATCACCCCTTTTCTCCAAAGTTTGATAGAGCTAAGTCTGGAAGTCAGTGAGAAGATCTATTTGGGATGTCTGGAAGAGATTTTGAGCTTTGAAAAATGCCAATTTTGAGCCAATTTTGGAAAATCGCTCCTGACCCTTGTTGAGGGCCCAGGGCGAAATTCCTCTAAAAGCATTATTTCCTTAAAGATTTTTTTTTTTTTGATGAAGTAACTCAATTGTGCAGGGAAATGGATCTTGGAAATAACGTTGAGGGTTCAACAAACAAGCTAAGGTGGATTACAGCCTAAAATGAAAAAATCGCTCCTGACCCTTGGAGAGGGCCTAGGGCGAAATCCACACTTTCACCTAATTCCTCATGCAAAATGGCAAAATTTGAAGTGCAACACCTTAACTAGATATGAATTTACCGTCCAGGAGATTTTGGAATCAATATGCGTAATATTCAAGGCTAAAATTGGAAAATCGCTCCTGACCCTTGGAGAGGGTCCAGGGTGAAATTATTTGCAAGCTTCATTAAGCCTTGTTTAGACATGAATATTCCCCAATTTGCACTAGATCGCCAAAATTGCTAAATTTGAAGCGTGTGGAGAATTAAAACTAAATTTGCATTAATTTAAGAGCATCTTGCATTTAATAAATTAATTTTAACCTTTGAAAAAATTGAAATTTTATCTTGGAGGCATTTAAAATTAATTTTTTGAATTAAAAATAAGCGCTCAAGGCATTATTTTGCCTTTATTTTGCAAGTCGGCCACCCTTTTTGGAGATATTATTTATTTTTTACCCCTTTTTTGCCAAGTCGGCCTTGTAAGGGAGTAGGGTGAGCGCTCTATATATTGTAGGAGTATTACTTCACATTTCAAATCATTCAATAATTCCTTTAAGTGCGAAATTGGAGAGCAAATTGGAGGAGCGAAATATAGCTTGTTTGGAGCAAATTTCTTCTAAGTGTTGAAGGCTAAGGAGGGTGGAGTTTATTCTTTTGAAGACTAAAGGAGGCACAATTCATCCAAGGGAGGGTTATGATTTAAACTTTGCCTAGCGAAATCCATTTTTCTTGCATCATTTTCAAAGGTCTTAGAGTTTAATACTCAAGAGGAGGTATGGCGAAATCATCTTAACATCCTTGGTCAAGACTTGATTTTTGGACACCTTTTCTAGAAAAGTCTAAGTATTGCATAGTTAATTAGGAAATGATAACTCTAGATTTATCATGAAGTTTCCTAATTAATATCTTAAATCTTCCTTTTGAGTCTTAATTTCTACACTTCAAGATATAATGCTTAAGAACTAATTTCAAAATGTTGTGTAGGTATCAAGATGGCGACTCCGAAGGCAGGAGCATCTACTAGTCGCCCAGTTCTCATCAAGGAAGATCAAAAGAATGACGAATTGGAGACCAGGATTGTGTCCAAATGGAGTAATATCGGAGATACCAACTTGGGAAACTTCATTGTGAAGAAGTTTCGAGAGGTCCCCTACATTGGCAAGCCATCACTTGTTGCGAAGAAGATAATTGAAAGTGGCATCATCAAGGCGGCAAATTTCCCTCCAGCAGTCAAGTGTCATGAGCTGATGATCGAGTGTGCCCGCCATTATGACTCACAATCAAGGTCGATCGTATCCAAGGAGGGGAACACCTTAGCTTACCTTTCAGAGGAAGCTATAAGTGAAGCTCTTCATCTTCCAGAGCATAAAGATATGATTTACAAAAGCTTAGAAGGAGCTAGGTCAATGTATGAAGATGATCCCGACACTTGCCTGAATCTCATCAATAAGAATTGGTTGCTCAAAAGTCGGCCTCGCCTGAGCAAGATTCCCAATACTCCGCATAGGGTCGACTTCCAGGAGGAATACAGAGATTTGATAACTTTGCTCAATCGAGTTATAGGGGCTCCTCAAGCGTTCTACTTCAAAAAGTGGATGTTCTTCTTCATTCAAGTGATAGTCCAAGGAAAAGGAATGCTTCATTGGGCCAAAATTATTAGCAATAGCCTGGTTGTGTAGTTGAGAAGGCTAAGACCTACCAAATCATTCCACATGAGCTCATATGTTATATATGCCTTGATCAGGAGTTTCGAGTATGCAGGGCTACTGCACAGAGGAGTGATCGGAAGAGGACCCGGAGAAGTGAGAGTTTGTGACTCTTATGTTCATTTGCATCATCCGCCTAGAAGTGACTACAAGTTAGTCAATGATACCTTCACGATGAACATCACTAGGATATTGCAAGGTGGGATTCATAATCGACTATCTTTGGATGCACAAGAACTTGTGAAGAAGTATGGTGCATGGTTCATCAAGTTTCAAAAGTTTACATACATCAGAGTTCAAGGGTGTCCCTCACCTCCCTACATGTTGCCGAGGTATCCGATAGACAGGATAGTGCTACTTGAGGTGACTAGACAGCTAGCAGCTTATGCGAAGGCATCCAGACACAAGCATGGAAACGGTATTCCCGTACCCATCATACTAGGGAATTCACTTGAAGTGTGTCCTAACACTCAAGCCTCGGAGGATGCAGAGAAGGAATTATCTTTATACTCATTCACATCCTTTGCCTCGCGGGAGAATTTTGATCCTCATGGTTATATGGAGGAGACAGTCAGCAGGAAGTACAAACATGAGTTTCAGGTGGAGGACTTTTGGATGAATCTCCTAAGTGATTTAGAGGTTAAAAGAAAGATGCATTCCAGGCTACCCTTAGATCTCATCAAGAAATGCAAAGTTTATAGAGTAGCTGATCAAGCTCAAGATAATGGCAGATACCTCTAGTCGTCCTATGACAAAGAAGATAAAGCAGTGAAGATAGATTGGAATGAGCCTGAGGTTTTAGATTTGAGAGCTTTGATGGCTCCTATTTTATCATGTTCTCGTAGATGGGTGGATGTACAGCATCAGAAATTGAGAGAGTAGAATGTGTCAATGACTTTTACTTTGGAGGCAAGACCAGAAGGAGGAGAAGCAAGCGTGAGTGAGAACACTTCCCATCCTAGAGGTGCAAAGAGGAAAGAAAGACCTGAGAAAAGGGAATCTTCCAAGAGGAAGCAAGAGGCCAATCGTGATCACCCATCAAGCACATCTTCTCAACATGAAAAGAGGGCAAGCCAAGGGTAAGGTCAAGGGAAGATGGTACCTGAAGTTGATGAATCTATGGAATCCATGGTGCAAAATGACAAACCAGAGAAGGGACAGACACCTCAGCATTCATCAAGTCAATCTCCCCAGGTTGATGAGCTACATGAAGAGAAGAATGATGATGAAGCGACATCTCCTCTCCAAGAAGATGAACCAATGCCTAAAGAGATACAAGTAAGAGAGACAAGATTTGCCATTCCGGATTGGTTAAAAGAGAGACTGACAAGAGTGATTGTGGTTGAAGAGGAAGAAGATGTATTTGATTTAGAAAGCCTCATAGGAAATTCTCAAGAGGTAATGGAAAAGAAGAAGGCCACCAGGATGTCCAAGGTAATAAGGGATGAGACAGGATCCAGGAAATTGCAAATTGCTACACCAGTGGTGGACAAGTATGAGGATGAGATTCTTGCAGATGAGTATGACTTAGAGACATTTGAGCTTGGTCCACTTACCACTGAACAAGCGATGGAAGAGGCAACCGATTCATTTGAAGCACTTAAAGACAAACTTAAGGAAGAAATGGAAAAGAATAGGAAGCTTGAGAGAGATGTCGGTGCTTGGAGAGGCTATTTTAGTCATCTCAATCAGCCCTTGAGACGTCAGGATCCAGCAGTATCTCCTTTACAAGCACTTCCTCTTGAATCAGTTGGCGAAGCAAAAAGGGTCAAGAGCTTGGTTCATCTTATGAGCTCTTGGATTGATAAATCCCACACAGTAGCCTTTGAATTTGCAACAAGAATGATGAAGACAATTCATCGAGCTATCTAGGTCCTTGAGATTGTCCATAATCTCCTGCTAACTGTAGTTGCTTTCGCTCACACTAGAGATGTCATCATTCCTGTCCTACAAGTAATAAGATAGACACCAAGACGGATCCTGGCACAAGAAAAGATAATGGATGGAGGAACTCATAACCTCCTATAGTGGTCAACTCTACTCCAGATGAAAGAGGTTCTTTTTGAAGACATCAACACCAAATGCAGTCAAGTTGAAGGTGTCATCCATCCAATTCAGGATAAGGTGTTTGAGGTATTGTGTACCATTCTTGGCAGGCGGATCGAGATTGAGACAGATGTGGACCTCCAAGAATTGGAGAAGAGGGTCAAGGTCATCTTTTGCAAAGAGGAGAATGTCATCACAGATGAGCAACGGGACCTAATGTTCACTACCATGCTCCTGATTGAGAAGATCAAAGAACTCGAACCTGGATGGGAAACAACTCTTCTCACTGCTTTTGATCAGGTTATTGACTTGGAAGAGCGAATGAAGAATCTTCCTGAGATTCCTATTGCTGAGATTGAACGAATTGTTTCTAGATTCATTGGATATGCTAAGAAGGAGCATAGGAAAGGGAACAAAGTTCTAGAAGAAAAGTTGTTATAGGATGATGTGGTAGCTTATTTCCTATTGGTCTATGTTTCCTCGATATTTGTGCCAATTAAATATTTGGCTATGCATTTAATAATGTTCATCTAAATGGGGACCTTTTTGTAACAAACCCTAATTAGGGTTTAGGTGTCAAAATCTTAGCCGTTGATCTTCTTTCGATCTGGGCCATTCATTGTAATTGAGGATGCTATATATACCCTCACTCATTTTCATTTTGATAGTAGTCAGAAGTTAGAGAAAAGAGAGAGCTTAGAAAAAAAAATTATTGTGTAGCAAGATTGAGGAGTGAAGAAAGAATTTTGAACAATTGTTGTCTATTTGGCTTGGAGATCAATAAAATATTGAAGTTATGGTGTTTTATTGAAATTTTTTGGCTATCTTCATGATTGTTTATCTTCTTGAATCATTCTCAATCGAAGTAGTATTTAAGTGTTGTGCTTGATCTTTGGTGAGATTCATGTTCCAAACCACTAGCTTCTTACTGATTGTAAGGACGCCTTGTGTGGTCAACTGGAGATATTGAGATTGCTTAAACATTCAATCATTGTTGAAATATTGATATGTATCTTCATGATAGTATCTATATCCTTGATGATTTGAAAATCACTAAATCACCTTAGAAGATCGCATCAATTCCAGTAGAGTTGTAATTCCTTGGCAATACTGAAATTGGTAGAATCTTACGAAGTCCAGCTTACATTGAGTCATTCTTAGGATTAGATTAGCGTTCATCTCTTGAAATCCTTATCTTTTGATCTTTTTTGAGAATCTGTTAGTATTAGGAAAATCCTGTTCATGCAGTCAAAAGAGCGTGGCACGGACAAGATTTCTCAGAAAGTGCGTAAGACCCCTTGAAGAAACAGCATTTACAACGACCACTGGTGCTTATCCACACGTAGAGATCCTACAACGAAGAACCTTGAAGTCACCTTGATTGATCCTTTTCGCGATATCTTCAGCATTCAGAGGGTTTAATCAAGAGAGGATAAGGTACCATTTGGGTATTTTATTCTGTGTTTGGTTGTGTACAAAATACACGTCAACAGTGCCCCAAAGTTTGTGCCATCATGAATGAGTCAAGTTCATTGCATCTAGACATGCTGATGTGTAACTTGTTTAATTGGTGGAGATAGTGACTGGGATGACAACTAGGACACCACTTCAACTTGCACTTGTAGGCTTGATAGATCATTATGAAGGAATATTTCTTGATACTCAACATTATCTAGCTTCCGCGATGATGATGATCTTCTGACTTTTCTTTTAATACTCTTGAGGTTTTCAATGATGGAAGTGCAAGGTATAGATCTTGGTTTTGAAGTATTGATGTACCTTAGAATGAACTCTTGATGTCACCACTACCTTTCTCCTTTGGCATTCCTTCTTTGTGAATCTTCGGTGTCGTGAGAGTTGGTGTTGTGGTTCATGTCTTTGTCTAAATGAGTGCTCCTTGTATGATCACCTTCTTATGTTTGTCTTATGAAGTTCCCTTGAGTGTATCTTCCTTGTATTTCAACCTTGATGTTGAAATTTGATCTTGGAGTGGCTTGTTTCAATCCTCCTTCAATATGATCTCCTTGATTTTTTTCTTCATCTCCTGCAAAACAAATAAGCAAGCATCAAATACATATGATGTCCCTTATATTATAACCTCCTAGTTTGATGTAATTATGTAAGTTCATGTGATTTGCAGGTTTAACAAGAGCATCTATAGAAGGGGTCACTCCTTGGTTGAAGCAAATTTGTTATCTTCTAGATGAATTCGCTTCTTCTTTGTGACTTTTGCTGTCACCAATGATTGGAGTTGCTGCTTGTTTAGTAAATTCGCCTTGCTAATGATTGAATTCTTCTTCCTTGAATTTGAATTCGCTGATTGCTAGAGAAGTTCACTCAACCTGCTAACAAAATTTGCTGATGGAGGAATAATGTTTTGGTTTGATGTTGAAATGATCTAATGAGCTCCCTTATATATGCAGCCTATGGTAGAGACACGTCTTTTGGGATGCAAGGCCGACTTGGTCTAATGAAAATAAAAATGTAAATTTTCCTTCGTGATGCTGGCTGACTTGGTAAGTCATGCTCTCCCTTCCATCAATTCGAATTTTTGAATTACTTTAGGCGCCAAAATGTTTGCCTTGTGGAATTTCGCTCAATGTCTCATTCAAGTTACACACACTTTGCTCTAGATAGTGATTTCGCTCTATGTCCCTGCTAGGGACAGGACCTAGAATGATCAAGTTTTCTCTCTGTCCTTCCTAAGGACAAGACCTATATCAAAATTCGCTGGCTGACCTTTGCAAGGTATGCTCTCATCAATTTGCTTCATGTAATTTGGGCGATCAAGGTCAAGACAAGCAGTTCGCTCCATGTCCTTTCCAAGGACGGGACCTATAATGATCAAGTTCACTATATGATAGGCCTAAGGACAAGGCATGATTGCAAACAAAGTTCGATCCAAGACACATTCTAGTTTGTTTCACTCTAGACCCTCAGCAAGGACAAGATTGTAAACAATTTCGCCCAATGTCCTTTGGAAGGACAAGACCTATATAGCATTTTTCGCTCTAAGACCACCCTAAGGACAAGCTTCAAAAGAGGAACTTGCTCTATGTCCTTTGGAAGGACAAGCTTCAAAACATAATTCACTCTATGACCTCAAGGAGGACAGCCCCTATCAAAACTCGCTCCAAGACCTCTCTAAGGACAAGGTCTAAAACATTCATTCATTCCAAGCTGATGCAAGATTCATGATCAAGTGAAGAAGCTCGCTCCATGTCCTTGATGAGGATTTCCTTCTATGTCCTTTGGAAGGACAAGACTTAAAGTGCAGTTCGCTCACCGTCCTTTCCAAGGACAAGGTCAAGATAGGAGAATTTCGCTCATCATCCTTTCCAAGGACAAGGTCAAGATAGGAGAATTTCGCTCAATGTTCTTTCCAAGGACAAGACCTATACCATAAATGCGCTCATTGTCCTTTGCAAGGACAGGACCTATATCAAAATTCGCTCACTATCCTTCGCAAGGACATGACCTATATGACAAGACTTAGTAGGTCACCTTAGGATCTTCACAAGGACATAACTTGAAACTCACCACTTCCTTTTACCTCATCAATCTAAGTCATAAGTTTTCAATTTCTTCACATGAAAGCCTCATCAATTCGGCCCTTAAAAACATCATAGAGGAAATTCGCTCTGTGACCTTCGGAAGGACGGGACCTAAAACAAAATCTTGCTCTAGGACCTTAGGAAGGACAGGACCTAAGTAAAGATTTTCGCTCTAATCTTGAGGCAAAGGACAGGTCTAAGGCAAGTTTGCTCCAGCAAGGGACATGACCCTATGTAGACACTTCGTTGAATCTCTCCCCTTGCCTATACTTTATTCATCTAAACTTCCAATTCTTAAGTCACTTCAATGTCCATGTCAAATTAATCTTCAAAAGTGACCTTAGGGAAGACTCTTCATTCAATCCCTTTCCACCGGAATTGATGAATTCTCTGGCTACTCAAGAAATTTTATCCCTTCAATGCAAAGATTAATTGCAAAGACTCTAATAAGACAACCTAGGACTAAGCAAAAGGATTAATCCTAGAAAGCGAAAAGTGGGGTCCCCATTTGTAATGGGGCGATGTGTGAATACCTCACAACAGTATCCTCAATAGTAACTCAGAAAATCCTGTGTTTCACGAGTGCATATTTGCGAACATCTCTAATATTGATACAAGGTCTTGTTTAGCAGCAGCCTTGTGTAGATAAGAAGCTTAGATGCTCAATTTGTAAGATATTGTCTCCGAGATAGGTTGTGGAGAATCTGATGACATTGGCTTTGGATTTTTGGATTTGTGAAACAATTCATTGTAGTTTCTGACCCATGATGAATTAAGAGAAAAGGTGGTATCTTTGCATTCTTCCACTTTGGAATGTGCTACACGACTGCCCTGGTTTTCTTTCGTTGCCATTCTGAATTTTGATTCATTATATCTGACCTTGGTAATCTTGTGTGCTCTAAAATTTAATATCTTAAAAACTCTGTTTGTGTAATGTCCCCATCCTTGACATTACACCACTGATATATCACATGGTGTTAGCAAAGTACTTCAGTTTTCTGAAGTCCATTATTAAAGGCGGTAAGTGGGGGGGAAGTTTGATACAATTAAGTGATTAAGATAAGCAATCATCATACAATGAGGATAAAAGATAGAAAAGGACTGACATGGTAATACAAGAGAGTGATGCAGCAAGGAAGAAGGCTATGAATAATAGAAGTAATCCCTCCAAGTGAATATGGTCAAGATTAAGTCAGTGCTCTGACAAAACCGACCACATAAAGAAACAATGATTGACAAGGCAAGTTTGACAAACTAGTAAGTTGACTCGATATGTTTGGTGGGCCGTATTAATCTAATTACAGACTGTAATGGAAAAGCAAGTCAAGGATATCGGCAATATAGGAGGAAGGTGGAAAGAAAGGGCTAATCACAACCATAATTGTTTCATCGGACAGATCGCATAGAATAAGTCTCAAAGGGATAAATACGATCTGCATTGGACCATTAACTAATGATGGATTAATATGTAAGTCAGCAGTAATAATGAACAGTTAAGTGCAAGGGTCATGAGAAAGGACATCTCCTCTCACTACGAATAGTATAGAATCTCGATTAAACATCAATAATGATAACAAATCGGTAAGCCCAGCATTTGTTATTAAATGATAGCGATCTGAGTACATACATTATTAGGAAGGGCACCATTTGAAAACTAATCACTCCATTAAGTTGATGATAATTAATTACTGAATTAGTCCCTACAAAGTGGTGCGGTTTATAGTTGTGAGGAGTCACAATCAAGGAGGAGGTGTGTTTCATCATTAAGAAAAGATGCAACCCATTCGTTGGCAAGATATATATTGAGATCCATTCCATTCTAGCATCATTGATTGTGTTTATATCTTATTTTTTATTCCAGTTTTGAAGAGCTCGAAGTGAGCAAGGCCAAAGGCCCATAATCGGGTGCATATTCCAAGCAATTGTACATCAGAAACAGCCCGATCAAAGTGCAAGATATCATTGTGAGATCTGAAACAAAATATCTCATCATTGTTGCAAGTTATTATATCCAAATCAGATGCAGCAGCTATATCTCTTCAGGCGATCACACAAATCAGACATTGCATGATTTAAGTGATTATATCTGAGACAGCAGTCAATATTGCCATAGGCAATATCACTTTACATATCATTGCATGTTTACTTTGCCATATTTGATACAGCAAGTGATGTTGCACTTAGTACAAATAATTCATCAATTCACTTAAGCATACTTTTTAGTTGTACAAATCATAGAGAGCAAGTGACATTGATTATTGTCATACCTTATATAATTGAATTCATATTTCCAATTGCATAAGTTTCTTGTAAAAATCAGATATTGCAATTCTAAGGAATTTAAGTAATTGTCCCATAATTCCTAGTTATCTTAAAATGGGGCATTACAGTTTGGTATGGTATTGCTCAAGAGATAGCCTTTAATTTCAATTCAAGTGATGACTAGTGAGAAATGGGATCCATCACCTCACATGGTTAAACCTTCTTTTCTTCATTAAGTTTAACTCTCTTCTTAGGATCTCACAAATATGCATGTTAAATACATGCAGTGCCTCCTCTTTCACTGCTCTTTCCTTTTTGTTAGATTGCACTGCATTGGCATGATCTTTAGTTTCCAAGATTGAGAAATTTGTGAACCTCTGCAAGGTTAAACTTTAATTTCAGTTTAAGTGATGTCTTAAACCTTCTTTTCTTCATTAATTCTCTTGTTAGGATCTTCACAAATATGCACTTGAACACCATGTATTAAGTCATCATTTACCATTGTTTTGTTTTCCTGATCAGTTGTTTGCAAGATCGAAGAATTTGTGAACCTCTGAAAGGTTAAACATCTGTGATTATTAAGTTACCAAAAATATATATAAGTGCTTATGGGAAGATCAAGCATATTTTGGAGCTTGTCGCTCCTGACTATATTTTGTATCATGTAAAAATTATCTAGAACAGGAAACAGTAAATGGATGCTGAGTTTTAATATATGAGAATTTTTGACATTGAAACAAATTAAATCTCACAACAGCTGTTGCTTTTTATTTTAAATAATGAGAGTTGCATCTTATATTACTTCACTGTGCAATATAGGCTTTAAACATTTTCCATTTTCATATGCTTATTCATTCTAATGGTTTTAAGTTTTGATGGGTCTCTTCAATCCCCAATATGAGTAGTTATTGACATTTTAATGTTTTAAATGTCATTGGTTTTCTTTTGGTATTTTGCTGCTTTTGTTATCATGCTTTTACATCATCTTTTGTGCCTCCACAACTACAATGTATCCAGCAGTATTCACCATGCATAGTTTGTGCGGGTGCACTTCAATCCAAGTTACACACACATACCATTCATATGTTTATTTTAAAATTGCATAGTTCTTGATGAACAAAACCAATAAAAATTTCTTCAGGTAAGTCTGTTTCTGTTTAAAATCCCCATAGGGGTCACCCATATTTTATGTATTGAAAAAGATTAAATGATTTTCTTTTGGTTCTAAAGATAAGCTTTGTTTTCTTTTTCTACACAGGATCAACTGTACCTGTTGCAGTGCTGGTGGATTAAATGATTTTCTCTTGCTTCTAAATATAAGCTTTGTTTTCTTTTTCTACACAGGATCAACTGTACCTGTTGCAGTGCAGGTGGAGAGTCTGAAATCTTTGAGTTTTGTGTGTTTTATGCTGTCTTCAGAAGATTTATCTGAAAAGAATGGAATACAGAGCATGAATCCCATGTATTTGCAGCTTGCTTTACCATGCATTTTTGTGGCTTTGTGCAGTGCCATTCAAGTACGTACATTTTATTCCCAATGTTGTAAAAATGTGCTATCATAAAATCATTTTGTGTTGTTCAGATCAGTGCGTTATGCAGTCAACTAAGACAAAAATGGAAATGTATGTTGAAAAATCCAGTTTGTAAAATTTGTTAGCCACTAGAAGCTGGAGTCATTTTAAGGGGATCAATTTGAAAGAATTATTTTTTACTGCATATTTTGACTGTTACTATGTTTGATTAATATTTCTACATCAATTTGTTCAGGCTGTTCGAAGGGCGGCAACGAAATGCATTGGATCACTTCATGGTCTTTGGTGCCACATGACTATATCTTCGCAAATTTATGGCAAGTTATAGTTTCTATTTTCTGTGAAGGATAATAGAAAAATGAGTTTGTTCTTTAATTGTAATTTCAGGACTCAATGTACATGCTTATCCGTATGTTTTGATTATATTCTCAGGTGCTGAGGCTAAAAATGGAAATTTCTTACCAATGGATGTTTTTGGAGAATTTATGGAGTCCATTGTGCAGGTCAAGAAACTTTTTGAATCTGATGGACAATTCCTTGGTTCTTTTCTAAGTTCTCTAAATTCATCAGCCAAACACATTTCAGCCCCAGATAAACTATGTGAAAGGTAACATGTAACATTTTAAGATGTCTACAAGCTCTGATCTTCTTGATCATAATTATTTGTTAATTTGTAAAATTTACTAGAGACAACTGATTTATGTGCATTGCTACTAACGTGGTTTCTCTACCATCTTGTTTTTTGAAGTACTTTAGATGTTTAAGTTTTTAATCCTTTCCCATTTTCTAGCAGTATGTTCGTTTTTATCAAAGTTGCATGGACACGGATACGGTATCCAATACGGATATGGCTATTTTTTAAGACCCCTAATATGGATACGGCTGGACACATCATTCATAAAAAACACATACACATATATTTAACACAATTTTCTAAGTTATTTGAGGAGATTTTCATTACTTCAAAAGCAATATAGACACATAATTGCTACATAAATAATGATAAGTAGATTTAACATTTCACAATATGCAAAAATAGAAGAGTTGCATTGGAAGATAACTCAAAAAATGTGTCACTGAACTAGTAAAACATTTCATTTGTCTTTCTCATTTGGTGTAGGTTTTGTTAATACCATTTTTAAAAAAAATGCGTTAATGAAGTTTTCTAAAATTAAATTTAGGAAGATTTACATCAATTTTGTTTAAAAATCAAATCACATTAGTATTTAGCATGGTTGGAAATCAAGTATTTTTGGGCATGCGTGGGTACAATATTCGACGTGTATCTGGGCTGTATTGGATACATATTCGTTTCAGAAACGGGAACGGATACGGGGAAACGCTTTCCCGGGGAGGGACAAAGGAGTTTCCGGCAACTCTGGTTTTTATTGATTCTACAAAAGCCTTCCAGCCCAACCTTGTAGTGATTTCCTAGGATCAACATCTAGTAGATAATTCTAATACTTGAGTGCATAGTTTGCAAACTTGCCAAGTACTTGTGTGTTTTTTAGATGATGAGTATTCACGGGTTTTCTTTGTGGGTTTTGCATTCTGAGTTTTTCAGAAAGTGAAACATTTTTTTGGTGAGTACTCTCACTGAAAACTTGAGGAGTTCGATTGATCCACTTGCCACACTAAAAACATGCACCAAATGTGAGAAAAATCCAATTTTTTTCCTTTAAAACCAACATTCGCCTATTTTGAGAACACACAACAACATTAGAGCATTCTAGACCAAATTTGAATGATATTTTATAATTTTAGGGGATTTGAAGAGTAATTTTTTGAAATTTTAGATTTGCATGAGGTTAGTTCCTTTTTTGTGAAGCATATAAATTTATAAATTATTTCTAATTTTATAAGCATGTAAAATTTACATATTTTATTGTATTTATTTGATTCACTTTGTATTAATTTGGTTGTGTACTAAAATTTAAATGATTAATAGTTTACACAAATTTATTTGAATCAATTTTTCGAAATTTTAATTTGTTTTTTTTGCTGAATACATGATTAAATTACATGATTTTATTTTCTAAGAATCATGTTCAAATTGTTATAGTTTTTTAAACAGTATTTATTTTGTTCTTATCAATATTGTAGGTTAATATACTATGTCATCCAGCTCTGCATCTAGTTTGCATTTAGGAAGTGGAAACCATCTTGTTGGAATTGAACCCCCTAGAAGTTGTGACCCTTCTTGGAAATATGCTGTACTCCGACCAATAGTGGGAATTGTGATTTGTATTTGGTGCTTGAAGAAACTTAGTGAAGGCATCAAGTACCATCTTTCAAGTATTACTAATTGTGATTCCAAGCTGTATATAGTGGCCATAGAAGAGATGAAATGAGAGATGACACTTTGATGCAGGAGCATCCACTGGTGTAAGGGCAATTCTGCATCACTCAATTTTTTTTCCTTTTTGTTAGGTTTCTTTTAATTTTTTTGCATTTCTAGATACCCATTTGGGTAAATAAAGGATTCCAGCTTTTAGAATTTTCTTGCTGCTTTTTCTAGCCAACCTGCTATTTTTAGAAAGTTTCGATTTTAAGGTGGATAGAGACATAAATTTATGGGAAGCTTCAAAACAGAAAAATAAGCACTTTGGCGAAAGAATCAGGTCAAAATCATTACGGTTTGAAAGTTATTCAAGTTTTAGTTTCCGAAAAACCTACTAAAATCTCTTTCGAGTCAGATTTGAGGCATAAAAAATGGTCCCGAATGGCCCCAAAAATGGTGGGAATCGGCAGAGCGGATTCTTAGCATTTTCTTCACTTTGAGAGCTTTCCAATGGTTCAAACGCCACCTTAATCTGACTACCGGATCAAAAGTTATGGCTGCTGGAAGTTGGGCAACTTTTGAGAATGTTTCCAGTTTTTGATTCTAGCTCAAATTTAAAATTTCTAGTTTCAAATTTTGGCTCCAGACTGCCAAATTTTAAATTTTAATTTGTACATTTGGCTCCAAACCTAAGGGAGGCTATTTAGGGCCCATTTTGGGAAAACTTGTGTCAGTTTTTGGGTGGAAAAGTTGGATTGTGAGAAAACGGTATTTTCTAGAATTTGTAAGCTGTTATGTGTTGCACAGCCTGTGAGGCTTTAATCCTCCCGTTTGGCGAAAATTGATTTCAGATAATAATAAAGTAATCTTTTGTTGTCTCTATTGCTGTGTCTTTCTAAGTCTCTGGTTGTGCCCTCATCATACTTTTTGCATCACTGGATGAAAATAAATTGGAGAGGGTTAGGGCATAAGTTGATGTTGCTCCTAATTTGGCAACAAAATTTGATGTAGATATGACAAGAAAACATGATAATATTCAAAATCTAAAGAAAACATCATCTAGATAACCTAACAATACTAATATAAATTTTTAGTGAATAATATTGTTTGTAGGCCTAAAATATCAACGCCTGTGTCATCATTTCTGAATTTTGTTGTATAATCTCTTATGCCTTTATAAGAGATTAAAAGAGTCAATTTGTGGCTTTGTAGGTGCTCTTGAATCTACATCACTACAAGATGCAATCCAAAAGGCATTAGGTTAAGAGTGACAACAACTATGGATATGACCTATTCCAAAAATACACCACTGGAGTCAAATAAGCAACTCCCTTATAAAAGAAATTGGCAACCAAAAATATTTCTCACTAAATCCTACATAATAGAAGAAACCAAAAGAGAAGTTCTAAAGAAAGGTTTGTGTTTCAATTGTAAGGAAAGGTGGGAACCAGGTCATCAATGTGCAAAAAGAGGTTAAAGTACTCAATTTAGAAATAATGACTGATGAGGAAAGGGACAAAGAAGAATTTGAAACCGAAAGAAAAAAGTGTAAACAAGATGATGAAGAATTTTTAAGTGGCCCATTGGCCACATTGTCAGGTGCATCTAGGATAAAAGGTGACCGCTTTAGTAGATAGTGGTACTACACATAATTTCATTGATAAAGGATTGGTAAAAAGGATGAAGTTAGAAGCTAAGGGTTTTGAAGGCATCAAGATAGTTATGGTGGATGAATTTTGAAGAACAACCCAACATGGCTGCCAATGATCTTGACGAGCATGTAGAAGCATACTCAAGAATTGACCCTAACCTAAGAAGACAAGGACAAGAAACACCCCAAGAGGAGAAAGAAAGCAAACTAACAAAGACTTACAACAAAGAGTGAGCAAAATGGCTCTTCCTAATTTTGATGGATTGAGGAAATGTTGGAATAGTTGTCATTGATGTCAAAAGTGGGAAGATATAATTGTCATTGATGTAAAAGAGAAATTAATGCTCCAATGATCTAATGAATGACGACCAGAGTGAAGATGATACAAAGAGAGAAAATCAGTTATCAAGACATATGAAGAAAACAATTAAGATAGTCTTATTAAGATGACTCCATGACTAATGAAGATTATAGCTATGAAGCCACATAAATATGGACAACAATATATGCTTATTTTCGACCCATGAACAAGCATTCAAGACTATGATTAAAGTCAGCAATGAAGATATTAACAAAATTGGTGAAATGAGAAGAAAGATGTCGGAGGAAAACTGATCATACAATGATAATGAGAAAACTAATGGTGCGGTTGATGTCCAATGATGCATTAAACGAGAGGTTTAATGAAGCATTTCTTAGTGACTAATATATCTCCATGTAATGCCTCAAATGAATGATTAAGGCAATGCTATATTGAAGATAAGATAATAATTAACAGATGGCAAGCAATCTGTTTTAGACTATGATGACTAATTGACAATGCAACAGTCAGTGGTCCTTATATATTCATGGTAGAGAAGTGTGATCAGTTTTAGACATGTGGTGACTTTATTATGAAGTATTAAACAGTGATCGGAAGAGAGACTTAAAGAGTTAAGAGCAAATCAAGAATATGATAGGGAGATGCGTAGAAAGATGGAATAGTACAAAATGGTAGGCCGACTCTAGAGTTTGTTTATTAAGCAGCGACCCAAGAAATGAATGGCAATGACTGGATTTGTAAAGGCAGCACATGAAGTTAAGTTTGACTAACTTTGTGATATGAGCAGCAATTATATAATGAAGACAATGACTTCGGCTATTAAAAAACAATCAGCAACTAAAGGAGATACAGATAATCAACAGTGCTCAATATGACAGAGTATTCGCTAAAGATCAATCTAGCCTTCATAAGTAATCATTTTTGAAGGAATGATGCTGACTGACCTGTCATCATATAAAAATATGTGATTATATCTAAAGCAAACAACTCATGCAATTATCTTTGAGGATGCTTCGTGACAAAGAAATGAAGTGATTAGTGTTTGCGAGGTGATTAGTAATAAACAAAAATTAAGTGAAATGGTGTGATCTATTGAAGAATTTGTAGGATGCAATTTGAAAGATTAAAAGGTGGCGTTTCATTTCATAATGATGTGTTTGTTAAAAACATATGTGGCTAATGAATAAATGAAGCACTTTGTCTATTTTCAAAAGATGTGATTATGATTCAAGGGTAGCGACTCATAATGATAAACAAAGCATAATTTGGTAATATCCAAAATGTGCGATAAAGATGAATAAAGAAAGGGTTAAATAAAGTTTTATAAAGAAAGGAAAGCAATTCAATAGAAGAAATAAAAAGTTTATAAAGTCAAAAAGTGTGATTAATGAAAAGGTGCATGATGTGCCTCTTTACTAGTGAAGACATAAAGGTATATAAAGAGATCTTATTAGGGGTGATTGGTGTGATGTAGTGAATAAAGTGAGAATAGTGTGTAAGAGATAAAAAGGATATATTTAATTCAGATTTACTACTACAGAGAAGAAATAAAAAATGAAGCATATTTGTGAAGGTTTGCCTCTAGGTGAAAGCATTTATAGCATATTTAAAGGAGAAGATATGCAGATTTTGGTAGCAAGAATACATGGAGATTATTAAGGAAATATAATCAGATTTGATGAGGAAAATATGAATAGTTCATAGCAGATTTTGAAGTGAAGATTGGACTGTTTTGTGGCAGATTTATGGTCAAGTTATAGCAGTTTGAAGAAGGAAACTTGAGAAGAATAGGATCCCCCATCATCTGTCAAAAGGTGGAAATCTGAATGAGGGGTTGGTGCCTCTAGTGGATTGATACCTACAAATATGTAAAAGAAGTTTTCCATATAAGGAAGCTATTTTATTGTGGTTTAATCCCATAAGGGTTTCCATGTATATATCTTGTGTTCAACTTGTGATGCATAATAGTTAGATCCATGTTAATGTTAATATGCAATGAATATGTTAATGAGATCAAGTTAGATGCTTTTGATATAAAGTGGAACTGATTCACCCTCCCTCTCTTAGTATAACTGTGTTCTCTACAAGAAAGTTACTTCATGTGTGTGGATTCAAAAGCTAGACACATAATTCTCACTTAGCCCCATGACAAAAAAAGTTGGTATTGAATTTGCCATTCTATACTTAGAGGGAGTTGCACACGATTGGTGGCACCATGGAATTGCTACCCAAAGGAATCAAAATGTGACAACTTATGATGACTTAAGACAAAAATTTACTGATCGATTTGATCAAAAGCAAGGATCAATAGAGGATTATGTAGTGGAATTTCAAATAATCTCAATTATGGTGCTAGGTATTACCAAGGATGGGCTCATATATCTATTTATTGAGATCTTAAAAGAGTCAATCCGGAGCTTGGTAGGCGCTCTTCACCCTACATCACTACAAGATGCAATCCAAAAGGCATTAAGGTTAGAAGTGACAACAACTATGGATAGGACCTATTCCAAAAATACACCAATGGAGTCAAATAAGCAACTCCCTTATAGAAGAAATTGGTAACCAAAAACATTCTCCTAAATCCTACATAATGAAAGAACCCAAAAGAAAAAAGAGTAAACAAGATGATGAAGAATTTTCAAGTGGCACATTGGCCACACTGCCAGGGGCATCTAAGTATCACCCCTTTAGAATTTGGAGTGTGTTGCAAGGATAAAAGGTGACCATTTCAGTAGATAGTGGTGCTATACATAATTTAATTGCTATAGGATATAGGTTTAAGCATACGTGCCACATCCAACTTATGTAGCTTGAGTAGAGTTTAGTAGCGTGTGGTTTTTGTTTCTAGAAACATATATGGAACACAACCTTCATTGGAAGCAATAGGGTGGTACGAGGAGGCACACAAAGAAGCATATAATGCGTGCATAAATTTTTGGTATGACATCATCTTTCTCTTTATCATGGCAAGAAGTTTAGATTGGTAGTATTTGGTGACAACATTGATAGTTGCAAGGAAAGGGTACAAAGTGCTCTCTCCAAAAGAGTTAAGTGGCAAGTTGCTCCAAAATGTTATTGTAGATGCAAACATAATTGTGGAAGTTCAAAGAAGTAGTGGTGGAAGTGTGGATGCACAATTCTTCGAAATGGACGAACAAATGAAATAAACCTCACCTCATCAATTTCAGTGGCTTCAAATATTGTTTTAGAGGCAAGTTGTTATTGACAACGGAGTAGCATGCATGACAGTTGGAAGATTGCTTCAAAGAGAGACATCAAATGCTCATTTAGACCTTCAAAGAGAGGCAGCTAATACTCAGTTGGAAGATTGCTTCAAAGAGAGGCAGGTTTTTTTATTTTTGGTTTATTAACTCCTTTGAAGCAGATCTTTGTAGTCAAGCATGCCTAGACTTGACACATTCGAAGAAGGCTGATGGAAAGAGGACCGGAAAGACTTGACACATTCCTAGACTTGACACATTCATGCATGCCTAGACTTGACACATTCAAAGAAGGGTTTTGAGTTTGGTGAATGGGGAGAAAAACTATTACAAGGGATATGCAACTAGATTTGCCCCTATTTGGGAGATTGTTGATTAGAGGTGGAACAATCAACTTCCCCAACCCATTCATGAGGTGGGCTACAACCTCAACCCCAAGTTTATTATTAGAATATTGTTTATTTACAAACACTTGAATATCTTATTTGTAGGTTTTTTTGTGGGAAGATTGGGGCGAAATAACTCAAATTTTCAAAAGCTTGTGCTTCAAATTTTGTCAAAACCTACCACTGCTTTTGGTTGTGAGCACAATTGGAAAAAATGTAATAAGTTGACCCAACAATGCGTTGATGATTTAGTGCCATCGAAACTTTGGCTTCACACAGAATAGGTCGAGGATGATAAGACCACCTTGTTTATAGAGTTGTGTAATGTCCCTTTTTGTAATGCCCTAGTTTTTGCCCTAAAATCACAATTCCAAGTAAGTTTCCTGCTAGGTTTAAGAACATAAACTTAATCATAAGATATCTCTAATTTATTGGGAAAATTCAACCATAGGGAAGGTAGAATAAGGTGACTTGATAGGGTGCCCTAGAGATCCTCTACCCTAGGCTCAAGAGTGGATTTACCATCCCTCTTGGCCTCATGTGGTTTGTGCCATCCATTTGAGGTGTTGTACCTAGTGAGGTGTTCTATAACCGTTCCCCCTCATGTTGTCATCATTCATCATCCTAGTTTCTTTATGATTGATCCTCTTTCATTAATGAGCAATGGTGGAGGGGAGAGGAAAGATTGCAGAGTGCCCCAGAAACCATCTCTGCCTAGACCCAAATAATGTACCCTTTGTACTCTATGGGCTCATCTTGTCGCATCTTGAGGTGGCGTATCTAGAAGAGTGCTTATACGCCGTAACCGTTTCATAATACTTTCACACCCTCCTTCACCATGACTTGGTTATATTATAAGTAATGAAGTACCAATGTATATGTATTCATTATAACAATAATTAGCTGTTGTTGAATCCATTTAACAGGTTGGTATTAACAGCATTATGTAAAGCATTAACATTATTATATTGTGTGACATTAACAACATTATATTGCATTGACAGTATTGTTCTTTATTAGCAGTATTATATCAGATTATATTAACAGCATTAGCCTCAGATTATATTTTGTTATATTGTCACTATTTTATTACACTATATTAACAATATTATTCTGTTAACGTTTCCCTCCTATATTAACAATATTCAATTGTATTAACAACATCATCCGATACATCATTAGCAGCATCATACCCGTAAGTAATTATTATTATGACATCATTACAGTATTATTATTGTAAGTAATTAACAGTATTATTTTTGTATTGACAACATCATACCCGTAAGTAATTTCTAGGCAATGTAACTATTGTCGCCCTTTTTGTCTTTCCTTATTCTCTTCTTATGTTTCTCGATGTAGTCTTTCCATCCTAGCTTGTTATTTTTCCTCCGTTGATGCCCCCGCCACAATGGTTACAAGCCTTATTATATGACTTACAGAAGACGTGTCCTTACAAGTGTCCCCTTTCATTGACTTTATCCTGGTTTTGTTAATAGAATCATTGCCTTAAAGAAATAATACCCGTGTCTCTTCATTGCTTAATCACTTGATAACTAATTTCTTGTTACATCATTGCTAGAGAGAGAAGGGAGGGTCGACCTCATGATGCAGTCAATATTTGTTGCAAGTCTATGCGGTAATCTTTATCCCTTGTGATACCCATAGGTTGCTTAATCATCAATTTCGTAATCCTCCTTCTGATGTGAGAATAATATGTGTGGTTCTCTGCATAGACATGTGTGATGATGAATTATCTTCTCATATGATTGTTGTATAAAAGAGTTCTTCTATGTGGAACTATGAACATTTGCCACGATATGCATATCTCAACATGGCACCGATATAATGATCTGCTGGTTCCATGTCACGTCTTCAGTCTACTTCTTATTTTCTTGATGATGATCTTATCGGTGATAGGAATCCCTTGATATAATATATTACTCTTGGAAGAACGATAAGGATTTTGCACCATTAGATGACAATCAATGTGGACGCTTTATATATTACTTGATGGATAGGACTCGTCTTTATCTTGGTGAACTCTTTGGTTACCATAATTCATTCTAGGATGAGAATCTAAAATCAATTATTCTTATATTGCCATCTACTACTGGGTGATTTATGATATTACTTGCTTGAGATCACCAAACCCTTGATTATATCTTGGGTTTTCAAAAACCTCATCGGACTTGATGTGCTTTATTGATGCTAGATAGGATAATCGTGAGATCTTATAAATATGACAGTTTTCTTGTATGGGATCATTGCTTTAGTTTTGCCTTTGATCACATATGTGCTTAGTGCTAGGTTATGTGAAAGATGCGGATATGACAAGGTGATAAGATCACCTTGTTTATAGAGGTCGAGGTTGGTGATTTTGATAGGCAATCTATGGAGGATCAGGTCGTAGCAGTAGGGGAGTTTGGATTGTCATTGGATGATATTGATGTGGTAGTGGAGAGTCATTGCCATCTAGTTGTAGGGTGGAGGGATAAGCACATTCCTCTACACCAAATTGGGAGCCACAACTAAGTATGAGTGTGGGTATAGATACTGAAACAAACAAATTATCGAGGGGATTGAGGAAATCTTTAAGGAAGAAATGACACAACAGGACTTCAGCACCTTTCTAGTTGATTTCAGTTTACAGATTGGAGAGGAGCATGCTGGTTACAGTTTTCCAGCACCTTCCTCATGGGTTTTACCACATATTTCATTGATTGATGGCTGTCCGACGTTGCTGATCAGAATTTGGACAGGTTACACTTTGAGGGCAGTGGCTATTGAATTGGATAGGAGAGATTGGAACCACCTAATTGGAGTTAGAGGATGGGTGAATGATGAGTTCTTACCTTCCTGGGGTGGTATAGGTGTTGAGATCAAACAAATTATCAAGGGGATTGAGGAAATCTGTAAGGAAGAAATGACGCAACAAGACTTTAGCACCTTTCCAGTTGATTTCAGTTTACAGATTGGAGAGGAACATGTTGGTTTCAGTTTTCCAGCACCTTCCTCATGGGTTTTACCACATATTTCATTGATTGATGGCTGTCTGATGTTGCTGATCAGAATTTGGACAGGTTACACTTTGAGGGCAGCGGCTATTGAATTGGATAGGAGCGATTGGAACCGCATAATTGGAGTTAGAGGATGGGTGAATGATGAGTTCTTACCTTCCTAAGGTGGTAGAGATACGTGTTTCTTCATTTTGCATTTGGTTTATTGGTTGCATGGTGTTGTTTTGATCTATGCCAACAACTTGACGGGAGTTGGAATTTGTTTTTATGCACCTAGGCTGGGTGTTAGCCATATTTGCAAGAGACCACTATGGATGGGATGGACCGTTGATGATGTAGACACTACGGTCTTGGTCACAGGCCTAGGTATCTTTGGAGGTTTGGATGGTTCTCATTTTGATATTGTTGATGGAGTAGACCTTTCTGCATTGAGTTGTGAGACGACTTCTGTTGTTGCCAGCACGGAGGGAATTGCACATGGTCACTCTGACATTTCATTGGGGCAGACAAGAGTATTTCGTCTCGACTACATATTGAGCTGTGTTCACTAGTTTACCTTTAGCTCACATATACAGGATTTGACTATGCCACTGATGGTAGGGAAAGGTGATTTGAGTATGGAGCTTTGTGGCCCATCCTGGTATGACATGATTTTGATGAGAAGTGATGAGACCAAGTTTGGCAAGTCTCACACACTGTTCTCACCAGCTAGTTGCTTACAGAATGCAGTGTTTGAGATTTGGTTTGATTGGACTTTAGAGGGTGACAGAGTAATGCAACGCTAGTGTGGTGGATTTTTTCCTTGTGGCGGTGACTCGGAATGTAGTAGTAATGTTGTTATCCCCTATTTCAGTATATCTAGGAGACCGCTACAGTTGTTGCAAGTGGATTGGAGGGAGATTTTGGCTAGGACTTGGCATTTGGTCGATTTGATGTTGCAGTTTGTGGTTTCAGTCTTGCTTACTTTTTTGAGCACTTCTAGTCATCTGTGCAGACAGTTGTGGAGGATTTCTTGGGTATAGCTCAGTTACCTTCAATCTCTACTTGTGGGAGTATTAGACACTACAGTTGTCACATGATGTTAGTATACATGCCCCTAGATGGTGATTGGTTGATTGCAGTGAGTTGGGTTGGTTGGTGCTCTCAAGTTTTTTTGCGGGACACTTAGAGATTAGAGGACAGTGAGGGAATCACAATCTATGATCAGAATGTCATTGTCATGATGTATGATTCCGAGGTTGACTCTATGATTACTAGTTTCCGGTCAGGTATTGATTAGTGTCACTTTTGGGACATTCTGTTGAGAGATGTTGAGGGTCATCCTTTGAGGTGGAGAAAATTTCATTTCCTGTTGCATAGGATCGAGTTAGGCAATGGGGTTTCAGATATGGATCTCCTTCAGGCACCTTGGCAGGATATATTGCATGGGATAGATCTCAGTTTACTTAGGATATTCAATATTGGTTTTGATGATAATTTGTTGATGGGGAACCATGAGATGACAGTGCAGTTTGATTCTTCGGGAGAGCAGTTTTTTGAGGAGATGAATGAGTTTACATAGTATGTTTTTGCTCTTCTTGTTGGAGGTTTTTAGGTCTCTGATTGGGGCACCTTGCAAGATAATGCTTCCAGTAGATGGTGCTGCAGATTTCTTAGATTGATTTGGGGCCCCGAGATTATTCTTAGTTTCATTTGGATCAATCAGAAGATTGTGGGGGTTGTATTGGCATTGCTTGAGGACAAGCAATCTTTGGGCAGGGCGGACTGTAATGTCCCCAATTTTTCAGGTTCTTTAGCAAACTTTAGTAGCTGACACTTTGGGTTCACGTCAGCTTGTTCAGATTTGTAATTTGATGTTTCCGATGAGATCGGTTGGTTTAGTGGAGTTATACGCCACTTTTCGAAGTGATTTTTGGCCTCTGGATTGGTCTCCAAGAATCTTTGTCTATTTTTAGTAAGTCACCTGATCAGCCTCGTTTGCTATTATTTGTCATCAGGATCACTCCAGTGCAAGTTCTGATGTGTTTTGACAAGTTTTCTCAAATTTGGTGCATTAATGAGTTATTTGTTAGGTTCTTTAGCAAACTTTAGTAGCTGACACTTTGGGTTCACGTTAGCTTGTTCAGATTTGTAATCTGATGTTTCCGATGAGCTCGGTTGGTTTAGTGGATTTATACGCCACTTTTCGAAGTGATTTTTGGCTTCTGGATTGGTCTCCAAGAATCTTGGAGAAGCCTTCTATTTTTAGTAAGTCACCTGATCAGCCACGTTTGCTATTATTCGTCATCAGGGTCACTCCAGTGCAAGTTCCGATGTGTTTGAGTCTTGACAAGTTTTCACAAATTTGGTGCATTAATGAGTTATTTTAATTATTTTACTAAGGTTGGTTAAATTTAATTAAAATATTTAATTCCAACCTTAGTGTTATAGCTCGTTAAACCGGGGCGAAAAGACCTTAGTGTTATAGCTCGTTGGAACCGGGGCAAAAAGTTTTAAATCTTCGTGCATAAAACAGTGACCTTAAGTGTCAAAATATTATTATATTATTGAAAGGGTCATTTTCAGAGGAAAAAGGGAGTTTAAATTAATAATGTGACTATTAAATTAAAGTATATTTATTTATAAAGTCACTTTATTTTAAAAGGTACACTTTATTCACTTAAGAGCGGAGAAACGAGACTCGCCCAAACTCGGCGAGTCCGGGTCCGAGTCATGCCTCCCGAGTCTGCAGAGCTCGGACCTGGACTCGTCCGAGTCCAGGGGGTGAACTCGCTAGACTCGCTGAGTTGGCGAGTTTGGCCTAAAATCGCTAAACTCGGCGAGTCCCATGCCTGCGACTTGGCTGGCCGGATGGGCTTAAAAAAAGGCCAAAAAAGCATTTTAAAAAGTTTTTTAACTTCTTTTTTTTATTTTTTATTTATCCTTAGCCCCTAAAAGTGAACTTCATTTCATTCATTCGGCAAAATAGGTGGAGAAAAGTGAGTTGTGAAGACAAACAAGGGTGCATTGAAGAAAAACCAGCGAGGAAGCTCAACATTTCTTCCATTTATCATATTGGGGCTGCATCGTGTTTGGATTTGGTGCATCAAGAGTTGGATAGGAAGAGTTTGCAACTCATTTCAAGTTTGTTGTAAGAGGTCAGATTGTTTTTTTTGAGATTTTTTTGTTTCTTGTATGCAAAAATTTACATTTTCTATTCATTTCTTTTGAAAGTTTTACTTTTTTTTCCAAAATCTATGTATGTTACTATGTAGGGTTTGTAATTTTTTTAAAAAAAAAGTAGGGTTTGAAATATTGATCAAACCCTACATTTAAAAAAATAAAATTTACAAACCCTACCTTAGTTTTTTTGAAAAAAATGTACAATGAGAATGAATTCACAACAAAGAATGAATGTATTAATTTTTTTTTGTATTTGTAATGTCTTATGACTTATTATTTATTGCAGCAACCTTCACTTTCTTATTTGCCTCAAGTTTCACAAAACTATCATACAATGTCTTCTTCTAGACCCCCAATTAGAAAGGACCCCGCTTGGAAATTTCACGAAGATTTTCCTGGGCAAAGAAAGGGGCAAACAAAATATATGTTTTTCAAAACAATATTCCATGGAGGCATTTCTAGATTGAAATAGCATATTTCTTGTGTGCGTGGCCATGATGCCGACCCATGCATTGAAGCAACGATTGAGGCCATACGCGAGTGCTATGTAATGGTTGAAGCAATTGAAAACAAAAAGAAGCAAAAGGAGGATCTCGCGGCAATTGGAAGTGGGACAGCTTTAGGCTGTGTTGGAGGGCCTTCTTCCATGCCTCCACATCGTCCCACTCGGCATGCTACTGCTGGTGGTAGTGCTGCTTCTTCTGCAAGTGCCACTACTCATGTTCCTAGCACTGCCAATGGTAGTGGGCAAAGTTCCCAGACTCGGACTCGGCTCGGACTCGGCAAGGCCGACTCGACTCGTGACTCGGCTATGACTCGGCGACGACTCGGCTATGACTCGGCAAAATAAAAAACCCTTGAAATTTAGAGATTTTTAACGATTTAAAACTTGTTTCATGCACCCATTATTGAATAAAGCTTAAAGACACTATAACATCATCAAATAGAAGCTGATTTGATCACATACATAAACATACATCCATCACATGCGTAGAAATGTAAATTGTAGCTGAAGGAAATAGAAAACATAGATATATAGAGTTATAAATGTTGTCAAATGTATATAAAATCCATGACATCAAATGTTCCCAAACATATATATAACTGTAAACAAAAACAAGTCTATGGCTCAGGCTCTAGCTAATCCTGAGCCTCAGAGTAGTCTGTCTGCCTCCTACAAATGCGTCTAAGGTAGGTCCTGGATGACTGAGAAGCCATAGTCTCCGCCTGTGAGGTGCCTATGCCGGATCGTGCTCTATCCTCCTCCTCTGCCATAGCCACAGCCTCAGCCTCTCTGTCTGCCTGGTCAACCCACTCATGGTCCTCCTCAGTGAAGACGGGATCGGTAGACTCAGTGATCCACTCAGACTCTGGATCGATCTCCGCTAAAGTGATCGGAGAGGAGTCAGTGTCCAAAATCTGTCTGGTCCTAAGACGGAGGTTGTAATGAACAAAAACAAGATCATTCAACCTCTCCACAGACAATCTATTACGCCTCTTCGAATGGATGTGCTCGAACATTGACCAATTGCGCTCACATCCAGAAGCACTGCATGGCTGGCTCAAAATACGGATGGCAATTTTTTGAAGGTTTGGGGTTGAGGGCCCAAACATTTGCCACCATCTATCTGAAATAACGAAAAAGAAAAAAAAATCAAACTCATTTCCAACTTTAAGGCTAGATTATAAAATAAAAAATTAAAATGCATAAGCCATAAACTTAAGAATCTTAAGTTTACATATATTTCTACCTGGCTGCAATTGTGTTCGAGCCTCTATGCACATGCTGCTTGAGAAGATTGCCCCTTCTCGATTATTATATTTATCCAGCTGGAGCGTTGTTCTTGAGGCTGTGCCATCAGTACACAACTTTTGAACCACTGTATACAGGCCACTAAGAACCTCCTCATCTGCCTTGAAGTCATCACGGAATCGAAATGCCGGATTGAGGTAATAGGCTGCTGCATGGATGGGCCTGTGAAGCTGGTTCTGCCATCTCCTATCAATAATCTCCCAAATGGGGCCATACTTATCCTCATCTCCTGCATATATGGACCTAATGGCCTCCTTGGCCCTATCCATACCCTCATATATATAGCCCATAGAGGGCTTCTCCCCATCAACAACTCGTAGGAGAACTACGAGGGGCTCAGTGACCTACACATAATGTTAAACAAAAACAATTAAGTCACAAATTAAATTAAAAAAAAAGAAAAATTGCAAAGTTAAATTGTTAATAAATTAAAATTAAATTACTAAATAGTAGATACTAGATAGTAGATACTAAATGTTAAATTGTAATAAATTTACTTGCACGGTTTCTCCACAGGGGGTCCAAAAACCTGACTCATCAAAAATGCAATTTACCACATCTATCCCTGCAGTGGTTGTAGCATAGGATGAGGAAGTCCACTCCTCACCAACAAACATACGCCTCAAAGCCGCCTTTGATTTTATCAAGGATTTCAGTGTGAGGAAGTTTGAGGCAAACCTCGTGATGCCTGGACGAGCCAACTCCTTTTGCCCCGTGTATTGCCTCATAATGCTAAGGACCAATGCATGATTGTAGATAAACTTGCTGATATATTTGGCCCTTTCAACTATTGATTTCACCCATTCAAGCTTACCAATATCCTCCAACATGAGGTCAAGGCAATGGGCCGCACAAGGAGACCAAAAAATTTTCGGGTGCCTCTCCATCAAAAGTTTACCTGCAGCAATTTTAAGTTAATTAGAAATTTTGATGTGTTAAGAAAATTTTAAATAATCATAGATGCCTCTCCATCAAGACTTGAAAAGTTCAAAATTTACCTGCAGCAACATAACTTGCTGCATTATCTGTCACCACCTGCACCACATTTTCTTCCCCCACCTCTTGTATGACTTCCTCAATAGCCTCACATAAGTATGTGGCATTTTTCACATGTGAGGAAGCATCAATAGATTTCAAGAACATGGTAGATCCTGAAAATAGAGTTTCAAACTTTCAACAAATCAAAATTTAATTTATTCAATGCATTTAGGGAAGTACAAATTAGAATGAATCATAATCAATCACCTCCGCAGGAAACAAGAAAATTTAGGAGTGTTCTATTCCTCCTATCCGTCCAACCATCTGTCATGATGGTGCAACCCTTTTCTCTCCAAGACTGTCGGTGGTCCTCTAGCTCAACTTTCATATCCTCAACCATTTGTAACAAGAGGGGGCCACTTAACTCAGCATCGGTAGGGGCTTTAAACCCCGCACCACAAATGGTTATGGAATCTACCATGCCTTGCCAATAAGGAGACCTGTCACAAATAGATTATGATTAGACAAAGTAAAATTCAACTTCAAACTATAAATTTACTTTTAAACTTAAAGCAATCAAATCAAAAAGAATTACCTGGCTGCAATAAATGGAATGTTGCAAAAGTACCAAAACTTGCAAATTTGTTTTCTTGCAGCATCATGAACCTCCTTGTTCCAACCCATACCCTCAAGCGAGGGTTGTGCCCCAGGAGTACTACGCGGCACAAAATAACTATCCAACCTGGATTTCCGAACTCTAGGGCCAAAGGTAATAGTGCCACCAGGAGGAGTAGAAGTAGAAGCACTAGCACTAGCAGAAGCACTAGCACTAGCAAAAGCACTAGGGTGAAAGGGAGGCATGGAAGAACCCTCTCCAACACAGCCTACGGATGTGGATGCGGATGCGGATGCGGATGCAGATGCGGATGTGGGTGCATGGGAGCCAATAGCACTTAACTCTTCCAATTGCCTCTTCTTGGTTAACTTTTCTTGTTCATGTGTTTCTAATTGGACATAACAGAAACGTTTTGCCTCAGGAGTTTGTAATTTGCATACCTCAATATCATGGCCAGGTATGCCGGCAATATGGTATTTAAATCTATTGATGCCACCAAAATTAATTTCTTTACAAAAAAAACATTTTGTTTGATTTTTTTGTCTGCCAATAAAGTCTTCAGTATATTTCCAAGCCTCATCCTTTTTAGGCATTGTGAAAAATGAATGTTTTTTAAACGTGAAAGCTGCTGCAATAAGAAAATTTAATAAAGTTATAAACTAATAGAAAAAATCAGGAAACCCTACTTTAAAAAAAAATAAAATTGTAAATACATGTTTACAATTTTTTTCTAAAAAAATGTAGGGTTTGCACTTTGCCATTATTCTACTTCTCTCATTGTAATTAAGCTAAAAAAATAAAAACATTCAAGATTTGGAAAGTTAACTGTTAAACTAAAAAAAAATTAACAAACAAATGAAAAAAATCCATTAACATACTTAAAAAAACAAGCAAAATCTACCTTACCTCTTTCAAATGAGTTGAGAAGTCTTGCTTTGGACTCCTTGATGCTCTCAATGCAAGCCTATGGCCTCCCCAATGTGATTTGTGGTCTCCTTGATGCTCTTCTTCCTTGCTGATTGCAAACCTATGGCCTCTTGTTTTCCTTCCTCTCTCTCACTTTTTCTCTCTTCTTCTCACAAATAACAATTAAAAGACCTTTTAGGGTTATACCAAAGAGAATGGAAAAAAAAAACAAATGAAAAAGCTCTTTTTTTTTTTGTTTTTTTAAGTTCGAATTATGCCTATCGCGCGGCCGAGTCCTGGACCTCGGACTCGGCGAGTTTTGGCAAAACTCGCCTGACTCGCGAGTCAGGCGAGTTTTGCCCAAAACTCGCCGAGTCCGAGCGGCGAGTCGGCAAAACTCGCCGAGGTTGGCTCGACTCGCCAACTCGGCGAACTCGCCTGACTCGCGGCGAGTTTGGGGACTCTGGTAGTGGGAGTGTTAGCATTGGACCTAGAATTCGTAAATCTAGGTTCGATACCTTCTTTGTGCCTTGCACTACTCCTGGGTCCTAACAGTCGCTTGAGAGCATGAGTTAGAACAAGGAGGTCCATGATGCCGCTAAAATGGCAGTTGGCAGGTTTTGGGTCTACGACAGTGTTCCATTCTTTACATTCAGGAGAATGTTTTATGTTTGATTGTTTTAATTTTTATACTTTGATTCTTCGTTTTATTTTTTCTCATACATACTACATAGTACATAACTTATCTCATTTAATTTATTTGTGACAGGTCTCCTTATTGGCAAGAAATGGTTGATGCCCTTACCGTATGCGAGGTGGGGTTCAAAGCCCCTTCTGAGTCTGATTTGAGGGGACCCATTTTGACTCAACTGGTGAATGATGTGAAGAAGGAATTAGGTGAACAACGCCATATATGGAGCACTAAAGGTTGCACCATCATGATTGATGGTTGGACGGATAGGAGAAATAGAACTCTCCTTAATTTTCTTGTTTCTTCCGCCCATTGCAAGAATGCCACCTACCTATGTGAGCAGATAGAGGAGGTGATTGATGAGGTGGGTGAGGAGAATGTGGTACAGGTGGTGACCGACAACGCAGCAAATTGTGTTGCTGCAGGTAAACTTTTGATTACAAATACAAACTAATTTTGTTTGCAAATTAATTACTAATTTGTAACTTCTTTAATTACAATGCAACAAATTATGTTGTTTTAGGTAGACTATTGATGGAGAGGCACCCATCTATAGTTTGGACTCCATGTGCCGCCCATTGCATTGACCTCATGTTGGAGGATATTGGAAAACTCCCATGGGTCAAGAGATGTGTAGAAAGGGTGAGAAATGTGTGCAAATTTCTATATAATCATTCATGGGTGTTGGCTCTTATGAGACAATACATAGAGCAGGAGTTAGCTCGTCCAGGAATCACAAGATTGCCACAAACTTCATCACATTGCAGTCCATGCTTCGTTGTAAGTCGGCCCTTAGACATATGATTGTTGGTGAGGAGTGGTCTTCCTCATCCTATGCTGCCACCCCTGCAGGGAAAGATATGGCAAACTACATTTTTGATGAGCAAGACTTTTGGATCCCTTGTGATGAGATAGTGAAGGTAATTTTTTTATAAATTGTACAATTTAACTTTTTGTTTTATAACTTATTCATCATATTCTCTTATTTGCTCATTTTTCTAAATTACACAATATTTTCAATTTTGCAGTTTGTTAAGCCCTTGGTGTTTCTTTTGCAAGTTGTGGATCGAGAAAAGCCCGTAATGGGCTACATATATGAGGGCATGGATAGGGCGAAAGAGGGCATCAAATCCGTCTATGAAGGAGATGAGAGCAAGTATGGTCTCATTTGGGAGATCATTGATAGGGCATCATTAGCTTCATAGGCCCATCCATGCAGCAACCTATTATTTGAATCTGACATTCCATTTTAGCCCTACTTTCAAGGGTGATGTGGAGGTCCTTAATGGGTTATACTCAATAATGGAGAAGATGGCACCTACTGGTTCTACTCAGACAGAGGTTATTCGAGAGCTACAATTGTTCTCAAATGCACAAGGGGAGACCTTCTCTCATCCTATTGCCAAAGAAAGTAGGACAACTATGATGCCAGGTAAAAATAAATTGTAAGGCTTAATTTTAGTTTTATTGTATATTGTTAAATGAGTTTATGAGAGATTGATTTTATTTATTTTTCTCATTTCAAACTCAGATAATTGGTGGAAGTTTTTTGGCCCAATGACACCAAATATTCAAAAGTTGGCCATTCGCATCTTGAGCCAACCATGCAACGCATCTAGTTGTGAGCGCAATTGGAATATGTTTGAGCACATACACTCCAAGAGGCGCAATAGATTATCCGTGGAGAAGATGAATGATCTCGTCTTTTCTCACTACAACCTCTGACTGAGAATGAGAAAGAATGCATTAGCTGACATCTCTCCTATCATTCTAGATGAGGTTGATCCTGAGGCAGAGTGGGCCATTGAGACAGATCCTGCGCCTGTCTTTAGTGATGATGACACTGATTGGATCGACCAGGTAGATATAGAGGCTGAGGTCGTAGCCATGACAGAGGAGGAGTGGAGAGCACGAGTAGAGACATGAGATTCAGAGGTAGATATTGATAGTGACACAGATGTTCTTGATGTTGGTGAGCATGGCATGGTGTCACGGGGTGCAGCTATGGCTGCCAAATCATCGAGGACCTACCTTAGACACCTTCGCAGGGCGTCGGGGCCAGAGGGTGCATGCTCCTCTGAGCCATAGGCTTGTCGTTGTATTTACCTTTGGTATTTGTATGGAACTTTTGATGATGATCATACAATGACATGGATTTTTTATTCCATGAGTTTTGTAATACTGTATACATTTGACAATATTTATATATCTATGTTTGTTATTTCCTTTAGCTACAATTTGCGTTTATGCTTATGTGATTGATGTATACTTGTGTATGTAATGAAATGAGCTGAGTTTGATGATGTTAATGTGTCTTTAAGGTGTATTAAATAAAGGGTGCATGAAACAAGTTTTATATCTTTAAAAATCTCTAAATTTCTTTTTTTTTTAAGTTTCCAGAGTCTAGTCGAGTCTGAAGCCGAGTTTGACTGCGAGTCCCGAGTCTGAGTCCGAGTCGGCCTTGCGGAGTCCGAGCCGAGTCTGAGTCCCGTTTCTTTGCTTAATAGAGAAGTGATTTTTTTAAAAAGAAGTTATTTATCCCACATTCGCGGTGTCTTGGGAAATGAGCCCAATGAGAGTTATAAAAGATTGGGAGATCTTGGGAAATGGTACTTTGGGAAATTGGTGTTTTTTGGATTCAGTTCTGGAAATTCCTGGCATTTGGGGCAAAATCCCTCAGATGTGGCATCTTTCTTGCCTGTGAGAGATCAGGTTGGGAAGGTATCTGAAGACAAACTTACAATGGAGGAGTAGAAGAGCAGTCAAACTGCCATTCAAACTTGTGCACAATAGGGATTTACACAGCAACTTCAGGTATTCATATCAATTCCTCCCAGTTCTGTATTTTGTTAGCATGTCAATAGAATTAAGGAGGTCAGTTGTGGACATTGGCTCCTTTGGCATGGGAAGTAAGGGAAGAAGATAACAGGTGCAGGGAAGTTGCAGTAGAATCTAGTCGCAGCCCTTAAGGATGACACTATTTGGTAGAGATAGCGGCTGTCATTGGGTGTTGTGAGTGTGGTACCAGTTGAATGCTACACCCTGCGTTGAAATAGGTCAGACGTATTCACATAGCCGCTGCTGTACACACCTTGGTTGGAGGCCGAACTGGGCTAGGGTCACTTGGGGGCATCCTGTAGAGTGATGTAAGTGCATGATTGGAGATATCAATGTTTGCAGGAAAGAAACCTTGCCTCCTAAACTTCTAACGCAGTCATTGTCATTTGCTGGGTGTGAAAGAACCTTACTTGACTGGGCGTAAAACTTACCATTGGCTGGGTATACACAGTGAAATACGGAGTCCTTTGATAACCGAGATTTGGTGTAGCAGACTCGATACCCAGCGATTGAGATTGGCAGAGTGGACGTGGTCTGGTGTTGAGCCGTTTACTGCATTGATATAATTTTTGGAGAAGGACAGCGACCTGGGAATGACCTCCAGCGGCTAGGGTACAGGTTCTTTGTATTTTCCTTGTGTTTGGAATATGGTGTAATTTCTTGTTGGAACTGATTGATTGTAATCTGCAATTAATGTTATGTGTGTAACAAATTCTGGAGTTTGAGCTCAATTCAAAAGATGTTGTTGACTGGAAATCAATGTTAAAACTTATATTTGGAATTTATTGTTTTCATCATTATATGTAAATTGGAATGTGAAAGATAGCAAAACTCTTAAACAAACGCCCCAGGTTACAACATAACCACAGATTTAACAGTAGAGCAAAAAAAAAAACACAGTCCATCATTGAGCTAGTGAACTGTTTGTCGGAATACCATCAGTTAGTTTGACAAGGGAATATTGGCAAAATAGGACAGCCTATTACACGGGCACTAAAAAAAAAGCGTCTCTTCTTCATTTGGCACCCACAGAATAGTTGACTGACACAGATTAATTCACAAAATTCCACTAACTCTACAATGTCAAGAATCTTCCGTTTGCTCTGTAAAATGCTTAATGCACCAACACAGGAATTCTTGAATGAAATAAATTCATTCAACCAAAAACCGCCCAAACGTGGAGAAAATGCATTGAAAAAGAATTAGCTGCCACTTGTCAAAAATTCTGAACCGCTTACAACCATTCCAAAAGATTAATAAAGGATGACTTAAATCCGTCGATAAATATATAAACTTCACAATTTTAATCCAATCCGTATTTGAAGAAGATTCCTAATCCTTATAAAAAATTAAATCGGAAGCCGTCACACTTTCAAGAATAGAAATCAACCCTTTCTTTAAAGAAGTAAGACTCGGCACAAAAGCTGACTTGGCAAATGATAGAAGACAAGTAAGTACTCAGAATGCTGATGCAGACACTCAGGCAGCTCCAATAGGCATACAAACACCTGAAGAAGATAACCAAGCAGCTCAAGCTGCTCAACTAGGCACACAGGGAGCTCAACTAAAATTCACAAACAGCAACATACTATACTCAACAAGCCTTTGACATCAATGACACATATTCCAAAACATCTTTTGTAAAATGTATTTAAGCTAAACTTACTATTAATTGTTGATCAAGTGTCATACTAAATTGTTTCTCCCTTCTTTGGGAAAAAATCTAATTGTAATCAATGAAAGAAAACTTGTGTAGCTATCTTCATGATTGAGATAGGGTGTTTTTTCTTTCCATGTATCATGAGTCTCTATATTGATTCTTTTCGGTGTGGTAAAACTGTTGGTGTTGGAAATAAGCCACACCCGGACCGACGATGGACTGGTCCAAGAGGGGCCATAGCTCAGTGGTAGAGCACTCCAGCAGCGTATGGAAGGTCCTAGGTTCGAGTCCTAGCTGGTCCATGTCTCAACATGGTATCAGAGCCAGGTTTAGGCTAGGAGCCCCAAGCACATGAGATGTGTGGCTTAAGGGGGGGTGTTGGTGTTGGAAATAAGCCACACCTGGACCGACGATGGACTGGTCCAAGAAGGGCCAGAAGCTCAGTGGTAGAGCACTCCAACAGCATATGGAAGGTCCTAGGTTCGAGTCCTAGCTGGTCCATGTCTCAACAAAAACATGTACCTTGCAATTTAGAAATAAAAACAAAAAATGGTGTGCAAAAAGAAGTTAAATTCTATTGGCTCATACAAGTCCTATCTTAGACCTATAGTTCTCCTGAAAATTCCTATAATATACACTTGTAGAAAAATTTCCATTCTCTTCTTAGAGATCTATCTGATGCAAGGTTGGTTGTGCATTGAGTCCGGCTGTTGGTTGTCTAGCTATTTTCACAATCTTGGTCATATATTCCTAGTCATTTTTTTCCTTACAGAATGTTATTTTGAGGCATAGGGCCATGAAGGGGATCTCTAGTGCTAACAGGCTGATTGTCTCCTTTCATTCTATCATAGACATTGGTGGTATTAGTCCTTTAAAATTTATTGCTCTGCATGCATATGGGGACAAGCTAGTGGGATAATTTACTTGCGTGTTATGAGTAGGGAAAATGAATCATCCTCCTTGCTCTTTGCATTGTGGGCTTGCTTTGTTGAGATTTGAGGGCCACTTTGTTTGCCTTTCTCGCAATTTTTGTTATAGGGACAAGCCCACATCGTCAATCCCTTCTTTACCTATAGATGCTTGTCTCCTGAGTAGTTAGGAGAGGATGTTAGAGAAGTGCCTTAGTTTCTCCTTGGATTGTCAAACATGATGCTTTTGGCCATTGATTCTTCCCGGTAGACATTATCAGATCATGCATTGGGCCTCTTGATGGTTGATGATAGTACCAGTAATTCTTCTTGTATGAGCATTGTCATAGACATATGATCATACTGGCTCCCAACAGTGCATTTGACTTTGATATTCATCGACTTACATGGTTCTTTTTCACAATTTTATCACTTAAGGGTGGAATTTGGTATGTTGGGACCTTTTTTGTTCATATAAATGTTTGAAAAATGATTTGTTTTTTTTTACTTTTTCATTTGGGCAGCCTATGGATCTGCCCAGGGTGCCTTGCCCCAAACTAAACCCATACATGTAAGGGTTTTTTTTTCTGAACCGTAAACATAGCATATAAAAACTGATCACGTCCAAAACTAACATGAAATAACCGTCCAAAACTAACTTTTTATTACACAGGTGATGCCAAAAGCTGTTCTATAACTTTGTCAAAGGCAAGGTAGTTAATTTTATTTAATTTTAAAACCTGTATCATTTTTAACAATTTTAAAAATTTGCCTTGCAAAGGAATGTTCATTAAATATGTGAGAGATGGATATTTTGTTGGAAGAAAAATTTCATTGTTTCTGGACCATTGCTTGTACTAAGAAACATGTTTATTGCTAAGTTGCTGGTTTTGGTGTGAGATCGGTATAGATATAGGGTTTTGGTATGTCAGCATGACATTTTTTTTCCCTTGGGTACTTACGTTTGGGTATGGCTGTATATACACACACACACACACGTATGTATGTGTGTATTTGTGTATGCAAAAATTTCTAAATATATACAAAATTGTAAATACATTTATCATAAAATATTATTTTATGACAATAGTAATAACATTTTATCTTTGATAGTATGATACTTCTGATAATAATAAAGATAATTGTCTAAGTTATTAGTTTCTCTCTTCACTCCCAGATCCCCTCATTATAATCAAGTTTCTAATGTGACAAGAGATCCCAATATTTGGGGGGGCTTCCAATAGGAGAATCCAGTAACATAGGTTTGTTGGTAAACAGGAAATGTTGACGAAAAATTGTCCCAAAATGTTAGAAGTCTGGATGATATTCTGTATTTAACAGGTATGAAATATCATGCATTTCCAGATATGTCTTGCCAGAAATCTCATGTTTGTTGTAATGTCCTTTTGACCTGCAAACACTGAGCTGTTAGTAGTCAACATGGATTGTGGCTGACTTGATCCTGTCAGCTTTTAGATTTAGTTGGTCAGCTAGCTTTAGTTGTGTGAGTTAAATAAGAGATGCTGCAGTTATTCCTTTAGTTATCTTCAGTTAAATAAGGAATCAGCTTCAGTTGAATAAGAAGGCAGTCATCTCTCTAAATTCTTGGTGTCTGTCATTTAGCTAATATTGAATGTTGTATTATTTCCCATAACTTTTGGATTGCTTGAGTTTAAGATTATATAGGTAGTGCCAGGAAGAGGAAAGGAATCATTGATTATTACAAAAGCAAAAAGTTTATTCTGAGGTCTTCAGAAATACCAAGCGGCAGCAAGGCTTATGTATATAGATTAGTGTCAGTGAGTAGTATAATAAGTGTAGTCTCCTGTTTCTTGAGTGTGTGTATTTCAAAATGACAAAATAAAGTACATGTATTTCTGCTGTTAGAATCTTTTCTGAGTTTATTTATGTATTTAGACTAGTTAGCAGTCCTTTCTGGATCTACTTTGTATGTATTTAGATTGGGTTATTAAATTTGCTTTTCCCAAGAAACCATTCCTGCATTTATCTTTCACGGGAACATAATTATGACTAGTATATAGAACTATTTACAAGTTTTAGCACAATCCTTGAACATAGAAGACATCCAAAAAAGGCAGTAGCCATATTGGGTAAATCTCTATTCAATGATTTGTCATTCAGAAGATTGAGATTTGAAACTCTTGGATGAATGCATTGCTGGGGTTAAAATGTACACCTTTATAAACCGCCATACACCTGGCAATGCTGTCCCATTTGATTTGAAGCACTGATCCTACCTTGTAACTAGGAAGACATGATTTTATTTATCATTACCTTAAAGAGTGTGACCATGATGCTTTAAGGTAATTCTCTTTGGTTTGCAGAATCTTCTGATGTATTATTCTTTGAGAATGCTAATTCTCAAGTGCAACGTGTTAGCCTACTACAATTAATGGCTTGTTCTTGATTTGAGACCCCTTTTACTCTGATTTTTTTGACACCATCTGGACCTTAAAACATGTGCTGTTTATGTAATTGTCATACTCCTATTATTCTGTTTATTTGAGCCCAAGTTGTTAGGGCTCTACCCAATCATTATTATTACACTTAGTTTATTCATTCCTGTTAATTGTACTAGAGTTACCATTTCTCAATTGTTTTGATGCCATCGACAACATGCAATTCCAAATGTTTAGATTGGTCGACATGTGTGTTACACATATATCTATCTTAATTCATCTCAGGCAATGGACCTTTGGTTGAGAATGCTTGTTTGGTTAATTTTTAACGTGCTTTCTTTTTTGGAAATTTTTGAGCTGTGGATATCAACTATTATATTATTCTAGTTATATGATCTACTAATGAAATTATTGACAGGTTTGATGAAAATACAAAGGAAGCAATTCTGTTGTTTATTTTGAGGAATGCACTGGAGTTTCCAACCTATGCCAAGGTAAATCATAGAGTTCAATCATCATTTGCCTTTTCACGATTGCAGATATTTCTTTTTTCTTCATTGTTAGTTTTATTTGGATGAATGAAAACTTATTGAAACATGCTCTAATCTCTGGTTTCCAATGTGTTGTTGATTTAGATTCCAATTAGGGTATTTACATTTGCTTAAATCTTTAACAGCAAACATTAAGTCCCCTTGTACCACTTGTTGATGTGTTTTTTATGCACTTTGAACATAGAATAAAATACTAAGTATTCCATCCTCTCTTGAACAAAGAAACCTCATATGCTAAAGAATATGATCAAATGAGACAACTCCAAGGTTTACAATGCAAACAATTGACTTTATGCTCGGGATAGACTCTGTGTTTGATGTGATCTTGCTGGTAATCACAAAGGGACTTACATTTTAACATGGCTGGAACATGGAACTAACTGACTTCAAAAATAAATGGCAAAGGGATAAAGGGTTGAGAGAGTCTATGCTAATCCTAACAATGCAAGAAATGATTGTTGACTTGATGAAATCAAACCAAGCTTTGCTTCACCATGAGGAAACAACTTCACAAAGATGGTGCAATCTCCTAAGGATAAGCGAATGATTTTCATATCACTTATGTACACCAACATCATGAACAACAAGCATAAAGCAATTGAAGTTAAACTTTCAATTAAGTTGAGTCTAACCATACAGTGGAACTTGCGATCAAGAAATTGCAAATGGTATGAACATTAGGCTTTGCCATTCATCAACAAATAAGTTCTTTCATTTAACTAATCAACAAATAAAACTTGAGAAGTAGAGACCTCGCAACATGTTGAAATAGCACACAAAATCCACCATATCTTCAATGAAAGTAGTATGTTTGTTCCATCAAGTCTTGGCAACAATCTCCTTTCCTCCTACTCTATTGCTAGCTCTAACTGCTATCTAACAACTATTAACCTTTACAAATGAGAGGTTTGAGACTTATATATGCATCCTAATTACAATTCAATGGCTTTGATTGATTCAAGATCAATGGTTGAGATTATATGATGACACCCTAACAAGATCGCCCAAATATGGAAGGTTGGAAATGAGACTCCAAATCTGAAGACAAACTGAAAATGAAGCCTCAGACCTGCAACAATAATGTTGAACTCTGAAAATGCCTTCAAATTGCTCCCAAAATGATCTTTAGACAAAATTGCCTAAGTGGGAGTTGGCTGGGAAGTGAAAATAAAGTCTGAAAATGCACACTTCAGCCAACAATGGAGTCAAGATAACTTCCAGCAATGGTGGAAAACTCAGGTCTGATCGCAATTGCACCCAACAATCAGCAATGAAACTGAGCAATGACAAGGAAAACCACCCAAAATGTGGAGGAATCAAGCTCCCAAACAAAATCGCTACTTCTCCAATAATGGTGTCAAGTTGGAAATCACACATTGTGGCAAAAATGGCCACCAAACTCTCTGCAACCTCCCTCCAAAAATGGCGCCCAGGTCTGATTGGGCAGAAAACACCTTTCAATCTGCAACTCGTGCTAAAAAATGGTGTCAAAATAACACTTGGTCAAAATCGCCTAGCTGTGAAACCAGTAACTTGCCTTCAATCTGCCATTGTAACAGCCAATCAACACATATAATAATATTTTAATGCTGGGCACGCACTTTTAAACTTGTTTTCACCTTGATGTTTCACCACACAAGCAATGTGGGATAAAACATTGCCTTTATAGTCTGCCTGGGAAAATCGATTTGCATCTAGAAAAATATTAATTATTAAATGATCATTGCAAATCATTAAATAATTGTTTTTGATAATTAAATAATCGTTGTCAAATGCAAAAATCTAGATGAAAATCATCATCAATCACTTTAATTGCTCTGAGGGGGAAAATCGACCTCCATTGGGATAAAATTCCTCATCAAAAATCATCATAACTCGTCAAAATACCACTAGGGGGAAATTGATTCCCATCTGGACTCCAAAAATCAATTCATTTTTCTCTTTAAGTTCGAAAATTCACCTTGGGGGAAAATTGATCCCCATTTGGATAATTATCCAGATCAAAATTCATCATAAATCACACTTCGCCATCTATCAGGACAATCATCCGCACAAAAAACCATCAAACTTCCTCACAAACTGTCTTGGGGGAAAATCGATCTTCATCAGGATAAGAAATTCCATCTAGATAAAGTTCATATTGCATTCTTGGGGAAAAACGTGGGTCTTCGGGAATATTACCAACACTCAGTCAAAATTTTAGCCTCCTCGTGGAAAATTGCTCTCCATCATGATTTTGAGTGTGGGAAAATCATGGGTCATTGGAAATTTGGGGGGAAAAGCAGCTCTCATTAGGATATTTGACCCTTAGACGTCTAAAACATGGATTTTCATCTGGAATTTAATGATTTCTCCACCCAAAATCATCTGGACACTTCAAATTTCATCATTACTCATCGGGACTTAGCTAATTTCATCAAAATTTGATCGAGAAAATAGGGATTCCATTAGGATAAAGTGCAAATTTGACTTGAATTACCTCCTAGGAGCAAGAAAATAACCCCTAAAAGACCTTTTAACACTTAGGCACAAGAATATATCTGATTTGGACACATTAAACTCAGTCACGCTCAAAAGTTTACACTTAGACAAAATTAGGATCACCTAGACATTCGAAGTTTTCCACGCAGTTGATCCTATTCAAAACTCGAAAAACCCTAATAGCACCTACTTAAAAGATACTTTATGAAATTCATTTGATTAATAATCCTCCCCTATGCTGGCCATACCTTTTCTCCTAGGCTTCATTTTATTATTTTAAGTTGTTTAAAAACAACTTAAGTCATGTCCCCTAGCCACCTAGCCATCATGGCCCAAGGTGGCCCCCTTTATTATAATATTAAGATACTTTATGAAATTATTATAAAGTGACATTATAACCACTTTATTTTATTTTTGTTAAATATTAAAGTCAAGACTTTAATATTTAATCTTTATTCCAATCCCATCACCTGGTCATCCCAAACTGAAAACTGATGATGCACGTGCTATCTTGGTGATGTCCAAATATAACAGGGGAACTGACAGTGTCGTAGTAGAAAATAGGGATTCTCCTAAAAGTTAGGAGACTCTCCAATCAACCAAAAATGTGCGTAAGGGCTTCCGATCCTCTCCCCAGTCCTCTGGGTGGTCAACTAGTCAACTAGCAGTCCCCCTAAAAAATAGGAGATGGTCTCAAATCATTCAGAATGGTCTATAGACACCCCGGAATTAACTTTCAGGATTCCACCTAAAAAATAGGATCTGTCTCTAAACATCCAAATTGGCTTATAAAGCCCATGCGCAACTCCACAAGCCTCAGTGTGGGTCCCCTCTCCTCTCCTGTGGTCTACGTGAACCCGATGATAGGCCAATCCTTGCTCAATTTCTTATCACTGAGGAAGGGGGCATTACATATTACACAAACACACACACACACATCATAGTTTTAAAACTTGTGGACTTGCCACGGACTCGCGAGTCCATTGGCGGGCTGAGTCGACTCTCATAGGACTTGTGAGGCGAGTCTTGGCAAGTCCATCCCAAAGACTCGCGAGTCTTTCATTCGGACTCGCGCGATTCAGGGAATACACCCAGCCACGATTTTAAGTGTTTTTTTTCACTTTTTTCACTCATTTGGCATTGTTTCTTTGTGAAAACAGGTTTGTAGGGTTTGAAGGAGGAGAGGAAATTTAAAACAGCCTCATTCTCTTCATCAGAATATATACATGAAATATAACATTTAAGTATAAGAAAGATATTGTTCTTTAAGTTATATTTTATGTATATATTGACAGGATGTTTCAAAGTGGTTTCAGATCTCTAGGAGTTATAATACAAATTCTAGGTTTTTTAGAAGATCTTTTATATTTTCAGAGAGTCAAATTTCAATAATCAGTAGGCTCCTATTAGCATTCTCTCGCTCTCTCTATCTCACTTCATCTGCTCTGAATTTTAGACCTATCTATCTCCCTATCACTCTTCCTTTATCCCCTCTCTCTACCACTCTCTATCTCACTCTCTCCTCTCTCCCCCAAGATCTAGACCTATCTCTCTACCCCTCTCTCTCTCACCCTCAAACCCCAGCAAGTGGTGCTACTCTCAACCTAATTTTGGTGAGATGGAGAAGCCACATCGGGCTCCTAGAACTAGACCCTCTAGTTCTATATCTCCCTTTGTTTTCACTAGAGCTGGGAAGAGGAAGATGTAGTCTTCTTTTTAGTTTGTTCATTGTTGTTTTTCACATTTGGACATATCATTATATGTAATTTTGTAAACATTTATAAACTTATGCTGCTATTATACATTTTAAAGTTTGAAACTATGAGTATCAATGATGAAATTTCAAATATTGAGTGTTTGAAGATTATATGACATGTGTAATGTTTCAATTATGGCTCTTATGTTCTCTAAATGCATTAATTTTTTTATGTTTTTTTTGTAATATTACGGTCTTTTTTTTTGCTGAGTCTTTTCGCGAGTCTTTCATGAGTCTGATTCCGAGTCCAATTTTTTGCTTTGCTGAGTCCGTGGCGAGTCCGAGTTTTAAAACTATGATATATATACTCTCGTACCCGTACCCAAGCGAAAAAAAATTCCGTACCCACACCCGTATCTGAATCAGCAACTTGCCTGCATTATGTTGATATTGTTCTGATATTTCATCAAACTCAAAGTCCAAAATCCCTTCATATTAATCTGCGGTTTTCCCAAACTCTTTTGTTCAATTGGATAGCCTGCAGATTTCCAATAACTTCAAGTCGAAATTTTAGTATGGGATCTACCATTAAATCATGGCATTTTAGTGACCTTTTTGGCTTTTGAACTTGAAGTTGAATCACTTTAAATTTTAAATGTGGCTTTGAAATGCATTGCACTAGAGAGGTTGAGATTTATTGAAATTTGTTTTTTGTTATTGCTGGTTATTTCTTGATGTCAAAACACTAATTCTATATTTTTTTTTCATTAGTGGACAATGCTATCCGCACTTCAAGGAGCAGGACATATATCTAGGCAAGTGGCAGAAACAAAGGTGGTTCTATCGGGGCTTCTTTTACGCCGTAGAGGTTTCCATCTTAAATGTGATATGTCCCAGGATAAATTGTCACATGATGACATTAAGCTCCTGTGTGTACTACTAAAGGTATTTGCAGACCGGGGAAGAGTATTTGCTAATATTTGATATCGTCTTTATATTTTTAAATTCTTTTATCTTTATGTTAGTATGTCACAGTTGATCACATAGTTATATGGTTTGATATGCTTTACATTTTTAGTTTTGTAGTCCCTTTATATGCTTCTGGATGATGCATATGCTGTCTATGTGTTGTCATATAGACTTTTTTATCATTGATTTTATTTTATGTGTGCAGACTTATATGGTGCATTTGACCTCTTCAACAAATTTAGCAAAACCTTGCAGTCGAGAAGATCTGGAGCCACTATTTGAAGCATTGTTTGTGAGTAATTATATATTCCGTTTCACGAATTTCTCAACTTTTTAAAGGCTATTGTTTCTATTTTCAGTGTTCTGTCGAGATATTCTACTTGTGAAAATGTTCTGATATTTTTGTTTCTGGTTATTTTATAGGTAGAAGGTGTTTCTCATGAAGATGCTGCTGGAACAAGAACGTGCATTTTAGTTTTGGAAAATTTAAGTTCAATGTTTTATGACTCTCAGGATATTACAATGCAGGTAATGTCTAGCATTGAGTACTTAAAAATTTGTATTTCTATTGCTTCTTGAGAACTTTATTTTCTGATTATGTGTTTACCAGTGGTTATGTAAGTTATCCCTTTCATCTCTTGATATATCAATTTTTGTCTAGTTATTATACATGTTTGCATTATATTAAGTTGTTTGAAAATATTAAAGCAGAGATCTGAAAATAAAAAAAGAATAAAGAAGAAAAGAGAGCAAGCTTGGAAGATAACCAATAACTGAATACAAATATTGGATGGACAATGAATCAATCCAGATTAAAGAGTTGTGTGCTAATCTTGTGACCTCAATGAAAAACCAAATCAATAACTCGATAAAAAATGCTGGAGAGCATTCTCCAATAATATTAACAACAAATTTAAAGAGTTATTAAATCATAATTGATAGTCAATGATGCTCAAAACACTCAAATTTCATTAAAAAGAAGCTGAAATTGACTTATATTCTCTGAGACACAAATCTGCCGCTTTGTCATCTCTCCCTTTCCCTATGCTATTTTTGTTTTCAAACACTACATTTTGGATTTGATGAGGTTTATATGTATCCTTTGTTTGCATTCCTATGTTTTCCTAGCGATGACATGTCAGCATAAATAAATAATATTACATTACATCATTGTATTAATATTAATAATATTCATTATTATTGGTAATAGAATTGTTGTTTTTAGTTGGTCGGTTTGGTCTTAACCAACAACATTCTCATTGTATATAATCTTCCTTTGCTGAATAAAATAATACCCAACGATGGTCCCAAATTCATCCTCTTATCAGAGCAATCATTGCAATCTTGCAATGTGATGCATAGAAAAATAGAAGCAGCATAGAAGTTGTGAGGATCAGGTGTGAGAATCTGTACATGAAGAGTAGAAGACAACGGTGCTATAGGCACTGGTATTAGAGGAATGCTAGAGTGTGGTTCTAGAATGGGATAAAGGTGTTTACGACATTGCAGTATCAATCATGCTGTTGTGAATTTAAAAATAAAAATAAAAAAATCTGTTGTTTTCTGCCTAGAATGATTGCTGTGTTTGTCTGAAGGAGAAATAAATGTAAAACCCTACATGTTGTAACATAACAAAAAATTGAAGAAAGGAAAGCACCAAAGTTCTTGGCTGACTGTAGGAAAGAAATCTGCAGCAGAAATCTATATCTTCACAAATAGGGAAATAAATATCAAACCCTACACTTTCAAAGGTAAATTTTTAATATTCCTAAGTTTGCTTGATGGTGAAGATTAAACAGTGCAATTTTTTTTTCCATCTTTTGTCAAAGTTTAAATGTGCTTTTATAAACTGGAAGCTCATCTTTAAGTTGAAGAAATGAAAAATATTTGTAACCTATTCTAATAGTTGAAAAAGGCAAAAATCACATTAAATAAACTAAAGTACATATTAATATACGTTTTTTAAAAAAGAGGGCAAAATAATATTAATTTCAGTTATTACACTTGAAAAACTATTCACTTTCTGGAGCAATTTTTATTTTTTATTTTTTTTTAATTTCTTGAAATTTATAAGCCATTTATTTATTACATTTTATAACAAACAAGCAGCATTTGTATAAATGGTGTCTCTAATATGTATTTATGGGTAAAGCCATCGCAATCAATTATTATGTGACATCAAACCTATAAATTGTTAGGGACAAGGGGAATCAACTGTTTGAAAGGATAATGATCCCTCACATTCAGAAATAATGGCTTCAAATGCCTTGAAAATAATGATCTTGGACTCTCATGTATGGATAGGTGACAATTATTCCGCTTGGAAATGCAAAGTCCAAACTCAACTAGTAAAATGAAAGCCATATGGAAGGCCAAGTTGATTATCCTGTCTAGTGTTTTCAGTGAGGTTCAACCTTACATGGAACAACAATGAAAGCTAAAAAGACTTGGGACTGCTCCAAAATTGCCTATGAATAAAAATTAAAATCACATTCTTCATTTCAAAGTAGGTTACTCTACTTGAAAATGCAAAATGGTGAAAATTTGTAGAATTTTTTCAGTGAATTGCACAATTTAGAACATCATAGCAAGTGCAAGGGAAAAACTATGTCAAATGACTCTCTCATACTCGTTGTCTTGAAAGATATGAAGCTATCAAAAGCCACAACAAAATTCACAAGGGGAAAGAAGAAGAATCCTTGTTGGTAGAAGAAGTATAGCAAGAAACAAGGGAATGTTCGTTCAATAGGCAATTAAGGTGGGGCAATGCAATTGTGATACTTCTCAAGTTGATGAAATTTGTTGCAAACCATGTGACTCCTTAAAAGTACAAGCTCCATCCATCAGTGTGATCCCTTTATATTCAAGACCCATGTGATGATGTAGATGCATTTTGTGACGTTCTTCACATCCTCAACTATGTTCCTCATCCAAGTTTTCGATTATCCTCAAGGAGGTCAATGCAATGGGAAAGAAAAGGTCTCCAAATCAAAGTAGGGTGCCTTGCCTTTCAAAGTCTACTAGCTGGCACATATGTAATTGCATTTTAGGTCACTATCTAGACAATGTTCTCCATTCCCATGTTCATCACAAACTCATCCAACAAGTTGCCCAAGGTCTCAACATTTTATACTTGATTCAAGGCATCAATTGACTTCAACAACACTAATTGATCTCTTGAAGCCACAAGGAAACTGATTAAGATTTGGTTCTTGCCATCCATCCACTTCTTGGATGAGATTGTTTAGCCTTCTTTTTCCAAATTATATTCTGTTCATTTACTAGTAGATTTGTGTTGACCACACTTTGCAATTATGGCTCACTTCATTCATAATGGCTTGGCGATGAACCCTTGTCTACCACATTCAATGGGGTGGTGAATTGGCCCTCATAAAGACTCATTGTAACATTAAAGGAAATGCTGTAGTATCAAAAAGTGTCACATGTGAGTGTGGCATCATGTTGCAATTCCCTATGTAGTACCTGCTATTGAAGGTTGCACGTCAAGAGTGTTATGAGCTCAAAAAAATTGGAACTAGGACATTCCACACTGTCTAATTATTGTATATATGGCTCAATGGACAAAGTAGAGGTTTCTTTATCTCTTTTGACACTTTAGCAATGCTACTAATAAATTCCAATGCCTTTGCTGCCCTCTTTCTCTACCTCCTTCTTTTTGATAATAAGATGCAAGCCAAGCATTTGCCTCATTCTTAACCTTTTAAGCTAGTTGTGTACATTGCTGTACATTTTGGCAACAAATTTGTGTAAGGTGATAAGTGAAGCAATTTATGAGTCCTTTTGTAGTTAGTGTACAATGTCTATTGTTCAATGATATTGGTTATTCGACTATGTATTAATTCTCGTGTAGTTACAAGTGTCGGTTGGTTGACGTTTGTGTTCCTCTTAGCAACTATTGGGTCCTTTAAATATAGTGTGTATCTTCGAGGAAAGTAGTATGATGTAGTCAGGTCAATTCCGATCCTTGGCTAATCATCTTTGGTCTTCTTCTATAGTTTATTCATGAGCAAATAAAGACATTTTACTCTTGTATCTAGTATGCATTATAATCTTTATCATTAATTCATGTATTTAATTAATCATATATAGCAGTAAACATTTGGCGTCATTGCCTTAAAAGAAATCGAGTCAGATTTGAGAGATTCATGCCCTTAGATCCCAATAAAGGCGAGAAGAGACCACAAGGTGGTCAAGACCAAGCAATCAGGTGATCTTTAAGGATTGTAGAACAAAGAGAACAATGAAGAAGATTATGAGAAACATTAGAGGACGTAGTAAAAGCCAAAGTGTCAATTGAAGCTGAGTCAGGAATAGAGGAAAACCTTCACTGAAGAATTCTTGAAGGGAGAGTGAAGAAATTGCGAGGCACTTACCACTCCTTGAAGAAACATACCAAGACCTTGCTGACCAAGCAGGATAGCCATCTGTACAGATGACAATGGATGACGAAGAAGAAAGAGACCTTGGAGATGAATTAGTCGAAGCATTTGAGAATAACATACACTGCATCCGAGAACTATCCATCTCGAGAGGAAAGCCAAGAATTGGAGGATCCAAGCCGAAGACCCTCAAATGAAAGGAGTGCAGGAATGATTATGAAGATATCCAAAATGCAAGGGACATTAAAAGGTGAACATGTAGTGGACTTGTATGTGGTCAAGAATGAAAGGAAGGCACTAGAACCGTTTAGGATTATCACTCCTAGTGTAAAGAAGTCCATAATCCGAGGTGCCTTTCACATAGTGCAGGACACGCTTCGCTGCTACCCAATGATCAGCCCTGGGGGCCGTCATGAAGCGTGAGATGTAGCTCACTGCAAAATTGAGGTCAGTTCTAGTGGCAGTGAGATAGATGAGACTGCCCACTAGTTGCCTAAATTGTGTTTCATCTACAAGAGGAGAATCAGACTTGGCTGACAATTTCAGATCAGTCTCCATAGGTGTGGAAGCAGGTTTGCAATCCTGCATTCGAAACCTGTCAAGCAAGCTTCTGGCATACTTAGACTGAGAAAGGAAGATGTTGCTATCAGTCTGCCAAACCTCAACACCCAAACAATAATGAAGAAGTCCTAAATCTGTCATATCAAAAGTGTTGCACAAATCCTGTTTGATTTCTAAAATCAAATGTGCTGAATTCCTAGTAATGATCACCTCATCCACATAGACAACAAGAAAGAGAATATCATTACCAGAGTGTTTGATATACAAATTACTGTCTGAAGGACTACGCTAAAAGCCATGAGAAACCAAGTACTGATCAATTTTTATGTACCATACTCGAGGAGCCTGTTTAAGTCCATAGAGTGCTTTCCGGAGTCTACACACTTGCGGTTCTGAATCGGCAACCTTGAAACCAGGAGGCTGCGTCATGTAGACTTCTTCCTGGAATTCACCATTGAGGAAGGCACTCTTCACGTCCATCTGATGGACTTTCCAACCATACTGAGCTGCAATGGTGAGCAGAAGACGAATAGTACTCATCTTGGCAGTAGGAGCAAAAGTCTCCTCATAGTCAATACCTTCTCGCTGTGTGAATCCTCGAGCAACTAATCTGGCCTTATATTTATCTAAGGTACCATCTGCATGATACTTGACCTTATATACCCATTTACAGCTAATGGGTTTCTTCCTTGGAGGAATATCTGAAAGAACCTAGGTGTGATTCTTCTTAAGACTTTGGAACTTAGCATCCATTTCGTGTTCCCACTCTGGAATCCCTTTGCCTCTGCATATGTTTGAGGCTCATAGATACTGTGGATGTTAGCCATAAGAGCAAAATTAATTGTGTTTTGCTGTTTGCCCTTATTTCTGGAAGCTCTACCCTTAATGAGCTCATCAGGACGAAGATCACTAATGGTCTTAGCCCACCATTTAGGCCGAAGAGGAGATGTGCCAACATCAGGAGCAGGAGGAATAACTGGAAGAGGAAGCGGATCAGGATCAGGAGGAGGAGGAAGATGTGCATCTTCTGGAGGAAACTCAGGTAGTGCATCATCAAATACAGAATCTGCATCATCCCTCCCATCAGGTGAACCGAATGGAAGACAGATACCTAAGTCAGAAGCCTTCAAAGGCTGATCCTCAGAATGCTGCTGAGACGAGGAAATCTGAAATGGTCCTCGGTCTTCATCAAAGACAACATCACGACTGAAGATAAGACGATCAGAGCCTACATCAATCAGTCAGGAAGCCTTATGGTTGTCATTGTACCCTATAAACATGAGCTTCTGACTCTTGGAATCCAACTTAGTGCGCTTGGCATCAGGGATCCACACATAAGCTAAAGAGCCAAAAACTTTCAAATGGCTGATCCTAGGTTTGCCACTAGACCATGCTTCCTCGGGAGTCTTATTTTTAACAGCATGAGTGGGTGACCTGTTAAGAAGATAGACTGTTGTGAACACTGCTTCTGCCCAATATTTCTTAGGAACGTTTCTATGTTCCATCATAGATCTAGCCATTTCTGTAATGGTGCGGTTATGACGTTCTACAACGTTGTTTTGCTAAGGGGTGTATGGTGTGGTTAATTGACGTTTTATGCCATGTGTATCACAGAAAGTAGAGAAAGCAGAAGAACAAAACTCCCCCCCATTATCAGACCTAAGAGTAATAATAGAAGAACTAGACTCTTTTTCTACTAAGGCCTTAAATTTCTGAAATACAGTAAACACATCTGATTTTTGCTTAAGGAAATACACCCACATTTTACGACTGAAATCATCAACAAAAAGCAAGAAATACCTGCACCTAGTAACAAAAGTAGTATTCATAGGACCACATACATCAGCGTGGACCAGCTGCAGTACCTTAGAGGCTCGCCATGAGTCACCATCCTTGAACGGTGTTCGGTGCTGCTTCCCAGCCTGGCAAGCTTCACAAACGCGATGATTCTGAGTCTGAATATCAGGTAGACCATGTACTATGTCTTCTCGAACAAGTTGTGCAAGATAATGAATGTTCAGGTGACCATATCGTTGATGCCAGAGACTGCTGATAGATGAAGATTTAGCTGCGAAGGCATGCTCAAGAGAATCGCCCATATCCACAAGTCTATATAGACCATGATCCTCAATGCCAACAGCTACAGTAGTGCTAGAAGCACGATCAACAATCGAGCACTTATATGTACTGAAAACGACATCCAGCTGAGGAGAATGCTGCATAATCTAACTGACAGAAAGGAGGTTAAGTTCCATACCAAGAACATAGTACACATTAAGGAATATGAGATTCCTCCCTCCAGACTGTATCTGAACGTGGCCCTTGCCGACAACAGTGTACTCTTCACCACCTGCAAAAATAACTGAATTAGTGTAGGGAGAGAACTCAACAAACCAGTCATGCCTGTGAGTGAAATGACGAGAAGCACCAGAATCAATGTACTAGGCAAAAGACTTCACATGATCTGCGGGTCTTTTAGCCATGAAGGCATAAAAGGCAGACTCTTTTTGCTTTGTGTGCTCAACAACATTGGCTTTAGGTTGAGACCCTCCTTGCTTCTGCTGCTCAGAAGCCAATCTGGTACGACAATCTTTGATCATATGACAAAATTTGTGAAAGTAATTGCATTGCACCTTCTTTTTCTTGGAACCATCCTAAGAATGAGAAGAGCCCTTCTGCTGAAAGGACTGGGATGACTGGGATTATCCTTTATCCTTGTGAAAGGATTTGGCAGCAAAGGCATGTTCTGAGGAGGCTGAAGTAGCACCGCTACCAAATTGTTGTTTCCAACGATCCTGCCGCAGAAGTTTGGTGCATAACTCTGGAAATTTCAGATCAACATTAGTAGAAGTAATCTTCATATGTTATGGTAGATCTTTGTTGTTGTTAGGCTAGGGTTTTGTGGTTGAATTCGTTTAGTCTTTCAATATTGTTGTTTCCATTTTTACCATAAACAAGTATTTTTGTCAATTAGTAATTTTCTTGAAGCTACAACTCTTAGTGAAGAGCAACTGATGAAAGCATGCAAAATTATGGATGATGTATTTGACAACACGGAGAGCAAAATATTTAATGTGGAGCGTACAAATATTTGTCAAGGGAAATCAACTTCATTGAAAATTTATAGAAAAACAAAGAGAAAATTAGGAGGGATGGAAAATGGAAAGGAAAAAGCAAAAAATGATGGTGATGAAAAAATTGAAAGATTCAAAATTGAGTTGTGTAGTGAGAAAAATATTGAAGGAGTTGTTAAAATATTATGTTTAGAAAAATTAAATTTAAAAGAAAAAACAATAGCAAGTGGCAAAAAGAGAAATTTGCTAAAATATTAGAGAATATTATATAGTGCAAAGGACAATTTTTAAAGTGCCAAGGAGAAAAATTATTAAGGCTGTTGAATTAAAAAGAACTATAATGCAAAGTTTTAAAACTCGGACTCGCCATGGACTCGGCAAACCAAAAATTTGGATTCAGACTCAGACTCGTGAAAGACTCGCGAAAGGCTCGGCAAAAAAAAAAACCTTAGATTTACAAAAAAAACATAAAGAAATTAATGCATTTAGAGAACATAAGAGCCATAATTGAAACATTACACATGTCATATGATCTACAAACACACAATATTTGAAATTTCATCATTCATACTCATAGTTTCAACTCTAAAATGTATAATAGAAGCATATGTTTATAAATGTTAACAAAATTACATATAATGATATGTCCAACTCCAAATGTGAAAAACAACAATGAACAAACCAAAGAGAAGACCACGTCTTGCTCTTTGTATTTCTCCCAATATAGCTAAATTTTTTAGGCCTTGAGCTAGAAGTAGTAGCAGTGGGTGTTGTGGTATCTAAATGGTGAGATGATTCTTCTTCAAAGTCAACGTCAAAGCCCTCGTCCTCATCTTCGTCCTCATCTTCATCCTCCATTTCATCCAATCTTGCTCCTTTTGCATCTTGTGTTGCTCCTCTCTCTATTTCTGCAATTTCTTCTTCGGTAAGGAGGACATCGTCACCATCATTTTGTTTATTCATGGTCCAATCACCATATGGATCAATTTCATCAAAGTCAATGGCCTCATGTGAAACACCCTCCACCTGTCTAACTCGAAGGCGAAGGTTGTACCGAACGAAGATTAGATCATTGACCCTTTTTTGTGTCAATCTATTTCTCTTCTTTGTGTGAATGCTCTCAAATACACCCCAATTTCGTTCACACCCAGAAGCACTGCATGGCTGAGACAAAACACGAACGGCTATCTTTTGAAGTTTAGGCGTGCCAGCACCATAATTCTCCCACCATAAATCTACAAAAAACATTTAGAAATATTAGAATTGAGAAAAAAATGTAACAATCAAGTTTGTAGTTTTTTTCTTGCAGTATTGAACTAAGTTACTAAATTTTTTACCTGGTTGTTGTTTTCCTCTCCTATAAATTGCTAGTTGTGATAAGAAGAGTCTCCCCTCTGCACTGTTGTAGATCTTGAACAATGAACATTTCCAAATTCATAAATAGATGGTCAAAGTGTCAAACTCAAATTCAATAATGAACATTTCCGAATTCATAAATAAAGATAGAGCAATTGCAAATGTCAAATCTCACCTCCAACTCATCAAGAACCTTGTCTCTCAACTTAGGATCAGGTGCCATGTTATCAATGCATGCAATAACACCTGCCATGACCTCCTCATCATACCTAATGAATCAGAGAAGTAGAATTTTGGGTTCAAAAAGTAGGCGAAGGCATGTATCGGTTGGTGGAGTTGGTTTGTCCACCTACGATCAATGAAGCACCAAAGGATTTCACATTTTCTTGTATTTCCACGATACTAATGTGAAATGGCCTCTTTGGCCCTATCCATGGCCTCATAAATGAAACCCATTGGCATGCCCTCTCCATCCACCATACGAAGAACCCTTACCAAAGGTTGTCACCTAAAAAATTAAAACAAATTTTCAATTAGTACAAAATTAACCCCTAAAACATAAAATCGACAAATAGACAAGATTGTATAAAGTTTACTTTTGTGTTTGTTACTTATCGCAGTCAACTCCTCTCCAGTTTTGGTGAACCCTTCATCAAAAACATTGCTCACAATCTTCTCTGCTTCAGGTCTTTTGGAGTATGCAGACCCCAACCAAGCATCAGACACAAACATTTGCTTAAGATGAGGAATGGCACTAAGAATGCTCTGCAAAGTGATGAAGTGGCTAGCAAATCGTGTCACTCTAGGTCGCACAAGGTCCTTGCCATTTGTGTGTTTTCTCATTAAAGCAAGCACCCAAGTATGGTTGTAGATGAATTTGGTGACACTTCTTGCATCTTCAACCACCTTTTTCACCCATTGAATCTTCCCAATGTCCTCTAGCATCAAGGCCAAGCAATGTGAAGCACAAGGACTCCGTGTAATCGTAGGATGCCTCTCCATAAGCATTCTACTCGCAGATACATATGCAGCTGTGCTGTTTGTGATAATTTGGACAACATTCTCAACTCCAACTTCCTGAACCACCCCATCCAACATATTACACAAAGTCTTTGCATTTTTTATTTCATTTGAGACATCAATAGACTTTAGGAATACCATTGCACCATTTGAAGCCACCAAGAAGTTGAGAAGAGTCCTATTCCGTCCATCTGTCCATCCATCAGATAAAATCTTGCATCCTTTTCTCTTCCAATACCTTTTCTGATCATCAACCACAACTTGTGTATTTTTTACAGCTTTCTCTAGCACCGGCCCACTAAAGTCATGACCTGTTGGGGCCTTAAATCCCTTACCCGCAACTATTAATGCATCAACCAAACCTTCCCAATACACATTGTTTGCTGCATTGAAAGATAGATTATTATAAAACCAAAAGTTTGAAGCTGCTATATTTGCTTGTTCATGCTTCTCTCTATTCCATCCTATACCTTCAAGTGAAGGTTGTGCACCTGGAACATTGCGTGGTACAAAAAAATTAGGGTCTGATATAACAGGAGTGCCACTAGCCTCACCCTCATTGTCACCAAAATATGAAAGTGATTGGCGACCACGAGTGTGACCAATGGGACCCGAAGTGGACAATGTGGGATTCATTGCAGCTGCCATGGCTTCTTTTGTTTTTTGCCTTTCTTCCTTTTGCATATCATTCTCAGCAAGAATGGCCTTCATCTCTCTAATAATCTCAGGAGTTGATTTGGGGCATGCCTCCACACCATATCCAGGTATTTGTGCAAGGTGGTATTTCAATCTATTGATTCCACTCGTCATCCATTTTTGTACATTTGGTGCAAGTGACCTCCCCCTCTTTGCTTCTTGGAATCCCATATTCCCATGCTTTATCTCTTTGTCTTCTTGACCTTGGGGTTGCCCTTGGAGTTGAACTTGCCATTGCTGATTTAACATGAAAAAATAAAAAAATCAGCAGGGTTTTATAGAAAATCAACAAAATAACTGACAATGAATCATTTGGGAAAAATAACATTCAAAAACAAGAAAAAAATATGAGGAAATAACTTAGGAAAGGAAATAGAATTTTTTTTGGCAGCATATCCCCTTCTTTTTCAAGATTTTTTGGATTTTCAAAACATAGAAATGATTCAAATGAAAAAAAAAAAAGAGGAAAAATCCTTACCTAGATCTCTTTTGCTGATTTTATCTTCTTTCCTTTCCTCCTTCAAACCCTACAAACCTATTATAACCAAGCAAAATGCCAAATGAGGTGAAAAAATAAAATAAAACTGAGTTTTATTGGTTAAACAACGTGTTTTCTGGACTACGTGAGTCCATATGAAAGACTCACGAGTCCAAGCAAAAGACTCGCGAGTCTGTCATATGGACTCGTGGCTCGCGAGTCCATGGCGAGTCCAGGAGTCTTAAAACCATGTTATAATGTATGGAGAAATAAAGAGGCAATTAAAGGCCAAAAATATAAAGGTGAGGATAAAAGAAATATTCAATGTGGGGACATATTTCTTATTCTTGATGGCATAATACTTCTTCTCAGCGACATTGTATTTTTCATTCTTTACGACATCATTCTCGGTGGCATCATATTTCTCATTCTCGGCGATGATATTATATTTCTACAAACGCTTGGCCATACGACCACCATTGGCAAGAGTAATTCTTTCCATTGTACAACGCTCTCTTGGTGACATAGTACGTCATTCTACAATTGACATCGTACCTCCGGTTCACTTAATCGTACAATCTGTAGCACACAAAATCGTATGCTTTGCTATTCACATCGTACAACTTGCAATACACAATCATATGCCTTGCCATCCTCATCGTACAACCTTCCTTTTTGAGTATTGTACAAAAATCTTTCCTTGCAACATACAAACTTCCTTGTTGATAGAACGACCCCTTAAGTGTTTCAATGTATGGCTTGTGGGGCGGAAAAGTAACAATGTACGACCCTTTCTGGTTTACATTGTATGACTATCATCTTGCGCACTGCTACGGTGGTGCACTCTCAGTGTATGAACCTCATCTTGTTGTATCACACCTCTTGCCTTCCTCATCGTACTACAACTTCTGTAATACATAGTACAACATCATCATTGATGCACTGCACAATATTTTCTCTATTGCAGAGTAAGACATTTTCCTTGGTTCACAATACGACAATTTCCTTGGTTTATTGTATGGCATCACTGGTAGAAAAAAGATTTGCTCAACACTCTGCAATGCCTTTCTTTCCTATTACAGCGAAGAGGATTCTTCATGAAACATCAAAGTTTATTGTGTTGCATACGTTGGCTAAACACTCCAAAATCTATTATTTGATAATATTGGTTATCTGACTATATATTCTTTGTCTGTATTAAGTTGTTTGTCATTCTTGGGTAGTTATAAATGTTGGTTGGTTGACGGTTGTGTTCCTCTTCGCAACTGTAATATATTGTGTATTGTCAAGGAAAGTAGTATGATGTAGTCAAATCAACTCTGATCCTTGGCTGATCATCTCTGATCTTCTATAATAATTTCATGAGTGAATAAAGACATTTTACTCTTGTATCTGGTATGCATTATAATCTTTATTGTTAATTCATGTATTTAATTTATTAGATATAGCAGTAAACATGTTTCTTATCACTCCCAAAATACCTGTAAATTATCTAGCCGTACGGTACTACCTCTTTTGATATGTTTCCAAGTAGTAGTGTTAGGCTTGCCGCCACCTCTCCTACTCGTAGACGACATTTCATTTTGAAAAAAGTGGACCTGAATATGTAATAGAGCTGTTCATACCAACAAAATTCCAAATCAATAGTGTAGGGAACACAGAGACTTAAGTTTAGCTTTTTGAAGGCTCCCTCTTGATTTGATCTATTATTAATTGTCTGGAGTGACTCGAATTCTATGTTGCTGGTTCAAGTAGACTTTTGTTGGTACAGTGGAGTTATTTCTGAGTTTAGTATGGCTGGGTAAGGCCATATCCATCTATCTAGCTATGCATCATGCAACACAGTTCTAACTTCCTGCCTACAAATTTCTAATCTCAAACACAACTTAAACAATAACAGAGGCTCTCTGTTATTAACATAAAATTTCAGTAATATATTCAATTTAGAAAAACACATTAATTACAAATGTGATCTCCATTGACTTCTCCACCCCTCTGTGCACTGATCATCTGCTCATTTCACATCTGTGTTTTCTTATGGACTCTTAGTGATTTGAGTCTTCAATATCCTCTGCGTGTGTTGCTCTGTGACTTATTTCAAATGACCCCTTCCTCATTCCAGGCTGATCTCCAATTCCCTCTTTCTCATGCCTACTACGATTCCCTCTTTCTCGTGCCTACCACAATTCCCTATTTCTCGTGCCTGCCATCAATGAATTTTTATTTCCAATGCCTCTTACCTGCAGCCCTCCTCTTTTGGCAAACATATATCATTAATAAACTGCCATCTGGTTTTCACTACCACAGTGTAATCGACTGGAGTTTTTCCCAATTCTTTGTTCATTTGTTCCTGCACATCAGTTGTTTTGTCTCTGATTTCCCTTGCACAGTTCTGGCAAGTTCTTTTCATTTTATTCTCCTTTGCAATTTTCCATTCAATGCATATACATCTCTACTCTCCTTTTTGTGCAGTTTTAACTTGCTTGTGGGTATATTTTTTCCCACCTCCAACCAGTTTCTCTTTTCCACACAATAGCAAACTAATTCTCTGTTTTTGGTGTATTGATTGTTTTTTCTTTTCGTCACACTAGCTGATATCTCTATTTGCCCTTTAGCACAGTGAAGTGTTACTTACCTATGAGCATTAGTTACCAGTTCTCTCCCTTCCTGCAGCCTAGACCAAGCTGCTTAGTTCCTCATGCTACCTCTGATCCCTTGTTCACACAGCCCTTAATCTCTCTAACAACCCCTTTCATATTCCTTGTGCAGTTCTCAACACTTCTCCACACAGCCTCTTCAATGCCTGCTTTTTTTGAAGCTGAAGGGTTGCCGATTATAGTTGAAACAAAACAAAAGACTTTTCTCTTTCTTTCCAGCCAACAGTTGCATCTCTCATTTGGCGTTTCATTCCCCCTTCTAAATGCCGTCCCATTATTTAATTCATCACAAAACTGACAATGGGGCTTGAAGGATTTGAATTCCCATAAGCAATGAGGAGCGAAACATTCTAAAGTCAAGACATTTTCTCCATAATGCTATTGCCATGATCAGTATTGGCAAGTCAAAGCATTTTTGAAGTAAAAACAATTACAAATAAGAGTTTGTTTTAAGTCGGAGCTTCTAAAATCGCGATGAGTATATGATGAACTCAATGTGGGCAGTTGAAATGAAGCCATTACATAAAATATAAGATATGGAATACCACCCCTCCACAACCAAAAGAATGGTCAATGCATGAAAACCGTTAATCATTTCAACTTCCTCCCAAGAGCTTGAAATCGAAAGGAGAGATTCCAAACAAAACCACGACAAACCTAAATAGAAGTGAGAAAACAAATTGACATGTTTTTAGGTGGTGCCGGTTGCCAGTCCGCCTGTGTGTGTGTGTGAATTATCATGTCCCCATCAAATCAGATCTAAAAAACTGCACCTTTAAGTAATAAACCCTAGGTGACTGGTGAGGTAGGACCGACCAGGAGTACAGGCATAAGAAAAATAATAATAACAACAGTTATCTTAGAAAGGGCCGACTCAATAAAAAAGATAAATAAAATCACACTAATTTGTATTAGGGCCGACCAGCTTGGTAACTGAATTGAAAACTATATATAAATATATCCTCAGGGCCGACTCCCCCTTGGAGTAACAGCAAAGAATATGTATTTAAGGGGTAAATAGGTGAGATTTCCTCCAAGCAGGTATCTAATTTTTAATGAGGAGCAGTCATAGAGTTAGAGGGAGGAGCAGCAATCAACTAGGCTAAGAATTAAGCAATATTTAAATAATAATTTAGGGCCGACTAAGTATTGTTTAAGGCACTGGTCAGTGAAGAGGCATCTCCTTTCAAGGATGAGAAGACCTTTGGTAACGTCAACCCTATGTAGCAATATAAGAGGAGAGTCTCCCATTGGAGAAGGGGCATGAAGAAAATACCAGGAATTCAATCTTAAAAGAAGTTCTGATCTGATCTGGAAGTAAACAAGGCAAAAATAAGATTAAATACCAATAAAAGGGCATCAATCAACAACATAAGTAAACATATATGTTGCAAACTGAATTCTGTAATAACATCTTCAATTGTTGTGGGAAAAAGTATAAGGTGTTCCAAGAAGGGGGCATGAGATATATATATATGTGTGTGTGTGTGTGTGTGTGTGTGTGTGTGTGTGTATCTATGTTCAATTGTTGTGGGAAATGTATAAGGTGTTCCAAGAAAGGGGCATGATATATATATATATATATATATATATATATATGTATGTATGTATGTATAGATATATATATACATACATATATATGTATGTATATATATGTATGTATATGTATGTATATATATATGTATTTATATGTATATATGTATGCATATATATGTATATGTGTGTATAAATGTATGTGTCTGTGTATATATATATATATGTAGCGAGCGAGCGAGAGAGAGAGAGAGAGAGAGAGAGAGAGAGAGAGAGAGAGAGAGAGAGAGAGAATTGATACCATAGGGAGTAGCTCCCATTCATTACTCATACAAAGATTGCAAATTTCAACATAGAGAGTATGCATTAGAACACAAATGGCTTAAAGGATCTCCTGAAGTTGTTCGATTGGAGCCGGGGATAATGCTTCTTTCTGAAGTGTACAAGGTATGCATATGTGTTCATTCTGTTACCCTCAAGATCCTCCTATATAACTGCTACAATCTCTTTCCAAGCCTTAATGTAGGTGGCATCACTTGTGAGCCCAAATTTTGGTTCCAACGAAGCACTTTGACTGTTTCTATTGCCATGCTCCTCAGGTACGGGTGCACCAGATGTTTGATGGCTGTCACTGAATGTTTCCGGTCCCCAGTCATGCGGAAGATGCTGTAAACATACCGCTCTAGAATCTCTGCATTATGTATATGTGTCCTTGACAGGTTCTCCTCAACAATGGCTCGAATCAAATCTTCCACATCTTTGAAGAAGAAGAAAACTTCCTTCAACTGTTCGTTGACCAATTTCTACTTGCATTTGCATTCAAATCTTGGAGCGAAATAAAGTCCTGTTTCCTCTTCGTACTTGCCAATGAACTTGCCATATTACCAGTTTCGTAACTGAGTCAATCCAAACATCCCAGTTCATATTTAACTTTACTCTTGGTCTCGAATCAGGGTGATCCAAGGATTCAAATCATCCTTATTGTTATGTGTCAGCTCCTTGTCGAATACAATCTTGGCCATGTCTAGAATTTACAATGGAGGCATCCTCTTCCCTTGTCCCAACGCTGGTAACTTGCAAACCTGTCTAGACCAAGACATCATTTGAAATGATTGATTGCACATTCTTATCGATCGCATTGTTGTAGAGGAAGTCTGCTTCTTTATTGGCTTTGTGAAAAATGTACCTGATCGAGAATCCTCCAATTTCTCTTAATAAATTGCGAATCTTGATTTCCAACTTGGGGTTGTGTTCGTAATCACCACTCTCACCACATTTAAAGAATTGCCTTCAATATCAATGTTTCAAAGGTTCTTATTTTTACAGTCTTAGGCCACCAAGAAGAGCCACATATTTGGCATCATTGTTTGTGCTGTTAGGGAGTTTCACCTAGCCACCCGAAATCAATTTTCCTTTATCATTCCTAAAAATGAAAATAGTGCCAGACGGACCCGGTTTACAACTCACCAACAATACAATTTTATATATATATATATATATATATATATATATATATATAAAAGTGGGGCCGGGAGAAGCACGAAGTGGAATTGGAGAATTTTTGTCGGAGGTAAATGTGCAGATCAAACGGAAGTCTCCAGCAAATGGGAATCATCTGTAATATACCAGAGACATTTTAATGTACTTTTTATCAAAATTTATAATACAATATAATCAATGCTTTCTGTTCAAATGTGCTATGGAAAACTTATGTTTTAGATATCAGTTCTCCTGTGATATTCATTTCCATTAGATGAATGCTATCTTAAACAAACTTATGAAAAAAATATTCATTGTTATAGCAGTTTGACAAACAAGATTCATCTGAGACCTTCTTATCCTTATGATTCTTTTCTTATATTGGAGGTTGGAATAGTTGACAGATCCATTCCAGCAGTGGATTTAAAATTTTTCTGAGGGGTTATACGTGAGATTCTAGAAAGTAGTGACTCTGTAGCCCAAGAGGTGGAAAGGCACTGATCAGCCATCAAATTATATTTAATCATATTCAAAACATTTATATTTTTCAGTTTCAGTTTTGGAGATAAAAGTAGGAAGTAGGAATAAATAGAAGAAGCTAAAGAATTTTATCTCAGAAGCAATATATATATGTATTAAAATATGAATAGCATATCAAAAGGAAATGGAAATGGCTGCCTCAATGGCTCTCGGCCAGCATGTCTCTCCAAAGATTCTGCAGTTATCTAATGGCACAGGTTCCAAGTATTAAGTGAAGGGTGAGTTTGTCTAGATATATATTTATATTTATATAATTGTATTAAAATATTAGTAGCATATGAAAAAGAAATGGAAATGGCTGCCTCAATGGCTCTCACTCAATGTATATCTCCAAAGATTCTGCAGTTATCTAATGGCACAGGTCCAAATATTACGTGAAGGGTGATTTTGTCTGGGAATGGCAGAGATCCATCTATTTCTACCCTCGGCTCTGTCTTCTTCAGATAAGCCCTTAGTTGTTGTGTTGAGTGCAGGTTTGAGTATCACTGGTGATGGTGTTGGAGTTCCAGATACTCTGTTTCATTTGCAGGCGGTTGGGCATTTCAAAACTTTTAAGGAAAAGAGCAAGTAGCATCTTCCCGTGGGCATTTTTTTTCTTCATCAGTTGATTGTGTTTCAAAAAAATTTTCAGGCATGTCTTCAAATCTGTTGTGCTGCCTTCTCCTTAAAAATCATTCACAGCTACTGTTGAGAGTTTGGTGTCAACGACTAAAGCTTCTTCAAATGCTAGAATTGTGCATGGGAAGGGCTCTCACCGATCAGAGCAGTCCTGTCTTTTAGAATTTGGGGAGGAGGGTTTTGAAGGAGAAGTCTATTTTGTGAAAAGTTGATGCACATGTAAATTTATGGATGTCTAGTATCTGGTAGCTATTTATGGAAAGAGTGGTAGAATTATATTCCTGTGTGTGGGGCTTTTATGGTGATTTTTTGAATCCAAAACAGATCTAGATCTTATTCTTAACAAAAAGATATGGTTTTGGATGAGGAATTCCCTTTTGATTAAACTGCGTTTTCCATTGATTGGGCCAGGTATGGGGAGACTTCTTAGACAAACTCAGTAACCTAGCTCAATTTAGCATTCTAGACCCCTTTTAAGACAAACAATGCATATCTATTTTGTGCATTGGAGATTAATTTGATTTCTAGTTAATCACAAAGGGTTTCCATTTTTGTTTTTAATTGTTTCACCTTTGCTAGTAAAAATATATCCTCAATTTCTTTGGCTTGATGAATCTTGTTTTTCGTTGTTGCAATCTACTTCTTAATGCTTCTGTCCAACCACCATGTAAAGAATTTGCCCTTTACCTCTGTAACTGTTGAATATTGGAATGAGATATTGTGACATGTAACGGTGTTAGATCTGTTTTCTTTTTGTAAATCATGCATCATTTGTTGATTTATGTTAAATAATTGGCATAGCTATAGATTAATTTACAGCAAAGCATCTAGAAAAGGCTATTTGATAATGGTATTTGAAAGTGCAATCCGAAAATATTCAGTGATAACATATATTTCATGGCTGTGAAATTCTAATGGCATGCTTTTCATTGGGCAGGATCAAATATTTCAACATTTAATTCTTCTATTCAATAGTGATGTTGGAAGTATTCACAATGCACTTCTTGATGCGTTACGGAGAATCAATGTTTGTCTTTTTTCTCCTGCCTGGCATTTTATTTTGTAAATTCTGTTGTGATTAGTATATTCATAAATATACAGGCCAAGAATTCAAGGAGGTGGGTGTTGGATTTTTAGACATGCATCTGTTTACGGGTGGAGGTGATGTCACAACTAGTTTTGGATTGGTTTATAGGTTTTCTATGCAATATGGCTGGTCTATATACCTGTTAAGGTTTTAGCTGTAAATTTAATTGATTGGTCATGCATATATTTACTTTATTCTTCTTATTACAAATGCAAGCCTCAATTTGATTCAACAAAATGGTAGTATCATTTGATTCAACAGGTGGATGGTATTACAGTAGCAAAGCATCTAGCCATGGTTTTAGCACAAGATGATGGCATTCGTAGTAGTCGAAAAAAGCAGAAGAGGAGTAAAATGGAAGAAGGCCGCCTTGTAGGTCTATGGAATCAACTGTTACTTACGGAGGCAAAACATCTGAATTTTGTTGGTGCATTATTGGAGTTTTTGGTTTGGAAGAAAGATCTCCAAAACAGGTTGTTGATTTTGATCTGATTTATGTAGTTTGGATGGTAGATATTCTATTGATGTGTAGCAGTAATTGAGGTGTAATGTGAGTGTTCCACTGAAATGAATTAGCCAATTGATTTCTGTATTCTCTTATATCATGCTATTGATGTCAGAATTGTATCTTTTAGGGCTGCAGTCATCAAACCTTTATTCAAGCTTCTTGATAAACTCGTAAAGGACATACCTCTGGGGAATCTGAACCAGCAAGAACCAAAATCTGCTGAAAATGATGGCAAATCACATCGGATGAGTTACCTGCAGCAGATGGTAATGACAGTACTGGAAAGCATAAGCAATTCCTTACTGATGGAAACCTCTTTGAAGGTAGCAATGGTTTTTGGTTGCAAATTTAATCCTAAAGCTGTAAATACTATTCATTTGATTTGCTTCTTCTGAAGTACCATCTATTTAATAGTGAACTGTGAGTTGTATTTTGTTTTTATTATTTGCTAAATTTGATAGAATAGAATCTATTTTGGTTCTTGTCTGTTGCTAACTGTTTTGTCTCTCTTCTCAGGTTGACATTTCAAAGAGCTTTAACGTTGACTTAGTTGTTCTATGTGTGAATATTGCAAAAGATTCCAGAACACGCAATCATTCATTGTCATTACTCACTACCATTGCAAAGCTCCTCCCTGATCAAGTCTTGAGATATGTTATTGATATATTTACACTTATGGGGGAATCAACTATACTACAGGTTAGTATTCACCTTTAAATTCATTCTTTTGGCATTGGATTTCTGGTACACCTTCATTTTAACAATTGAATGTTCTCTATCTAAGTGGTGACTAACACATCATAAATAGGAGTTGGTAATGTGACGCAGTCAGGCTAAGGGGAACCCACTTAAGGGCCAACTAACTTTGTACCACAGTTAATTAGTGATGCAGAGAAAAGCTAATTACCTTCCAACTAACTTAAACAAACCTTCCTAATTGGACTTGAGCAGATGTCCATGGTGGTTGCTTCACAATTAGGCCTACCATGTAGTAGCCCATAAAAAGGGTCTGACAGAGCATAACTTTCTTTGTAGACTTCATATGCACAAACCAAAAACAGTTTCAGATACCCATTTGGCCACTTCACAACATATCCAATTTTTAGGTGGTTTTGTTTTGGAACAAAACCCTCAAAAATTGACTGCTATTTCTGCAACTAGGGCTAATTAGGCCTGTTTTACAAAGCAACCTAGTGTTTTCCCACTCCCAACCTCCCAAACTTCATTCCTGAGCCATGGGCATGTCATATGGGGTCTAAGAATGCCAATTTTATCAATTGGAACCAACTCCAAATCAATGTTTTGTAAAACCCTATGTCTACCTAGTCTTTCTAAGCCTAATACATTGAATTATTCGGCTAGGGCTGTCTCAAGCTGGACCCAAACACCATGCTCTGTTCCTGCAACCTCCAAAATCTTAAATTACACCCTAAATACCTCCATTCCACCGAGTTTTAGAATTTTCCACCGGTGGAATGGGCTTCAAAACATGATTTTTACACTCAATCCCTCAAAACCTAGGGTTTCTGACTGTTTTTAACAAAAATGCTCTAACTTCCACCAAACCTAATGAAATTAGACCAAACCAAATGCAAACAAGAGTAGATTCAGAGTACTATCATGCTAAATCAATTTTTCACCATCTACAGGCTGTACAATGCCATAGAAACTGCTGCATCAGCGAAAAACAGGCTGAAAACGCAGAAAACAGAGTATATTTGCTATTATTTGATCACCAAAAATGTCACCAACCTCTTGCTCGAGTCTTACAAGGCATACTTAAGCCTTTTCTAACCAACAATCGTCAGTTTCAACTAACTTTTGAATGACTTGACTGTTCACCTTTCACATACAACCAAAAATGCAAAGTTGCATGACAATATTTTGACAAAGAGGACAACGTTTTACAATATTTGCCATATGGCCCAAAAATGACCTCCTAAGACTCAAACTCGACACAAACAAGTTCAAAATGGTCTAAAAGACCTTATTACATGATCAAACCACAATATTAAAGCAAAATTGACAAAATTGCCACATGGAGGCATGAACACAACAAGGTGCTCTTGCACCAATTAGACACACACACAACATGGAAAACAAAGCTTCAATCATTACTAGAATACATTTGCAGAGATTGGAGAGGTCTTGCCTTACTTACTGGGCCAGCCACTAATTACAGAAACCAATCAAATTCATTTTCTATACTAATCATCCTCTAGGATATATTTAATAATGCTTGGCTTCAAGAAAGTGTTAAAGTTTCATTTTGTAACTATCCATTAGCCAATGTTAGTAGCCTGAGTGGTTCAGGTGGTAGCATAGGGAACATCAATATACAATGTACAATACCAGAGCATAGCAATTCATTAGCATGGAACCAATAACACACAACACAGTATACCAAGATAGATTCGTGTAATACAGTTGTATATCATATTTCTCTCCAAATCCGATGTCCCCAAAGTGCTACAAGTTTACAATATAAAGAGTTCGCGGTTGGTTAGGCCACCAACCGTTCGGTAACTAACTACCCGCGGATATAACTTAATACTATTATTTTCTATTAAAGCATTAAAAAGCCTTATTTACTAATTAACTGGCTTACATTATCCCCCCCCCCCCAAACTTGTTCGTCTTCCAAACGAACACTACAGCAAAATAACAAGAAATATCTACTTAGAGGGACAAGAGGACGTCCCTGTTCCCGTAGTGGTCTGTTCTCGGAGTATCTTTAGGTCCCTCTCAGCAAGAAGTTGCTTCTCTCGAGTGGCTTTCAGAAGCTTGAGTGCATCCATTCGGTCCTTCTCAGAGGCAGCCAACTTCCGTTCTGTTTCACGTCGCGTGGTTCTCTCTTGAACCATTTCTTGCTCCATAGCCTGGATCGTTTCTTTCAGCTCACTCTCTCGCTGAAGGGCTAAGGTATGGACTCCTTCCATTCTGTTCGCTTTCCAGGTCATCCTTTGGAGCTGTAAGAATGTAGCGCGGAAAGTCTGTTCTATGGAAGTGAGAGCTCTCATTACTTTCTGATTACCTCCTGTATGCCCACTAAGGATCTGTGGTACTCCCCATTCTGCTACTATCTCTGGAGTTTTCGTGTCGGGCCAACCTTGGTTCCTAATTTTCTCTTAGAACTCCCTCTCGCAGCCTTCTGTCATAAACGCCAGTAGTGCTTCTGTTGCTCTTACTATAGCAGGCATATTAGATCCTCGAGAATGGTCTATCATCCTCTCCGTGGCTGCCCTCATTACTTCCAACTCGGAAAGAAAATGCTGCGCAACTGGTTCCCACTCTTGGATCCCCTCTGCTGGTGAGGACGTACTGTGCCCTTTCCCGATTCCTTCAATCCTCTAGCTCTCCTCCTGTTGATCAGTCCCCAATGATGGTGAAGGAGGTGGAACCTCTATGTCCATCTAGAATCTAGCTAGCAGGCTGTCTGCTTCTGTCTCCATGTCTGTTTCCTCAGTCCCTTTTCCTTTGTCTCCCTCTGGCTCTTCACAGTGTATTCCTCCTTCGGTATTTCCTACCTCCATGGTTGCAAGTGGATCAATTATGGGTGCTACTACCAATGCAACAACTCTAGCTGCTTCTACGCCCTTGGTTGTGCTTATATGGAGGGTGTGGGCCCCAGCGTGTCCCCTCAAGTCTACTAACTGAGATGGGGTCCCTGTGACCCCAATTACCAATTGTGCCGTGATGGGAATCTGTGCTGGTTCGAAGAGTACCTTTTTCCTTACTCCCCATCCTGGTACGGCTGGTATGCCCCCCATACGGCTTTCTGTCCCTACCTGCCGCAACCCTCCTACGTGTCCTCCTTCCTATTCCATGCCCATTGGCTCCATCCTGAATTCTCCTTCATCTTCTTCTGAAGATGATATGTGCGTTTCTTCTTCCCCTGTCTCTACCTATTCCTCAGAATTGTTGTCTTCTTCTCCTCCATCTTCTAAGCTCCCTACCAGTTCTTGCCTTTCTTTTTTCCTCGGTGTTGTCTCTGTAGTTACTATAGAAGTGTCCAGGTGTAGCCAATAATGCATGGCTGGCTTGTAGGGCTCCACCCGGCTTAAGGCCACAAATCCTCCTCTATTTTCCAATGCCACTTGAGTTCTCAATGCTTCCAAGAAGAGGGCAATGAGGTGATGGGGCACGTATAGGGTCTTGTGTTTGAGGAGCATGGCTTCCTTCACATGGCTGGAAAGGAAGCGGCCCCAGTTATAAATTTTGCCATTACTCAATCCGTGCATGAGGCGTAGCATCCATATTGCAACATCGGATGCTCGGCTTGCTGCTGTTAGCTTACTCTTTATGATATCCAAGACACATCTCCATTCTGGTGAGGTGAGATAAGATTTCTTCAGGCCCCTTCTATTGCTATTCTGCCATAAACTGGTCCATTGCTCTTCTGTGAGTGCGTCGCCGTAGATGTGTTCCAGGAGCCACTTCTTTTCTTCTGTAGGTATTCTTGCTGACGGTTTCATAGCTGAATCGCCGCTATTGGGAATGCCGAAAACCTTGCTGAATTCTTTGGGTGCATAAGAAATGACCACTGTCTGTCCCAAATAGTCAATTACTGATCTATGCCTGTCCTGCTCATACCCATGGATCATGGCACGCAATATAGGCTCAAATTCTTGTAGGTTGAAGATTGGCATGAAAATGATTTTGTCAACTTCTGCTTTCTTCAATGAATTCTTTAGGGGGTGGTCCTCCTCATTGTTTTCCCACCACTTCCTGCACTCGCTTCCAAGCACTCCTTCAAACGTGACATTCTCTACATTCACCTGTTCCGATGCCCTCTCTTGGCTTTTCTTGCTGGTTCTTGGTATGGCCATTGCTTGCTTGTTAGAAGTGCTAGCTTTGTAATTTATGTCATAACTTCCCCTTCTAGGGTTGCCATGACTCCCTTTCACCATCTTGTGCGTGTATGGTGTTGTACCCGAGGGCTGTGGGCCTATACTCTGTGGCTAGGGCTGAGGTGTTGTGTATTTTAGGTGTCGTGTGATCGGTAGCCTATTTCCCGAGGGCTGCGTACGTCGTGGCCGAATTCTGCCACCCCTCCGTCTGCTGATTGTGTACGCTGGTGGTTGCGTGCTTTTTTTCCTACGTGCAACCCCCTTTGCGCTGTTGCTCTGTGTTGTGCCACTGGTGCTGTGTCCTCGTCCCACACCCCAGCTCCCTTCTGCGCTACGTAGGCCTATTTTCGCACTGGTGCTGTGTCCCCGTCCCACGCCCCAGCTCCCTTCTGCGCTGCGTACACCTACCTTCGCACTGCGTACGCCCTCCCTCCCACTGCGTACGTTGGCCTCCACTCCGCGTACGCCTTCCTCCATGCTGCGTACCCTGGCCTCCACTCTGCGTATGCCCTCATCCCTGCTGGCCTCCACTCTGCGTACCTCCTTGTTGCGTACGCTCTTCCTCTTGCCGCGTCCGCCCCCCTTCACTCCGCTGCGTGCTCTCTCCTCCGTGCTGCGTGCTTTCTCTTCCACCCTGCGTACGCCCACCCCACGTATGCCCACGATGCGTGCAATGTGTCTTTCGTGCGTGGCCTCCATTGCTCCGCTTTCTGCCCACGTCCTTGTTGTGCGTACGGTGGTATGAGTCTCCTTGCTTGCCTTCTTATGTTTTTCTTTTGCTATTATTTTTAATGTTTTGGTTTTATTTTTTGATATTTTGCCTTGGTCTTTTATTTTTAAATATTTTTGCCTTGCGTTTTTTCTTATTCTTTTTCTCTCTCCATCCTCTTCTCTCTTTATTGTTCTTTGCTCCACTTTACTTCTGTTTGGAAATTGGCTATTTTATTTTTTTCGATCACCATCATTTTGTCCTTGTGGCCCCCTATGGGTTCCACCATTTTAATGGCTGCCATATTAATGGCTATGGACTCCCTTTCTTTGTAGATTTTTAATTTTGATCCATTTACTGGATCTTTGATGGGGCTGTCATCCAGGTTGGACAATTTAATAGCTCCATTTTTTCCCACCTCCCTTACTTTGTATGGCCCTAGCCATCGAAGTCAAAATTTACCTGGTCGGAGTTCATTCTGGCCATTGTACTTGAGTACCAACTGTCCTGGAGAGAACTTCATCCGCCTTAGATGTTTATCATGCCAAGCTTTTCTTTTGTTCTAAGCCACTTCTATGGCCCATTGTGCCATTAGGCGACGCTCATCTAATTTTTGTAAGGTCAGAAGTCGTTCCTTTAGGCTTTCCCCATCCCCCCATCTGTTTTGCACTGTTATCCGCAAGGTTGGTACAATGTATTCTACTGGCATCACTGCCTCCTGTCCATAGATAAGCTGAAAGGGAGTGTGTGTGGTTGTCGCTTTGTACGTTGTCCGGTAGGCCCACAATATTGCTGGTAATCGCTCTTCCCAATCTCCTTGCTCTACTCCACAGGTCTTGTAGAGAATAGATACTAGTACTTTGTTGGTGGACTCCGCTTGGCCATTCGCCTTGGGATAGTATGGACTAGACAATGTGTGGAAAATCTTGAATTCTGTTGTCATATTGCGTATCACTTGATTGACAAAGTGTACCCCCCTATCACTCGTGAGTTGCAGGGGTATCCCGAACCGGGTCACAATGTGTTCATAGAGGAACTTGGCGGTGCTCAAGGCTGTGTTGTCGGGTAAAGCTCTGGCTTCGGCCCACTTAGTGAGGTATTCTGTAGCCACCACAATGTAGTGGCATCTCATAGGTCCTACGAAATCCAGTCCCCATCTTTCGAACAATTCCTATGGTTGGGACGGGCATAGGGGCATGAAGTCTCGTTTGAGTGGCTTACCTGCCCTTTGGCACGTGTCGTAGCTGGTCACCCATTCCCTCGCATCTACATAAAGTGTAGGCCACCAAAGCCCTGCTAGCAAAATTTTCTGTGCTGTGGTATCCGGCCCCATATGTCCTCCCGCTAGTCCTTTGTGAGATTCTCTTAGGACTCCAGGAATTTCTTCCTCTAGGACACATCTTCGCAGGATACCGTCCGACCCTAGTTTATATAGGAGCCCTTGGATCAATTGGAACATGGTACTTTTTAGTGCGAGCTTCCTTCTCTCGCTTGGGCTCATGTTGCCTGGAAATGTTGCTGTAGAAAGATACTGCCCGAGTTTCTCGTACCAGGAAGGTAACACGGCTATCTTGAATAAATGGCCATCGGGGAAATCTTCGCTCACTCCTCCTTCCCCTGGCTCCCCGGATTTTATTCTAGACAGGTGATCAGCCATTACGTGACTTTTCCCTGGTCGCACCACAACATTGAAAGTAAATTCCTGAAGTAAGATCAACCATCGGCTTACCTGTCCTTGAATAATCGGTTTGTTCACCAGGTACATGAGTGCTTGGTGATCCACGAAAAATGTGAATGGTGTGGCTAAAAGATAATGGCGGAACTTTTTTACTGCATATACCGTTCCCAAGGCTTCCCTTTCCATGGTGCTATAATTTCCTTCTGCTTTTGACAGTAACCTACTAGCAAAATATATTGGGTGGTCTAAGCCTGAGGATCCGGGTTGCGTTAAGATGGCTCCAATTGCAAAGTTAGAAGCGTCCACATGTACATGAAATTTATTCTCCCAATTTGGGTATGCCAAAATAGGTGCACTTACCAATCTAGTTTTGAGTTCTTGGAAGGCTTCGTTTTGCTCCTTGTCCCACACAAATGGTTCCCCTTTCCTTGTTAGGCGTTCGAGTGGAAGGGACACTTCTGCAAATCCTTTAATGAACCGTCGGTAGTACCCAACATGGCCAAGGAAGGATTTGATCCTCGTAACATCTGCTGGGCTATCCATGTCGAGAATAACTCTGATCTTATCTGGGTTTGTTTTTAACCCTGCCTTACAGACTATGTGGCCGAGTAATCTCCCCTGTGGCACTAGGAACCTACATTTCTTGGGATTGAGTGCCATTCTTGCTCGTCGACACCGGTCCATGCATTCCCCCAGTCTCCTCAAATGGTTTTCCTTATCACTATATACTGACCAGTCGTCCAGGAAGGCCTTGAAGTTCCCAGTGGCCATTTTGTTAAAGATGTGGAGTATGATCCTCTGGAAAGTGGCTGGGGCGTTGCATAGCCCAAATGGCATACGGTTGTACGCAAAAACTCCATCTTCCACAATAAATGTGGTTTTGAGTTTGTCCTCCTCCGCGATGCTGATCTGGTTATAGCTGGAAAATCCGTCCATGAAGCAGTAAATCTCATGCCCTGCTACCTCTTTGAGGATACTATCAGTAAGCGGTATCGGAAACGGGTCCTTAATGGTTACAACATTTAAGCTTCTGAAGTCCACGCAAATGCGGATCTGGTTTCCTTCCTTTTTCAGGGAAATAACAATGGGGGAAACCCATTCACTAGTTTGCACTCGGAAAATGATCCCAGCATTTAGCATTTTTTCTATTTCTTCTTGTACCTTGGCCGCATAGTTCTTATTCATGCGATAGGGGCGTTTCCGCACAGGCCTTGCCCCTTCCATCAAAGGTATTCGATGTATGCATAGTTCTGGGGGTACTCCCTTCAGATCTTTATAAGTCTAGGCGAACACATCTTTATACTCCGAGAATATCTTAAACGCCGCTACCTTTAGTACAGGGTCCCCATCATCTCCAACCATTATTACTCTTGGGTCCTTTTCATCTCCCAAGTTGGTGCTCTGAACCTTTGGTTCCTCGTATTGTACCACTTCTTTCTCAAATTGGTGTGTCGGTTTGCTGTCTACTCCTGCCCCTCCTTCCTTGTATTCCGCAAATTGTGACGGGTAGGTGTCATCGTTTCCTAACTCGAGGATTTCCAATACATTGCACTCTGGTTGGAAGATCTCTCAGTCTTCCATTTGCCAGTGGAATAGTCCACTGACTGAACTCGTTTCATCTTCTGAGCAATTACCAAGGCGAAGCACCCCTTCTCTATTGGGCTCTATCTCGCCTTTTTCCCTCACGGTATCCTCCTCTGAGTCAGAATCTGAGGCCATTTCTTGACTCACCTGCTGGTTTCGCAGGTCAATGACATATTTGTTTCCCTCACTTTCAATGGAAAGGGTATTTTTCTTCTAGTTGTGGTCTGCTTTGGCCGTGACAAGCCATCCTCTTCCCAAAAGTGCATCATATCCCTTCCGCTCCAACGATATGACCATGAAATCTAAAAAGAAGTGTTGTGTCCCGATAGTTACCTTTTGGCCCATAAGCGTGCCCAATGGTTTGATGCCATGCTGATCGGCTCCTACGAGGTGGAAGGCTGGCGGCTAGAGTGTCGGCTTCCCCAAGGTTTTCCATGTCTCCTCAGGTAGCACATTTACAGTAGACCCACCGTCTACGATGGTGTTAGTAAGCCTGAACCCGAGAATCTCCATTTCTACTACGGCTGGTGTTTTGCCTACCCCTACTGTCATCAACATAGGGTCATTAGTCTCCTTTGAGTGGTTCCTTTCTTCCATTTCCTCCTTGTGGTTCGGCGTCTTCCCCTCCTTCCTGGTCTCCTCCACTTGGTTTATAGCTATCCGTAGTTGTGGTAGTGTTTGCAACAGATCCACTATGCGGACCGGCACGGTGGTTTGCAGTAGCTGTTTCATTATGGTTGTTTCGGAGTCGGTTCGTATGGTGTTGGTGGTTTTGTGGGGTGCTAGCTTTCTCCATTCCTCACTCATTTCCCTTTCTACTTCTCTCTGTGCCTCTTTTAGTCTTCCCTTCTCTGTGCCTGGGTCAGGGTATATTAGTTTCCTTGTATGAGATCGGGTAATGGCTAGTACTTCTGGGCACCGTGCGTCTGGTTCTGGCCGTACTACCTCCAACATGTTCACGCCTTTCTGCCTTGGACATTCCGTATCTTCGTGATTGCCCGACCCACACCATTTGCAGAGTAGCCCTCCTTGCCCAGCACCACTCTGGCAGTCGCGTGCAAAATGGCCCCATTCGTTACATTGTTGACATTGTATCATTGGTCTTCCTTTTGCATCGTATTGGATGCGACCCCGTGGTGTATTATTATTGTTGTTGTTGTTACTCCCCCTCCGGCTGTTCGTATAGCCACCTGGTGATGCATCTGAGTTTGTGTTCTTCGTGGGTGTAGTGGGTGGTGTTGCCTGTTCTTGAGTATATAGTACCTAGGCACTCCTTGCCTTCAAGTTGTAGGGGCATTCCTTAATAGCATGCTCCAACACTTGGCAGATGTCACAAAAAGCTTTCTTTGGACAATTGGTTTTTGTGTGTCCCTCCAGTTTGCACCCTGTGCACCAGAGGTCTCTGCCCTCCCTACTTTCTTCCTTTTGCGTCTGCATTTCCCGCATCATCCATCTCATATCCTTCCGGAGTGCTTGTATCGTACGTGACTCCTCCTCGCTCTCCTGATCACTACTATCTTCATCGCTTGTGCGCTTCTTGCCCTTTGATGTCTTGTTCTCGCTTTCAATATCCATGGCTCTATTGTATGCCTCCATGAAAGTAGATGGGGGTACTACCTTCATCTTTTTCCGCAGTGATGGTTGCAGACCCTCAATAAACCATCGCTTCTTTAACCCGTCGGTTGGGGTATTATCCATCTTGCCAATTAACTCTTTTAGTTTGCGGTAGTAGGACTGTACCGTCTCACTCTTGCCCTGTTTGGTGTTGTATATTTCTGCGACGATCTCATCATCGTCCCGCAGTAGCCGAAACTCCTCCTCAAATGCCTTATCAAGTCTTTTCCAGGTATCCTTTGAAGTGATGGGTAGGTCCGTGTACCAGTCAATGGCAATACCACGGAGGGTGGCTGGAAATGCTTTCAGCCAATTATCCTCATCATCCTCGCCATTGGCCTCCCATATGGTGACACAAGTTTTACAGTGGCGGGCGGGATCCTCCGATCCTAGTCCATTGAATCTGGGGAGTTTCTGTTTTTCGGAGTTATGTGCCATCTTCCTTGTACTCCCTGAGTTATCTTGGGAATTGTTGAATGACTCCATTGGCGCGGTTGTTTGTTCCCAATTATCACTGCTACCTAATGCCTCTGGGCTGTCGTGACTCCTGTCCCACGCTTGTGTATGTTGTCGAGAACCTTCCACCAGGCTCCCTCTTTCTTCCACTATCTTGTAGAGTTTCAGGCGCCTCTCGAGTTGCTCTTGGATCCGCAGGGATCTTCTTACTATGTCTTCTTGGTTCCCTTCTTGTTCCTCCGAGGCTTCTCGGTTTCGATCTTTGTTGAGTGTATTTGGCATTAATTATTGGAATTGCGGCAGTTTTGTCGTTGTGTATAGTCCCTCCGTTCTTCTTCCCTTTGATTCCTTTCTTTATATTGTTGGAGCACTTGCTGCCTGGGTTGCTCGCTTCGTGTGTTCTCTTGTTCCTCTTCACGTTCCACGAGTACACGTGCCAACAACCTTGGAAGGCTACCTAGGAGATCATGTACAGCCTGGTTCACGTTGAGTTCCGCCCGTACCGTATCAGCCAAGGCAACGCTCAGTTCCGCTTCTTGCTGTACGTACCGGTCCACGGAAACGTCCCACGCATGTATCAGGTCCTGTGTCAACTGATCCTTCCTGGTTACTTCCGTGTTATCTTCTATGTCACTGTCTGTCACCAGGATATTTTGGTTGAATGGATGACCCATTATACTTCCATCCCGCCAGCTTTCCCTCCTTAGACCTTCAGGTTCGATTTAGGCAACGGCGCCAAAATGTTAGTAGCCTGAGTGGTTCAGGTGGTAGCATAGGGAACATCAATATACAATGTACAATACCAGAGCATAGCAATTCATTAGCCTGGAACCAATAACACACAACACAGTATACCAAGATAGATTTGTGTAACACAGGTGTATATCATATTTCTCTCCAAATCCGATGCCCCCAATGTGCTACAAGTTTACAATATAAAGAGTTCGCGGTTGGTTAGGCCACCAACTGTCCGGCAACTAACTACCCGCGGATATAACTTAATACTATTATTTTCTATTAAAGCATTAAAAAGCCTTATTTACTAATTAACTGGCTTACAGTCAAGTTCCAAACACTGATGACTCCAATGAGCTTCTGCCCTTTTTTGATGAAGTTTCAATGTCACAAATTTTATAGTGATAACTTCTTATCTTCTGTAAGTGTGCAGACAACTTAAAGAACTGTCTGTCAGGTTATGCAAGCCTCAACAACTGACAACATTGATCTACTGGAAATGTGGATTGCACAAAATCAGTTACTGCAACAAGCAGGTCCAATTATCATTCAAGCATGTTTGACAACATTGGTTGTCAGATGAGTTGACAAGAACAATTAAGCAGGTTTTGAGTTGGATTCTCACTTGCTTGTTTGAAAAATTCACTCAAAAACTTTATGCGGATAAGTTTGTTTGATTGCAAAGAGTCCCTCTTATGAAAATCCAGCTAAAATGGCATAGGTTAACAAGTGAAGAGCCTTTTACACACAAGCGCCTATGCTAATAATAATTGTGCACATGGGTAAACACAGTGGTTTTGAAGAGTTCTAATAACTTGCAGGAGATTTAACCAAGCGTCTTGCTTTTGATGAACCCATTAGCATCGGTGTGACAGTCTGTGTTGAGTGCAAGATGTGTGGGAGAATGCTTGATTTTCTTTGGCACAATATTAAATGACTTAAACAAAGCCCTTCAACATGTATGGATCATCTTGAGAACCTTCTTGACCAATGTAGTTTCATGCGAGTTAGTGAAGAAGGCATGAGACAAATGTAGGTCCTTCCATGATGGATCCATGATCAAGAAGAATAGTACATAATGAAAAAACAATTACACATGTTTTTGTGGCTACATGGGGGATTTTTTGGGTTCATTTGTCACTCCAAGCCTATAGACATTAACAAAACATTTGGTGAACAATCAAATCAATGCCTACAAGTTTTCAACACAGTGAAGACCTATAGATTCACTTTCCAAGTTCAAATCTGTTGCCCCAGTTTTTAATCATTTAAATTTTAAACATTTGCATTGAAGCTAATGTTTGGCAAAACATTAGTGTACTTTAAAGAGTTTTCAGGATATGTAATTGTCACGTTCCAGCCATAATCCGTTTTGTATACACTCATATTTATGTATGAAATATTTTGATGACCAATGATCCTTATTTTGATCTCCTTGCCATTTATTTAAGAAGTATTGTATTGATTGTATCTATTGATAAATAATCAATAATTGATTATATTATACATGCAAATAATAAGCAACTATATTATGAGATTCCTATATTAACTAATAAATAAATTTTAATCAAATGTTAATTAATTAATTAAATAAATAAATACTAATAAATAAATATTAATCAAATGACTGAATAGCCTAAAAGTCACGATACTCTAAAGAAAATAGTATTAAGAGAAGGACGTGACTTTAACGTCCCTCCCCAAAGGCACCAGCAACTTTGTTGGCGGCATTATTGTATACGAAAATATGACTAGTTAATTATGTGTAATTGTTTTGGTTAGTTGGCAACTGAGGGGTGGCAGTTGCGGTGCGACGGTTGGCGCTCGCACCCCCTCGGTATCTTTATATACTTCAGAATGTAACTTGCAACACACTAATTATGAATGGAATAATATCTCTTATACTTGTTTGATATCTATGGCATTATCATTCTGCATTACGTGCTTTATGTTCTAAGTTATTCACTCGAGAGGGTAAACATTTGGCGTCGTTGCCTAGATGTACTCGGGAACGGAAGACGCGGATGGCGCACGGACACGATGGGCCTACCTGTTGGTGACGATCCGCGAACAAAACTTTACACAGGAGAAGACATGGCAATGAGAGAATTTTCAATTTTGCTCTAGGTAGCCATCCAGACCTACGTCCGACGGGAGGCGGCGGAGGCGGAAATCCCACCAAGTGCCGTGTTGATACCGCTGGAGGTTAGCCTGGCAGTAAACCGGTTGGTGAACCACCTCTCTCGGTTGCTTGCACAGGCATCGTTGGCACAACAGGCTCGCTTGGAGGAGATTGCCCAGGAAGAGCGACGCCAACAAATCCTTCAACACTACGAAGAAAGCAGCCGACGGGAAGCGGAACGGGATGGTGCCAGGCCAGGAAGGAATTGAACCTTGAATCTTCTATATTCAAATAAAAGTGTCATTGACACGAGTTGTATTTGAGGAAATGAATTAATAAAGACGTGTTTTGATTTATGTATTGTGAGTTATGGAAATGTGTGACAATTAATGCCCAACCTATTGAATAAAGATAGAAATAAAAAAGCAGAAATAGATGAGTGGGAGGCTGCGCAAAGGGCCTTGATTTTGGAGCAGCGAGTAGAACAGAGACGGAGGCTGAGGCAACTTGCCGAAGGACGACCTGCCGAAGTGTGGCCTGAAAGGAACCATAGAGGTGTCACGGAGGGTGCAGAAGCCGAGGGAAATTCCTACGCGTCGCCAGGACACCGTAAGGCGTGGAGCCACGAAGAGTTTCTGGAAGAAACAAGGTTATGGCGAAATCTGGTCGAGGAGACTCGGGATCAGTTTAGAAACTTATCCCTTACACCACGGAGTGAAGATCACCAACGGGAGCGAAGGGGAGGGCAACCGTACGGGTGTAGGTGCCACATACGATAGGCAAAACACCGTACCTCCAGTCGCCCACGCAGGACACACCATCGGCGCCGCCGGAGGAAGCGCAGGGCCACAGACACAGGGGACGGCAAGGAAGACCCCTTACGGCATTGCCGTACATGTGAAACCATTTGGTCTGCCAACGGAGTGATAGACCAGGATGACTGGGTACAACAGTTCCTAGCGACGTTACGTGGAGTTGCCATAGATTGGTACTCCGATGTGGACAAGCAAAAAGTGTCCACGTGGGCCAATCTACAGAAGGAATTCACGGAGGAGTTTTGGTTGCTCCATGATGACAATGAAATTGTAACGGAGATATACAGTACCAAACAAGGTATCAAGGAGACAGTACGGGCATACAACAGGAGCCTGAAGGAATTGCTAGGTAAAATGGAAAGCCAACCAGCAGAGGGATTGAAGAAACGATGGTTCGTTGAAGGATTGAAATCCTCCCTACGAAAAAAGATGAAAATTGTACCCCCGACGTCATATGACGACACCTATAATAGGGCGATGGACCTAGAGAGCGAATACAAAACATCAAAGAAGAAGAAAAGTAATAAATACTCATCTGACGATGATGAAGACTCTGACGGGGAAAGCAGCAGCAGTGGTGAATCGAGTAAAAAGGTGCACACTCTCCAAAAGGACATGGAACGAATGCTGAAAGAATTCAAAGCCATGAAGGGGAGTACAAGTAAGACTGAAGAAAACGACATGTGGTGTACCGACTGTAGGAGTGACGGACACACCAAGGGGTCCTGCCCCAAGAAGGCTTTCTGCAACATTTGTCAGATTGCAGGACATTTGACAAAGGAATGTCCCTACAATATGAAAACCAGGAGCCAACAAGTTCTCTTCACGCAAGAGTAGCCAGCTGTGGGAACTTCGCAAACTGCCAACAATAGTGCATCATCGGGCAGATACCGGAACAACCGGCGAGGGGGGAAAACCAATAATAATAATAGGAGCTAGATCCAATATGATGCAAAGGGACGGCCAATGATCTAGTGCCGAGCCTGCAATCAATGGGGGCACTTTGCCAGGGAATGCACCTCAGAAGAAACTCCACAAAAACTATGCAAATGGTGTGGGCTTGGAGACCACGATGATGGAACTTGCCCAAAGTCTGGACTGAACCTGCTCAACATTGACAGGACGGAGGAACGGGTATTGGCAATCACACGGTCACAGGCAAAGAAGGCCACATACCCGGACCCCCGCACGGAGAAGCAGCGGGCGCTGGAGGCGAAGGTTGAAGTAGCAAAGGAAATGTTGGCACAAGGGAACACCCAGGAAGCGGCAAGTACTTTCCGCTCTAAGGCCGAGGAAAATATCCTGAAGCAAATGCTGCAGATTGAAGTACTTGTGAAGATGAAGGACCTCCTGGAAGCGATGCTGCAATTACGTACGACACTCATACGTACGGTGCAAGCAACTCCGCACAGTCAGGCGACCCGGAATACGGATGTTTCCGGCGAAACACCTACAGACACATTGGTTATGACACTATATAGTGGCCGACACTCGGTGGTGGTAGAAATGGGAATACTTGGCACCATTTTGACTGACACTATTGTTGATGGCGGGTCCGGAGTAAATGTGCTTCTGGAAGAAACCTGGAAGTAGCTTGGCAAGCCGACACTATGGCCGTCAACCTTCAACTTACTGGGAGCAGATCAACATGGTATCAAACCCCTTGGAACGCTCATGGCGCAACAAGTGACCATCGGGAGGCAACCATTTGTCCTCGACTTCGTGGCGATTTTGCTCGCCAAGAAATGATATGACGCCATTCTGGGCAGAGGGTGGTTGGTGGCAGCTAGAGTGAATCACAACTGGAAGCGTAACATGTTGTCAATGGAGAAAGCCAGGCATAAATTTATTATCGACTTGAAAACACAACTTGTGAGTGAAGAATTCGTGTCAGAATCGGAATCAGACGGCGTGGGTGGAGTTGACAGAGGAAAGTACGGAAGGGAACCGAACGAGGAAGGCGTCCTGGGAATCCAAGGATGTTCCGAGGACGAGACCGATTCCCTTAATGGGCTCTTCCACCGGCAAATGGAGGACTACGAGTTGCTGTATGGGTGCAACATGTTGCAGGTTGACGAGGAGTCGGATGAGAACGAATTTCTGCCAGCGTACGGGGAATACACCGAAGGGGATGCCCCTGTCAATGAAGTACCAATGCACAGGTTTGACATGACGAAACCAATCCGGTACGAAGAGTCCGTAAAACCTACAAACCTCGGCACGGAAGCAGAGCCAAGGAACATCCTGGTTGGCGACGACTGGAATCCAGTCCTGAAAGTCGCCGCGTTTAAAATATTCATTGAATACAAGGATGTATTCGCTTGGACGTATAAGGACCTCAAAGGGGTGCCACTAGAACTGTGCGTACACCAAATTTCACTCGTACCTGGGGCCGTACCTGTACGGAAGAGGCCGTACAGAATGAATAAAATCTGCGTGGATTTCAGATGCCTTAACGTGGTCACCATAAAAGACTCGTTTGCAATACCATTTACGGATAGCATCTTGGAGGAAGTGGCCGGTCATGAAATTTATTCATTTATGGATGGATTTTCTGGGTATAACCAGATATCCATTGCCGAAGAGGACAAATTAAAAACCACCTTCATAGTGGAGGATGGCATGTATGCGTATAATTGAATGGCGTTCGGGATTATGCAACGTGCGGGCGACATTTCAACGGATAATCCTTCACATATTTGAAAAGATGTCAGTAGGGAACTTCAGGGCGTTCCTTGACGACTGGTCCATCTACAGTAACCAAGATACACATCTGGCCGCACTTGGCGAATGCATGGAGAGATGCAAGCGAGCCCGCTTAGCACTCAATCCCAAAAAGTGCAGATTCATAGTGCCTCAAGGGAAGCTGTTAGGACATATAGTGTGTAAGGCTGGACTCAAGACTGACCCAGACAAGATTCAGGTGATAGTGGAAATGGAGGCACCGACAAATGTCACGGGAGTCAAATCCTTCCTAGGACACATAGGGTATTATAGGCGATTTATCAAAAATTTTGCTCGAGTATCCTGCCCTCTAGACAAGTTGACAAGGAAAGCTAAATGGTACACATGGGGGACGACTCAGGAAGAGGCCTTTCAAGAACTGAAGTCATGGTTGGTGGGTGCGCCAATCCTAACATATCCTGACTGGGACAAAGAGTTCCGCATACACGTTGACGCTTCCAATTTTGCCATAGGGGCCACACTGGCGCAGGTTGGCGATCACGGGCTAGATCACCCGGTCTACTTTGCAAGCAGACTCCTGTCGAAGGTAGAGAAAAATTATAGCACCATAGAAGGGGAAGCCCTCGGGATGGTGTACTCCGTCCAAAAATTTCGACATTACTTGCTGGCCACCCCGTTCGCATTTTATGTGGACCACCAGGCGTTAATGTACTTGGTAAACAAGCCAATTATCCAAGGACGAATCAGCCGATGGCTGCTATTGCTTCAAGAATTTACATTCAACATTATTGTAAGACTCGGGAAGAGCCATGTGATAGTTGACCAGCCATCGAGAATCCAGTTAGGAGAACCAGCTGAAGGAGTGAATGAAGATTTTCCAGACGCTCACTTATTTCGCATCGCGGTCCTCCCCACCTCGTACGCAAGCATGGGGGAATACTTGTCGACATCACGGTTTCCGAGGGAGATGCCACTAGGAGAAAGAAGGAAACTGGTACTGAGGAGCAAGACATTCCAACTCATTAATGGCATCTTGTACAAAATGGGACCCGACCAGATCCTACAGCGATGCGTCCTAGAAGAGGAAATTCAGGGCATCCTAAGGGAAGCACATGAAGGGCCCGCATGTGGACACATGGCGCTCGACACCACAGCCAGGAAAGTTCTGTTGGCACTGTTGGCAGGACTGTGGTGGCCGACACTATATAATGACGCCAAAGAGTGGGTGACGAGCTGTGACACATGCCAACGGGTCAGACGACCATTGAAGAGGGATTTTATGCCCCTCAACCCATCGAATGCCCAGGAACTGTTTGAGAGATGGGGATTGGATTTCATCGGACCATTAAATCCAAGTAGAGTCCGATGGTGCAGATACATTGTAGTGGCAACAGAATACTTGACCAAGTGGGTTGAGGCACGGGCCTGGCCGGACAACTCTGCGGTCAATACAGCAAAATTCATCTACGAACACATCATTACACGGTATGGTATTCCAATCCAACTGACGAGTGACAGAGGAGGACATTTTATAAATCATATAATCCGATTGCTAACAACAGAGTTCAAAATCTTCCATTCCTTATCAAGCCCCTACTATCTGCGGGCGAACGGGCAGGCCAAGGCGACCAATAAAATAATCGTGTCGGTGATTTATAAGTCTTTCGGAGTGGAGAAGGATGACTGGGAGGAGCGCCTACCGTCAGTACTTTGGGCATACCGAACAACTTACAAGGTAACTACTGGACAGACTCCCTTCCAGCTAATGTATGGACACGAAGCCGTGGTGCCAATTGAATTCATGGTGCTGAGTCTCCGAATCGCCATTAATAATCGACTTGGCGACATGGAAAGCCTGAGAGAGAGACTGTATGCTTTGAACAAATTGGATGAACGAAGGATGATGGCTCAGTGGGCGACAGAGACAACCCAGCAAAGACGGAGGGTTTGGCATGACAAGCATCTTCGGTGAATGAAGTTTACTCCTGGGCAGTTGGTGTTGAAATTCAATGGAAGGAACGAAATCAAACCTGGGAAATTAAAAGTTTGATGGCTAGGGCCCTCAAGGTACGCGAGGTCAATACCAATGGGGCGATTAAGTTGTGGACGCTGGACGGGAAGGAGGTGCTAGACACCGTCAATGGATCGAAATTAAAGGTTTATCACGAACGGAGGGAACCTGGACCCTCCAGTCTGGATGTTTGTCAATTTACTGAAAAATGAAAAAAAAAAAAGAACGTACAAAGAAACAAAAAAGAAAGGCGCAGCCCGCACATGCTTGCACAGCCCCGCGCAGCGCCGCACAACCCGGAACAGTCCTGCACAACCCCGCGCAGCGCCGCACAACCCGGAACAGTCCTGCACCACACAACCTACGCAAAGGAAGAAAAAGAGGCTAACGGAAAAAAAAAAAACCCCCGCAAGCACACCACGCAAAGGGAGCAAAAAGAAAAAGAAGGAGAAGGAACGCACGAAGGCAGCCCAGTCCGCACAGCAACAGCCATACACAACAAAGAAGGTCGTTACGAAGGTGTCCAATGACCGTACGATTTTAACGAGAAATCAGTTATACCAGAGATTAATGGATTCAGTAGGGAAACGAAGTTGGAAAAAACAGCTGCAGGCTTCCTCCAATAGCAGGCAAAGGGATAGCAATATCAAGGTTTTAGTGTGAGGCGTATGTGTTGTAGGCAACACCATGGATGCCAACGCCTGACAGAAGCAAAAGCAGAAAGCAACACAGGCTGCCATAAGAGCAAAAAATATATTAACACCCCAGAATATCACCTTTGAAGGCTTGAATAGGTCGGAATGCTGGAAATGGTGGCAGGACACTCCTGACAATGATTTGGTGAAGCAAAACCTCCGTAAGGCGGAAGTGGAGTGGGCTATTCGGATGCCTGTGTTTCTTATCCGCGAATATGAGGGTGCCCTACGGTTCATGGTAGACACCTTCGACAGGCACACATGCACCAACACTTTCGAATACCTCGGGAGGGATGTTACCATATCCTTGAAGGCGGGGGACTTCACGAGGGTATTCGGCATTCTAGGCAGTTAGGGCAAGAAAATAGAATTGAAGGCTAAAAAGATGAAGTGGGAAGAGAAGGAGCGGTGGATTAAATTAATCTCCAGGAACTTGACGACAACAGAGTTGGATAGTGTGGCTAATGCCACGAAGGGTCGAGGAATCCGTTAAGACTTTTGTTGCAGAGGGCCACTGGCGATGCATTATGGATGTCATCAAGAGCAGATTGACAGGGTCGAGTAGGGTGTCGGACATCGCCCTCCCTCAGATTATGCTTATGAACGGGTTGATGAATGGCATCGTGTATGATTGGGCTGCGTTACTCGTAGAGCGTATGTATGAGTTTTTGACGTTGCAGCATCGCACATTTTATATGCCACACTATGCTATAGGGTTGTTCTTGGAGGCCACGCGGGAGGCAGTGCCCTAGGAAGAGTTGGAGGTACGACCACAGGGACCGTTGGCAGCAGGTGAGCCTCCAATAATGTATTGGAGGCACTTGGACATTGGGCACTCTTCCGCGAAGCGGAAACGAGCGATAGATACGGCCTCGGCCTCAGGGGAGCCTGACAGCAAGAGGGATTCCAGTAGCACAGAGGAATCAGAAGCAGAAGAGGAGGATGATAGCAACAGGGCAACGGAGGAGCGGGTCCTGTTTGCCCCACCCCTGCTACCGATGGGCATGTCATTGCCATCATCTGGAGTAGGCGGCACCTTTATTCCAGCATTCGGATAGAGCTGCACGCCAGTTACACTTGGCCCCCTACAGCAATGGGTAGCATCACCGAGCCCAACCACAGCGGCACTTACCGAGGACATGGCTGAGTCAGGAGTGGAGGAGTCACTGCATCAGGTAGTGGTTGCTGAGGAGGGGGGGCTGAGGGAGGTGGTGGATACAGAGCCTCAGGTGCGGTTGGACGTTGTGGGGAGTGACGTAGTGGTGACTGTGTCTACGTCTTTGTTGGAGGAGCCGACGACAACGAACCATCCCCTGGTCGTAGAGATGTGTGTCGACCGTCGGTCGTGGCTATGTAGAGTTGGCTCACACAACGGTTTCAGATGACATTGGCACAATCGGAGGGAGCTGTTGTATTCTGCCCGTATCGAGAGACTAGAGCGGAGGTAGTCGACTTGGACGACTCATCGGGCGAGGCACATGGACTCGTAGTTGGGAACGAGGCAGGGGAGGTCGCCTCTGCTGGGCAGGTGCCAGGGGATGGTACACCTTTGGTGGCGGAGGAGGTACCTTCACAGCAGGATGCGGTTGTGTCCGTTCCACCAGAGACTTCACAGCCTTCGGCGCAGACGGGGGAAGATATTGAGATCTATCTAGTTGACATGGATGACATGGTGACGAGGGTAGGTGGGTGGTGGCCGCTGCCCAAACGCAAGCATTGTAGCAGGTGGTGGTGGAGCTAGAGCAGGTCTTCCAGTTTATGCGAGTGGGCTGCCCGGCAGCCTTTGCTACCTGCTTTGAGTCTCAGGGTTGGCTGACTATTGAGACAGAGGAGATGCTCCAGGCTTGGAGGCTGTGTCAGCCCGTTGTGGAGAGTCAGGTGACGGCAGTTGTCCGCGAGATCAAGCAGGTCTACTGGGATGCCTATTGTGCATTGAGGCGTACACAGCAGGAGTTTGCAGTACGCGAGGCTACGCGAGTAGCATTGGAGATGGAGGTGGCTAGTCAGTAGGCCTCATGGGCAGCCGAGAGGGCGCAGTTGTTGGCACAGCTAGAGGTGGCCCGCGTAGAAATGATTGAGAACCGGGCAGAGAAGGCCGAGGTAGAGATTCGTCTGGCGGTTGAGCAGAGTGTGAGGAGCCACGTGCAGCAGGAGTTGGATGCTATCAGTACCGAGAGGAGTCTGTTGTAGACTCGGTCTGCGCGACGGAGGCAGTGGATACAAAAGAGGAGTTGCTGGAAGCTGCACACATGGTGAAGACAGCTTTGGAGAAAGTATTGGTGGCAGAGCGAGATGTGACTTTACGCACTTAGCAGGTGTATGAGCTCGGCGCCCGCTTGGCGACCCAGACACCGACATCTCAGCCTTTTGCTTTAGGGACGCTTCCTCAGCCCCCTCCCTAGTTTTTCTGATATGTATATTGTATTGGTTGCATGATCTCCATTTTTGTTGTAAGTCGCCTGGAGACGACTTTTCTTTTGGGGGGGATGATGTTGGCGGCATTATTGTATAGGAAAATATGACTAGTTAATTATGTGTAATTGTTTTGATTAGTTGGCAACTGAGGGGTGGTAGTTGCGGTGCGATGGTTGGCGCTCGCACCCCCTCGGTATCTTTATATACTTCAGAATGTAACTTGCAACACACTTATTATGAATGGAATAATATCTCTTATACTTGTCTAATATCTATGGCGTTATCATTCTGCATTACGTGCTTTATGTTCTAAGTTATTCACCCGAGAGGGTAAACAAACTCTTGGCCATTTTAAATATGGGCCAACACTTCTCACATGGAAAAAGGAAGAGGGGTAATAAAAACGAAAAGGAAAAGGAATCGCTGGAAGAGGAAACTGAGCATAGAAAAAGGAACAGACTGGCAGGAGGATATACACAGCATTTAGCAATCCAGTAAGGGGGGTATGGGTATAATCTGTTTTTAGTATTTAATGGTTCTAAAATGTATTAATAATTATAATCAATCACAAGTACAACCATAGTCTTTTATCATAAAGGAGGAGTAAACACAAATAATAAGGTTACTGACAAATGATCAATCTGTTATAATTTCAGCATTCTAACAGTATATGATCAGCATTAGTCATTGACAGAACTATAATGAAAATATTATATTGGCCTTTCATGTATTTTCTCACTTACCATGTATTATGCATATCAGTTTCATTTGAATAGAATCTAGTGCCCATTCTAATTTAATTTTCGAACTCATCATGGAGGGAAGGATGGGGAATGTAGGAAGAGGGTTAAGGCTGCCAACTAAGTAGGCCACCTTGTTGGATGCCTAAGTTCTGCCATCAATGCTAGGAGGATCAATGCTCTGCTCTTGGGCTTAGTTTGGTTAAGTTGAGAATTCCACTACATTCCCCCCTACCGGACCTACCTTTAGAAGTTTGAAGCAACACAAAATATAGGACATGGATAGGAAAGTAAGACCAGCATCCTGCTAAGTAGGCCACCTTGGATGGGGCCTAAGTTCTGCCACGAAGGGCAAGAGGGTCAATGTTCTGCTGTTGGGCTTAGTAAGGTTTGGCTGGCTCACTCCTATCATGTCCTATCCCAAACTTAGAATAGGTTTAATATGATTATAGTTAAGCAGATTATTAATTTACATGTTCTAATTGACAACATCAACAGCTTAATTGTATATATGCACTAGTGTTTTATATGTGCTAGTGTTTTATATGTGATGATTGCAAGGATTTAAAGTCAAGAAGTTTTGGAAAGCTAATTATTACAAGTAATTCCCTAAACCCTAATCTTCTGAATTTGTGTTTGTAGGGTTTAATTTGAGGCAATTAGAGTAGGGGACTTTACAGTAAATATGTAGTTTCGGCTCAAGGACATCACCTCCAACTCTTGTCATGTATAGTCCTATGACTCCTATCATGTACTGGCCAAAATGCAAAAACAAACAAATATTGAGAACTATAAAGCATCAAGGGGAACTGTCTTATGAGCATGTTCTTGGTACCATTTTGAGCAATGTGGCAAAGTTTTGTGAAAACCCACTTCACTTTTTGTGAGATTTTAATGCTTCAATTTTTGTCAGCCTTTGTTCAGAAAATGTCAAAATATTGTTCTCTGGATTGTGTTATGAGAAAAGACTCCTGGGTTGTGGTCATTTAATCCTCACAAGTTTGTGTTTAAGATTTCAAGGTCAAACTCTTTATCAATCAAAAGTTATGGCAGTTTGAAAAGTTGAACTTTTAAACCCCCGTATGCTCCAATGTTCAAAAGTTCTAAATTTCTAACTATCACGCTTTAATGCTCGAAAAGTTGAACTTTCTAAATTTTGTGCCCAAAAATTTAACTTCCTAACTATTATGTTCATTGTTTGAAAAGTTGAACTTTACTCTCTTGATGATCAAAAAGTCTAACCTCTGTGCTTGGTTCCTCTAACTTTCTAACTTTTGAACTTTATTTGGGTTTTAAAAAATTGTTTCGAGAAATCTCATAACCGTTTTTGGGAAACCCATAAAAAATTAGATCATTGCCATATGTATGAAATGGACATAATGATAAGGTTTGAGATAATCTAAGGCAAATACAAAAGATGCAATATGTGGAAACCGAAGTTAGTCATGAGAATCCCTTGACCGATGCATAGATTGCAGGAGGTATATGAAGTGAACTCGTTGACAGAGCATTGAAGACTCACATGCAGAGTGCCATTGGCAACCAACATACACTCTTCTTGTACAAAGTGGAAATTACCGGCAATACATGTCCAAATTCAAACATTCATGTAAAATGTGAAATCACAAACACGCGGCTTGCATATAGAATGACTCAAAAATATGTTATCTCATTGATGCTACCGTTTCATAATATACACTAAATGCACTTGATGAAGGGTTTTCAGAAATTTTCAAGAAAATGTTGAATGTAAGGTAAAGACAACGCCTATCAAATGTTTGTCACGTTAATGTTGTAGCTTCAGTCAAATAAAATTGATCAAGAAACAACTGTCTAATCAGTATATGAAGATCATTATGTTATAAGTGATTTATGCTAATTGAATAAAATAAACTAACTATGCTCCGAAACCTTCATTAACCCAATAATCATTATCGATTAGAGAAATTGATATGAACCACAGCGATAAATCAAACATTGATCATGCATTGTTATCGTTGTTATATTATCGATTGTTATATTATCATCGAACGGACATGTCTCATGTAGAGGCATGCCTCTCCGTCCGCATATTTATATCCTTTTCGGCGTGCATTTGGAAAACACATAACATACATAAAACCAGTGCCACTACAAGTGCAGCCATCTCGCTATTACAAGTAATATGATCCTTCATTGTTTTAAATCGCATTCTTACAAGCATACAAATCGAACTTACCTGTTCACAACAACAGTAAATCTGAATCAGTATAGAATCAAGGAGTGCATACATTAAAGAAGAAAGGTATTATAATCGGATCTCATTTCCTTAACATGGTATCAGAGCCACGTTGAAAATAATACCAAGAGCAAATATAATACATAAAATCCAAAACACCATCAAGAAGAAAATAGCAATCATGGTGAATGGACTTAGATTTGAAGACAAACTCGATGGTGCCACAAATTTCGTCTCATGGAAACTCAGATTAATGATAACACTTAGAGCACAAGAATTAGACACATTTGTGGAAAATACCGTATCTATACCAAATGATGTAGATGAGAAAAACCAATGGAAAAAGAGCAACAACAAAGCCATGAAGATCATAGTAGATACAGTAAAAGATCATATAGTTCTTGCTATATCAAAGTTGGACACTGCACATGCCATGTTTACCTTCCTAGGAGACACGTATGAGATTAACAACACCAGCCGAGCTCTCTCACTAAAACAACAATTGCATCATTTACAAATGAATAAGGGTGAATCTATTACATCTTATTTCATAAGAATAACTGAGTTAAGGGATCAATTATCTAGAATTGGATATACAATTGATGACAAAGAATTAACAATACTGGCACTCGACAGACTTCCTACATCTTGGGAAGCATTTATTCAAGGGATAAGCGCATGATCCGAACTTCCAAAGTTCGATCGACTAAAAACCGATTGTATTCAGGAAGAGTCCAGACTAACAACCAGAGGTATTGGGCTAAACAATACTAATGGAGAGATTCAAGTACTGAACACAAATTCTCAAAAGTGAAGAAAGGAAACTTCAAACGAAAAAGGGGAAGAGACAACAATAAACATTCATTCAAAAGAAGGAAGGACATGTCTAAGGTACAATGCTATAGATGTGACCAATATGGACACCTTGCCGTGAAGTGCCCAGATAGACTCAAGAATCAAGCCTCATTAGCTGAAATCAGTAAAGACAAAGATATAGAGAAAATGATATTCTTTTCAGCCCTATCAAGTGAATTAACGACTAACAGGAATACTTGGGTCATTGACATCAGAGCATCTTGTCATATAACGGGATTCATATAACAACTGGATAGTTTTGAAGAAAACGCAAATGAGGAAGTTACCATAGGAGATAACTCCACCTACCCTGTGAAAGGAATCGGGACCTGTACAGTTTATCCAAAATCTCGAGTTTCTCTTCAACTAATAGGGGTACTATTTGTACCAGGCATCAAAAGAAATCTGGTTTCTATCTCAGCCCTTGAAGTCAAAGGGTATCGAATCACCTTCTTGGATGGAAAATTTCTAACCTGGCCTAAGAACTCAAACATAAAGAAGGAATACACAATAGGGATTCGAGATGGATATTTATACAAACTTTGGAATGTTCAAACCCAAGCCTTAACTCATGATGTTTCCACTACTAATGAAATATGGCGTAGAAGGTTAGGACATCTTCACTTCTGTGCCCTACCTTCCATAGGAAAACTTGTTACAGGACTACCTAAATTAAATCAAGAACACAAAGGGATATGCAAGGGTTGTGTTTTAGGTAAGAACTCTAAGGGGACCTTTTATTGTAATGAGAACAAATCCAAAAATATACTTGAACTTATTCACACTGACTTATGTGGTCCAATGACAGCACCCTCCTTATGGGGATTTTTGTACTATGTTATTTTTGTTGATGACTACTCCAGGAAAACCTGGATTTACTTCCTAAAACTTAAAGAATCTAATGAAGTACTATCAAAATTTAAGGAATTTAAGGCCTTAGTTGAAAACATGACTGGGAAAAGAATTAAAACTCTAAGGTCAGATAATGGGGGAGATTATATCTCTGAAAACTTTAAAAAATTTTGTAGTACAGCCGGGATTAAGAGGGAGTACACTGTTCCTTACAACCCTCAACAAAATGGGGTAGCTGAAAGGAAAAATAGGACCATAGTAGAAGCAGCCAAGGCTATGATGCATGATCAAAACCTTCACACCTCATTTTTAGGCTGAAGCCTCTGACACTGTTGTTTACTTACAAAACAGATGTTCTCATTCTATTCTTGACAATGTAACTCCTGAAGAAGCATTCATAGGAAATAAGCCTAACTTAAGTCACTTAAGAATATTTGGTTTTCCAGTCTACATCCACATTCCCAAGGAGAAAAGATCCAAACTAGAGCCATCAGGAAAGAAAGGGATATTTGTTGGCTATAGTGAAACATCCAAAGCCTACAGGATATATGTTCCCGGTCATAATATAATTGAGCTTAGCAGAGATGTAACTTTTGAAGAAGACATTGCATTTAAAATTTCTAAAAACACTAATGAAGTAGATGATGAGTCTTCTCAAGACATGACCGAGGATCCTAGCACTAAGATTCAGAGGGAGATACTTGTAGAAGATAATGAACCTATGAATTCTACTCCTGAACCTCTTGAACCTGCTGCTAACAGAAAAAAGACCACTCTGGGCAAGGAAAACAATTGAAGAAGCAGAGATCTATGCTGCCCCGAGGGGGACATTTAGAGAAAGCAAGAAACCAAGAGGTTATTTAAACTATGTTGCTCTTATGAGTGAACTCATTAAATGCGAACCTTCAAATGTTGAAGAAGCCTTAAAAAATCAAGTTTGGAAGGATGCCATGATCGAAGAGTACCAATCCATTCTGAAGAATGATGTCTGGGATATTGTGCCTATACCTAAAGGAAAATCAGTTGTTACATCCAGATGGCTATTTAAAATCAAACATGCAGTAGATGGAAGTATTGAAAAACACAAAGCTAGATTTGTTGCTAGAGGGTTCTCTCAAAAGGTCGGAATTGATTATGAAGAAACATTTTCCCTAGTCGCTCAGTACACTTCAGTAAGGACCATAATTGCTATTGCCGCCTCAAAAGGATGGAAAATACACCAGATGGATGTAATGACTGCATTTCTGAATTGTATTATAGAAGAAGTAGTATACCTAGAGCAACCTGAAGGCTTCACTATTCATAATAGTACTTCTCATGTTTGCAAATTGAAGAAGTATCTCTATGGGCTCAAACAAGCCCCTAGAGCCTGGTATTAGATAGTTAACTCATCAAGTTAGGATTCTCCGAGACTGAAGCAGATCCTAACCTCTACTTCAAAGTAACAAATGGTAACATGTTAATTCTCGTTCTTTATGTTGATGATTTATTAATCATAGGTGAAGATCATCTCATCATAAAATGCAAACAAGATTTGGCTTCTGAATTTGATATGAAAGACTTGGGTCTCCTCCATTACTTTCTAGGACTAGAAGTATGGCAAGAAGATAATTACATCATTCTGAATCAAGGTAAATACACGATTGATATTCTAAACAGATTTGGAATGATGGACAACAAACCTATGTCTACACCCATGGAAACGAATCTACATAAACTAAAAGATACAGCCTCGAGTCAGAATTTGTCAATCCTACTCTCTATCGACAGATAATTGGATCATTGATGTACTTGGTAAAACCAGGCCAGACATTTGTTATGCAACAAACGCTCTCAGTGAATTCATGTGTGAACCCAAGAAAATACACCTTGTAGCAGCAAAACACATCATGAGGTATCTATGTGGAACTATTGGACTGGGACTAAAATATGATAATGTAGAGATATGTCTACACGGATATTCTGACTCAGATTGGGCTGGTAGTGTTGTTGATCGTAAAAGTACATGGAAAACACAACGTACATAAAACCAGTGCCACTACAAGTGCAGCCATCTCGCTATTACAAGTGCTACGATCCTTCATTGTTTTAAATTGCATTCTTACAAGCATACAAATCGAACTTACCTATTGACAACAGCAGTAAATCTGAATCAGTATTGAATCAAGGAGTGCATACATTAAAGAAGAAAGGTATTATAATCTGATCTCATTTCCTTAACATGTCATAATGCCTTAAAAGAAATGTGGTCTTAGGAGATGCCACAATTGTAGGTTGTGCACAAAATAGAGATGTTGTGAAGACTTTAGAAACTTTCAATCAAATGCATGTCAGTTGCGTAGAATGTATGCAAAATGCGAAATTGAAGACAAAGTAGTGGAATTGTTTGACGCAATGCCTCAAAGAGATGCGCAAAAATGAATTTATTGTAAACTCTTTTTAGATTTCGAGCAAAGATTATCACTCGTGGGGTGTATTGTTTGCGATATGTGGAAACATGAAACAAATGCCTAAAACATTGATGAATTGCACCTTAAGAACATCGCCTCATGCAATACAATGCAAATGATCTCATTGGATATGCACAAAAAGGATTAGTCGAGAAGGTAATGGAAACTTTCAAGCAAATGCAAATTTCAAGCGCAACACCAAAATCCATAATCATTACCATTTTTTTTTCGTACGTGAGCCAAAGATGGAGCTTTCGAACGTGGTATGGATATCCATCAAAGTTTCAATTGTTGCGCTAGACATGCATGCGAATTGTGGAATCATAATCAAAGAACCTCATTTGTTCGAACATCATTCAGACAATATTAAAACAATCATAAACAAAGAACATCATTCGGACAATGTTATAACAAGCATGAAAAATATTTTGTCCTTAATTTTAGATGAGGACGATAATATCTACAAGAGGTAACAATCAGATTTGTTGGCCATTTGGAGGAAGGAGCAGGATGTCTCACCTATGGCTTATGAACTCTCAAAAAGATTGGTTGAACATTTGGGCACCAGATTCTTGTTATTGCTTACATTCAACTTGTACTTGCATTTGGGACAGCATATTAGGTTTCAGAGACAATTTGTGTGATAGAGTGCAAGGAGTTGGGAATGACAGAGCTAATGCTGATTGCTTTGAGCTTGCTCTGACAGTGCCTTGGATTGATTTATTTGAAGTGCAGTTCTTCGAGGAGTTGACTGAGTTGATGTAGTTTTGGATTGCTCTTCTTACAACTGATTATTTGGATGTCTCCTTTACAGGTGCTCAAAAAGACTGTGTTATGGGAAGATGGTGTTGCAAATCTCCTAGGCTGACTTGGGACCCTGGAATCATATTCAAGCTTAGGTTGGGTTAACTTGTTGATATTGGGGCTAAGTTGGTATTACTTGAGGACAAACAATATTTGGGAAGGGAGGATTGTTGGGTGAAAAAACAATTAATTAATTAATTTTTAAGTTGTCCTAATGAGATTAAAAAAAACAGCTTTAAATTAATTATTTATTAAGTAACTTAAGTGATATTATATTTAATATTTTAAAAATAAAGTCACTTTTGGGAGTTATAAGGATAAATTAAATTAAAGAGTGTTTTTTCTTCCAGAAGTTTTCTAGGCAAGTTATAAAAGGGAGCTGGGGTATCATTTGGGGGATATTGAGAATAGAAGATTGATTGGTTGTTACTCTTTGGAGATTTCTGGTTTGTGCTTAAGGCCAAACTTAATCGGTGGGACATGTTGATGTGTGTTTTATGCACATAACATTTCAGAATAAAATACCAAGGTAATTTACCCTCTCTTGAACAAAATTACCTTAGATGCTAAGGATAAGATCAACTAAAATGATTCCAAGGTTTCTACATGTCAGGTCTTGATGAGTGGGTAACTCAATGGTTGATGTGAATTGCTGTGTTCACTTGGGGACTTACGCAAATGTTAGGATTATCTTCTTCGATCATGAAATATGCGGATTAGGTATGTTGACAACTTAGGATTTAACAATATAGCTCTAGACTTAATTCTTACTAAAAAAATGGGCAAAAGGAATAGGGTTCAGGAAATCTATTCTAGGCCTAAGAATGTAGGAAATGATGAACAAATCTAGTAGAATCAAACTAGGCAAGGTCTCACAAACAGGTGTTGACACAAGCTTAGTGCAATCGTCTAAGTTATACTTAAGGATTTTTAGAGTATTACCATCAAATGTTGACACCATCCAAGTTGATGCTTGTCAAGGGACACATAATAGTTGAAGTTAAGCTTACTCAAATCTCCAGTTGACCACACAAGGCGCACCTACCAGCGACAAGAGGCTAGTGGTATGGATTAAGGATTCCACATAAATATATTCAACACATCTTCCACTCAATCTAACATACATGGAAATAAATTATAATCTAAAATTCTAATCTAACTTGGAGGAATTGAGAACCATGAATGCAAAGACAACATTTGAAGAGCAAAATCACCAACAATTTAACAATGACTTAGATTCAAATAGCTGCAGCATATACCAACAATTCTACAAAAGTTCTCTCTTACGAATGAGAGACAAGGAGGTATGTATAGTCTCTTACAAAATGGATGGCCAGGATTGATACAAGATCAACGACCAAGATCATGCCAACAAAACCCTAGAATTGCCCTAATTAGGGTTTACATAAAAAATGGAGCCACCAACATATGGCCCAATAAAAAGACACCTAGTCATCAAATAGGGAATCTTCTAAAATATTCTTCCCTGCATCTCTCTCTCTCCTAGCATACTCCAAGAATCTAGCCAATACAGAATCTAACTCCTCCATGGAAATGCTAGGCAAGGTATCCTGTTGCAAATCAATCACGTCTAGTGAATCTGAGCAAGCGTCCAAAGTGTTCTCCCAATCTGACATGAGCTTCTACGAACTACGAACATGAATCAACAAAGAGACCAAGTCATCTATCTGACTCTTCTTCAAAGAGTCCAACTGGCAAAAATACATAAATCTCATTTTGTCTCTTAATTCGGCTAAGTGTAAACCACTACCATCGCTAACATCAACACCCAATAACTCCTCAATTGAGGCAAGGATCTTCATCTGAATGTCCTGATTCAATCCCTCCATCTCCATACAGCTCAATTGGGTGTTGTCATAAGTTGATCTCTTCACGGCCAATGAACAATACCAGCCATGGAAATCGTATCTGTCTCCACTGTGCACAATGTTCTCGCTAACCAAGGTGGAATTAGGAATCCTCTTCAAAGCCTTGAGGCGTGGAATAGTCTTCTCAATAGGTCGGAATTCTTTCCAAACTCCTCCAAATATTGGATTCTAAACACGTGCCCTATTGTCCTATCATATGCCTAGACAAACTGAGTAAGGAAATCATCTGCTTGTTTTCTTGCACTCTCAATCCACTTTTCCACCTCTGAGAGTGTATCTCTTGCTGCCTCATAGTGTGAATGCAGTCCATCATCAACTGCAATAGGGGATATAAGGGTGGGATTCTCATGCCTTATCCCCACAATATACTCTCTAAGTCTTTTATTCTCCTCTCAGTACTTCTCCTTCTTTTCTAATTCTCTGTCTAACCTTGCGCTGATCGCCTTAAGGTTATCACCAACCTCCTGAAACTCTTGCTCTCTTGATGTACGGCCAAGGGCAACTAAAGTAATTTGGAAATCCATAGGAGTAGCAATGTCCGCTGTCACACCTCCAATAGGAACAACAACCTGCGCAATCAACATTCCTGTCTCATCTCTAGCTATGTGCGACAAAATCTCAGCTCTCTTGGGTTCTTTCTCCTTATTGCTCCTAGCTAGGTAGTCATCAATGTTATCAATATGCTGTACCTCGATCATTTTCTTACTATTTTCCATACTTCTCATCAGCCAATCAGGAATAGTGGCCATCTCCATACCATCATCGAGACACATATCTCGATCAAGTGCTCTCAATGTCGAGATAACATCATCATCATCATTAGGATTGCTCCTGGTCAAATCATATATCTCATTTCCCTAACTAACCTCCAATAGGACAGTAGGGGATCCTGACTGATCATCATTCTCATTTGGTGGAGCAGATGTCGCGGTGGCATGTAACTCCTGGATATTCTCTAGTAGTATCACTGTGTTGAAGCTTTGTTGGGTTTCCTTATCTGCTCTATTAATTCACTTACCCTAATTGATGAGACACTGAGAGGTGGTGAAGGAATGATAGGTGGAGGAATGATAGTCTTTTGTTTCTTCTTCTTCTTCACCTCCTCAATCTTCTTTCCTTTGGCCTTGACTCCTCCTGGCGTGTTTTTCCTTCTCTTGGGAGCTTGACTCTCTTCGTCTGCATGAATCCTGACATCACTGATAGTCCTCTGATCATCTTCGGAAGTAGGCTCTTCTGACTTCATCTTTTCATAAGTGAAGGAAACACCCATATCAACTAACTTATTCATCTGAATATCTACCCATGTAGGGGAGAAACTCAAGACCCCTCTCATCAATACGTTCAGATCAATCTCTTCTGATTCTGACCAATTAGGCAATAAGATTGCCTTCTTCATTTCATCCTCATACTGTGGATGCGTATGATCCTTGTCATCTAACACCTCATCAAGAATGAGGAAAAGTCCACACTTCCTCAGGAAATCCACTGACATTTTGGACCACATTCGTCTCCTCACTGCCTGCTCATCCATCAGGTTGGCCCAATAATCTTCTATGTCTACCTTGTGGATGAACTTCTCTCCCATGATCCTTCCAACTTTTTTATCTGGATCAAGTCTTTCTCTTTTCTTGAAGGTTGCAAATTGATAGAATGCAAGCTCCTCACTCGCAGTGCTGGTGACTAAGGCAGATTGGCAAACCTCCAACGTCTTCCCAATTGAAATAGGGAATGTCATGCCTGTCCTATGCTTCTCTCTCTGAATTGAATCAAACTCTAGAAGCTGTCTCACCACTTTCAACAAGATCATTCTGTCGAACGGATACCTAGGATGCCCATAGGGTTCGGATTGAAACCCATGAATCCTAAGGTACGTGAAGGTGGGAAACTGAATATACTACGATCCATATTTCTCTATTAGCTTTGTTGCCTTCTTGGACAATCTTCTGTGGATTCCGCCTTGCAACATTCGTGTGATGTACATTGTGAATATGTTGTTCACTCTCTTATAATCTTCAATTCTATACATGTTCAGCTGGGGATAGCACTCAAGACTCCTGAATTGTCCTTGCCCATCCCCAACTTCACCTTTGCATATCAATCCTTTGTATGAAACAAACCGTGCAAGCGGGTATACCAAGTAGGAAGTCATGGCGAATGACTTGGACTGCTCTACATTCCTTAGCTGAAAGTCCACTTTGTGACTTATGATTCTAGATCAATTTATCAATGTCCCTCTAAGACAAACTTGGATGAAATAGAACATCCATCCATCGAATATTGCACCCCGCGGTGTCCCCATCACTCTGTTAAGAAGGAATACTAAGTCACTATATTCCTCTTTGAAGTTTGTGCACATGAGTGTCTTGGGAGCCTTGGAATGATGAAGCCTAGGCTCGATCATCCACTTTTTGTTTATCATACTCTTACACGCATCCATTTTCTTCGTGTACTGCTCTTCATATTCATCCTTAGTTGCATCCTTAATATTTGCTCTGCGTGGAATTCCAAACACCTCAGCAATAGCATCCTCAGCAAGGTAGGCGATGACAACGCCCTTAGGAGTTTTGATCATTCGCGAACGAGGATCATAACATCGTGCACTTTCCAGGATAAGCTCATTGCATTGTATGGACTGTGGAAATTCAACTGCTTGAAAAATACCACTTTTCATAATGTTTACATAAGTTGGAGAAGGAATCTGATTTCCGACTCCGAACATTTGTTGTCGCATCAGGTTCAAGCTTAGGAAATGCATGTTTGTATCCGTAATCTCCTTCCATTTGGATGACATCTTGGATTCTGGATAGAATCCAATCTCTAGTATCTTCTGTTGTTCTCTTCTTTCCTTAAATCCGGACTTCGACATCGCACTTGTACAAAGCTTGAAGTTAGAACTTAGGAATAAATACAACATTCTTAATAGAATTCCTGACTTCCTAACGATTTTAGGCTAAATTAAAGCATGAAGTCTGGAAAATAGTCCACACTCTTGGTAGATCTTAACAATTTAAACACAAAATGTGACAAGACTATTGTATGAAACCCTCATGAAATCAACACTTCCTTATACTTAGAAATTTCGTGCAAATCATAGTGCAAAGGAGTATACCGGATTAAGAGTGACTAGGGAAAGGTGTGAAAGGTTGTGTTTTCACAACAATAATGTCTGAAGACACCTTCCACAGTCAACAATGGAGGTCACAAATCTGAAGATAACCTGCAACTAATAAATTAATCTTTCAAAACATGTTGTAATTATCTAAAAATATGCACAAACTTGATAAAAATCAGCCTTGATGATGAAACAAATCAATTTTGGGAACATAGGTATGGCTGGTAAAAGATAAATTTTCTGAAGACAAGCAGCCATGGCGAAGTTGCAGACCTGTAACAGCCTTCAAATGGTCTGAAAATGATCCCAAAATGCCTCCAAAAATGCCTCCAAATACAAATCACTAAAATGGCAGCTCGCTGGGCAAAAAGTTAGGTCTGAAAAAATGAATTTACAGCCAACAATGGAGGTCACCTTGCTGTGATAATGGTTGAGGAGATCAGCTTACACTATACAGAGTATATGACCCTATCGCCGAAGATCAGAGAGATGTTGACTTTGGGGCAATTCGTGAACCAGAAGAAGCATAGAATAGGTGCAGCCGACAGGTCAGAGACCAAGGTGACTCAAGGACAGAGAAACTTGTAGCAGGTAATGAGTAAAATATTGTTGGAACATTTTGATGGTAGTGATAGGTTTAGAACACATGCCTAGGGACAAAAACTTGACAATTAACTCTCCTCAATACCTATGCCTAAGGAAGATGCAATCGGATTTGCTACTTCACACCTTGACAATTTAGTTCACGAGTTGTGGTACCACGAGTTGGTTACGCTTGGGCTCAACTTGATCACTACCTATGATGAGCTCACCAATAGACTCATCAAACAATCTGACAGGAAGGATCCAAAGACTTACTTTAGGGAGTTTGCACAGCTTAAACAATAGGGTTCTTTGGAATTCTACATTTCTTGAGCATTGTCTGTTGTAAGGTGTGCGCCCTTGGTCTCCTTGTGTTGTGCAGCGCAACGCACGGGTTTGTGACATGGCTTAACCGCCTCCTGTGGATTCGATAAGTCTAGTGGTTGTATCGGGCATTAACAGGTCGATCTTTTGGTGCAACGACAACCGCACTTGCGATATGTGGTATCAGATCTTGGTCACAGGTTCAAACCCCTTGCTTGCGTTTGGGGGGGGGTTGTTGCAAGGTGTGTGCCCTTGGTCTCCTTGTGTTGTGCAACACAGCGCTCGGGTTTGTGACATGGTTTAACCACCTCCTGTGGATTCTATAAGTCTATTGGTTGTATTGTGCATTAACAGGTCGATCTTTTGGTGCAACGACAACCGCGCTTGGCACTTGTAACATTATCTAGTCCAAATAAGGGGTTGTTCTTGGTGTCCTTTATTTCTTGAGCAGTTTGGACTTTGGAGAGTCTATTTACCTTTTTGGAGGTGTCTTGGGTGCCATTGTAGCCTCCTAGAGGTCTGATTACAATCACAAAAGGTAATGTTACAATGCTCATCATGACTGTTATAAATATGCACTTTGCAACATACTTGTAATGACTTGATTGATTGCCTATTTTAGGGGTAACAAGTACATCTTGTACCTCAATCATCGTCTCCATCAAAATAAAGTATCTAACATAGCTGGTATCCATAGGCTTGAGGGATTCCTTCCTCAAACAATTCCTAAACAAATCAAGTGATGCATGATTATTGCAAATAAACATTTGAATGCCTCTATATTCTAACACCACCTCCTTTACCCCATCTATTTTTCCCTTGTCTTTCAATGCATTGTTTAATGCATGAATACAACATGGGGTCCAAAAAATGTGCTTATAGGCACCTTCCACAATCAATCCAACTCATTTGCACACATGGGTCGAATCAGTTAGTACTTATACAACATTAGAGGGTCCAACCTCTTCTATGACATCCTATAAAACCTGAAATTGGAAGCTTGCATCCTTCCTCTTCCTTGAACAATCATTATCTACCATAATCACTTTTCGCTGGATGTCCTTGAGATGTTTCCTCTTTTTGCAGATTTTCAAGGACGGCGAGGGGATGTTTTCAACCTGTCCCCACGTCCTTGGGACATATTCAAGTAGGGATGGCCTCAATTTTGCAGGGGATGTGTTCCCAACCTATGTTTACGTCACTGGGTAAACAGGAAGAATACAGAAACTGAACAACAATGCACAATGCAATTACAAAGGAAGTACCAGAATAAGCTTTCCATTAATGTCAAAAGAAGTTCATATTATAATCTGTCGTCCACATTACATGTCCTCCAACACCCGGAGGTGGTACAATATATGACAGCCGAAGGGGTGCGACACAACCGTTGCGACTCCAACTACCTACCCGTCAGCTAACTAACTATCAACAATTAACATTACTAAACTATACATATTTTCCGATAACATCATCCCCCCCCAAAAAGAAGTCGTCTCCGACGACTAACAACAAAATGGAGACAATGCATATATACACCCAAAACAAAGTCAAGGAGGGGGCTGAGGAAGCGTCCTTGAAGTCGAAGGCTGGGATGTCGGTGTCTGGTCCGCTAGGCGGGCGCGGAGGTCATAAACCTGCTGAGTGCGTGCTGCCACATCCCGCTCCGCCACCAACACCTTCTCTAAAGCCGTCTTCACCATATGCGCAGCTTCCAGCAACTCCTTCTCCTTGGTATCCACGGACTCTGTCATACCAACCGAGTCTGCAACAAACCCCGCTCTGCAGTAACAACATCCAACTCCTGCTGCACAAGGCTCCGCGCACTTTGCTCCTCCGATAGGCGGATGTCAACCGCAACCTTCTCTGCACGGGCTGTCTCAAGCTGTGCTAACAATTGCGTCCTCTCGGCTGCCCACGAAGCCTGCTATCTGGCGAGATCTCTCTCTATCTCTACACGAGCAGCCTCGCAGACCGCAGACTCATGCTGCTTCTGCCGCAATGCATAGTAGGCATCCCTGTAAACCTGCTCAATCTGTCGGACGAGAGTAGTCACCCTACTCTCCACGACGGGCTGAGGCACACTCCAAGCCTCGAGCATCGCATCTGTTTGAATAGTTGGCCACCCCTGTGACTCAAAGCATGTAGCAAAAGCTGTCGAACAGCCTACCCGCATAAACTCGAGGACCTGCTCTAATTCCTCCACAACCTGCTGCAAAGCTCGCATCTGAGCCGTGGCCACCACTCGCCGACCCCTCCTCACCATGTCTGCTAAGTAAGCCTCAATGTCCTCCCCATCCTGCCCTGAAGTCTGGGACCCCGATATAGGTGCAGGAGGCTCAAGTGGGACCAAAACTGCTGCATCCTGCTGGCACATAGGTGTCTCCTCTACCCCCGCCTGCTCCTGGATAGCAAGGACGACTTCTCCTATCTCATGCCCTATTGCTGGTACCGGTGTCTCACCCGATGAATCCTTCAAGTCTACCACCTCCGTCAGAGGCTCTCGCCGAGGTGAGAACACAACAGCTCCCACTGGTGGCATCACCATCATCTGAAATCGCCGGGTCAGCCAACTCCCCATAGCCACCACCGATGGATCCGTACTCAACACCTCCGGGCCTCTCTCCACCTCTAAAGTGTGTCTATCCATGGGCTCCTCCAACAAGGAGGCAGACACAGTCACTACTGCCTCGGATCCCACAACGTCCAACCGCACCTGAGGCTCTGCGTCGACCACCTCCCTATGCTCCTCCACTGCCACTACTTGCTGCGGTGATCCACACAACTCCGCCATGCCTTCTGTACGTGCCTCTATGGCCGGAGGCGGTCCCGCTGGTGGCGCACTAGCCTGCGGAGGTGGTACAATGGAAGGTGATGCCACCTGCTGCATGGGCCCAAGTGCAACGGGCGTGCGGCCCTCCCCAAAAGCTGGAATCGACGTGCCTCCCACTCCTGCGGATGACCTCACAAGTGTGCCAAGTGGTAGTGAGGGTGGCACAAACAAGACTCGCTCCCCCGCGGGCTCCATCCTCCCCTCTTCTGTCGCCCTACTGCTACTATCCTCCGCCGAATCCTCCTCCTCCGAAACCTCTTCGCTGCTGGGAGTCTCTCTTCCACTATCAGGTTCTGCCGAGGGGGTCTCTACTATCCTTTTTCGTTTCGCGGAAGAATGGCCAATGTCAAGGTGTCTCCAATGCATGATAGGAGGCTCACCTACAACCAATGGTCTTTGCGGCTGTATCTCCAATTCTGCCTCCGATACTACTTCTCGCGTGGCCTCCAGAAACAATCCGATGGCATAGTGGGGCATGTAAAACGTGCGATGCTCCATCCTCAAGAACTCGCACATCCGCTCTGATAACAATGTAGCCCAATCATACACAACGCCATTCAGAAGTTCATTCATCAATATGATCTGCGGTAGAGCGATATCCGATGCCCTACCAGACCCCGTCAACCTGCTCTTGATGACGTCCATTATGCACCGCCAATGGCCCTCTGCAACAAAAGACCTACGCATCCCACGGCTCTTCGTGGCATCAACAATGCTCTCCAATTCTGCTGTGGTCAAGTCTCGGGATACTCGTTTAATCCAATATTCTTTTTCCTCCCGCGTCATCTTCTTAGCTTTCAATTCCACTTTCTTGCCATGTACTCCTGGAATGCCAAACACTCTCGTGAAATCTGCCGGTTTGAAGGATATCGTGATATCCTTCCCAAGGTACTCAAAAGTACTCGTCCGTGAATGGCTATCAAAGTGTCTAACATGAACCGTAATGCTCCCTCATACTCACGGATAGCAAAGACAGGCATTCGGATGGCCCACTCCACTCCTGCTTTACGGAGGCTCTTCTTCACCAAATCATCATCTGGTACATCTTGCCACCATTTTTTGCATTCGGACCCATTCAATCCCTCGAAGGTGATATGCTGTGGGGTCAATGCGTTCTTCCCTCGTGCGGCATGCTGCTGTGGTGTCTTTCTCTTCTGCCTGGCGTGCATTGTGCTACCGGCTATGCGAACACTCGAAGGAAGAACTCGCGTATCCTTATTCCTATGGCTGCTATCCTGCAACTGTTTTTTCCAATTCCTTTTTCCTGCAGACTCCATTAATTTCCTCCTCTAACTGATTCTTGATTTTAGCCGTGTCGTTGCAAAAGCCGCTAACTACCTCCGGGCAGCTAAGACTGTGCGGAGGTGATCCCTTGTATGTGCCTGTGCGTTGGGCGTGCGGTAGACACCGGGAGGAGCCAACCCAAACTTGTCGCTGTTGTCCCCGTGCGTTCCCTTTTCGCATCCATTATTTTCCACCGCACTTTTGACTTGTTTTATGTCTACGTGCCCACCGCACGGTAGACTTTGTTCGTGGCTTTGCGCTGCCTGTCCGTGGGGTATGTGTGGTGCGTTTTGCGTTTTATTGACCGCACGGTGTTTTCTTTTTATATCTCCTCGCGCTGTCTGGTGGTTGGGATCCGCACTTGTTTTCCCTTGGGACTTGCTTACATACCCCCGCACTTGAACGCGTTTCCGTTTGGATGTGCCCACCGCACGGTAGCTCCTTAGTTCCTTTCGCGCTGTTCGGTGAGGGTTGTAGGTGGTGCGGTGGACACCGCACGGTGGTTCCACCGCGTGGTGGTCACCGCACGGTGGACCCAAAGTTATTTAATTTTTTTTTATTTTTTTCAATTGTCGAGCTGCCTGCTCGCCTCCAGCCTCTGATGATATACTTTAAGTTTTGAGCCATTGACAACCTCCGGAATTTCTTGTCCGTTGAGGGTCCAGAGTTTAACGGACCCGTTTGCTATGACCTCTCGGACCCTATAGGGGCCTAACCACTTGACCTTGAACTTGCCAGGCTTAATCTCGTTTCGTCCATTATATTTCAAGACTAACTGCCCCGAGGTGAACCTCGCTCGCCGAATGTGTTGGTCGTGCCAATGTTTCCTTCATTGCTGGGCCACGTCTGTCACCCATTGTGCCATCAACCTTCGTTCATCGAGTTTGTTTAGGGCATACAGGCGCTCCCTCAGGCTCTCCATATCGCCAAGTTTATTCTCAATAGCAATTCGGAGACTTGGCACCATGAACTCCATCGGTACTACCGCTTCTTGTCCATACATTAATTGGAATGGTGTCTGGCCCGTCGTTACTTTGTAGGTGGTGTGGTATGCCCATAACACCGACGGTAGTCGCTCCTCCCAATCTTCCTTTTCTACCCCGCACGACTTATAGATGACCGAAACCAAAATCTTGTTGGTCGCCTCCGCTTGACCATTGGCCCTCGGGTAATACGGACGGGACAAGGAGTGAAAAATTTTGAACTCCGTCGTAAGGAGTCTCACCACATGGTTCACAAAATGGCCTCCTCTGTCACTGGTTATCTGAAGCGGAATTCCATATCTTGTGATAATTTGTTCATAAATAAATCTGGTTGTACTCACCGCGGTGTTATCGGGTAGGGCTCGTGCTTCGACCCATTTTGTCAAGTATTCCGTAGCTACCACAATGTATGTACATCGCCGCGGTCTGCTAACTTTTAAAGGCCCCACAAAATCAAGCCCCCAACATTCGAATAACTGTTGTGCCGCTGAAGGGTTTAATGGCATGAAGTCTCGTTTTAGTGGTTTTCCGGCCCTCTGGCATGTATCACAGCTTCCGACCCATTCTCTGGTGTCGCTGTGTAGCGTCGGCCACCATAGTCCGGCTAATAGTACTTTCCTGGCTGTCGTGTCCGGCCCCATATGACCTCCTGCGGGTCCTTCGTGTGCTTCCTTCAAAATCCCCGATATCTCTTCCTCCATCACGCATCGGCGGAGTACTTGATCTGTCCCCATTTTGTAAAGGAGTCCATTGATCAGTTGGAACGTTCGGTTCCTCAGAACCAGTTTGCGTCGTTCCCCTGGCATGTCCCGAGGGAACTGGGACGTCGATAGGTACTCGCCAATACGAGTGTACCAGGATGGTAAAACCGCAATCTGGAATAAGTGCGCATCCGGAAAATCATCATTCACCCCCTTCGCTCGTTCTCCCGACTTGATTCGTGACAGTTGGTCAGCGATCACATGGCTCTTCCCTGGCCGTACTATAATGTTGAATGTGAATTCTTGCAGTAGTAACAGCCATCGACTCACCCGTCCTTGAATAATAGGTTTATTCACCAAGTACATCAAAGCTTGGTGGTCTACATAGAAAGTGAAGGGTGTCGCCAACAAATAATGCCGGAACTTCTGTACTGCGTAAACCATGCCGAGCGCTTCCCGTTCAGTTGTACTGTAATTCCTCTCAGCTTTTGAGAGTAGTCTACTGGCGAAGTAGACTGGGTGATCCAACCCATGATCCCTAACTTGTGCTAATGTTGCACCTATTGCATAGTTGGAGGCATCGACGTGCACATGAAATTCTCTGTCCCAGTTTGGGTAGACCAATATTGGTGCCGCCAACAGTCGTGATTTCAATTCCTCGAAGGATTCCGACTGCGCCGTTCCCCATACGTACGGTTCCCCTTTTCTTGCGAGGTTATCCAGGGGGTAAGATATCTAGGAGAAATTTTTTATAAACCTTCGGTAATATCCGATGTGTCCCAAAAAAGATTTTACCCCAGAGACATCTTGTGGGGGTTCCATCTCCACAATCACCCGAACTTTATCCGGGTCTGTTTTAAGTCCCGCTTTACACACTATGTGTCTGAGTAGTCTACCCTGAGGTACCATGAATCTGCATTTCTTAGGGTTCAGTGCGAGTCGTGCCCTTCGGCACCTGTCCATACATTCTCCGAGTGTTTTCAGATGCGTCTCCTCCCCATTGTAGATGGACCAATCATCCAGGAACGCCTTGAAGTTACCCACAGACATCTTATCAAAAATGTGGAGAATTATTCGTTGGAACGTTGCCGGAGCATTGCAGAGACCGAAGGGCATCCGGTTGTAAGCATATACTCCGTCCTCCACCACAAATGTGGTCTTCAGCGTATCTTCCTCCGCTATTGATATCTGATTATAGCTGGAAAATCCATCCATAAATGAATAGATTTCATGGCCGGCCACCTCTTCAAGAATAGAGTCCGTGAACGGTATGGGAAATGGATCTTTGATGGTAACTGCATTGAGTCGCCGGAAGTTGACACAAATCCGGATCTCGTTACCATCCTTTTTGAGAGATATTACGATGGGGGATACCCATTCGCTATTCTGCACCCTAAAGATAATCTTGGCCTCCAGCATTCGTTCAATCTCTTTTTGTACTTTTGCAGCATAGTTTTTATTCATCCTGTACGGTCGCTGCCGTACTGGTACTGCGCCTGGTACCAACAGAATACGATGAACACATAACTCCAGTGGGACTCCCTTCAAATCCTTATAAGTCCATGCGAATACATCTTTGTACTCGGTGAAAATCTTGAATGCGGCCGTTTTCAGCACTGGGTTCCAGTCATCTCCTACCAGAATGATTTTCTTATCCGTCTCCGTACCTAGATTCAAAGGTTTCACCATCGGTTCTTCATACTTCATGGCCTCCTTGTTTCTAAATTGATGTGCGGGTACGGTGTCCATTGTAGCTTCTCCTTCCTTATACTCCCCGTATTCTGGAGGATATTGATCTGGCTCCTCTCCTTCGATGCTTAATACGTTACAAGAGGGTGAGAACATCTCATAGTCCTCCTGCTGCCAATGGAACAATCCATTTAGTGAATCTGCCGTACAATGTTCCTCTCCGCGTCTGTGCAGTAGGGTCCAAATGACTCGTGTGTCTCTCCCCGTTGTGCTTTCATGGCCCTTTCTATTTCCTCCCTTGCCTCCGTCATTCTCTACTTCTCCGTGTGGGGATGGGGGTATCAGGCTTCCTTTGCCTGCCCTCGGGTAAGAGCAAGGATGGCTTCTTTACCCCGTGTGTTGCCTTCGATATCAATCAAATTGGCCCCTACGCCAGACTTCAGACAATCGGCATCTTCATGGTCACCGGGGCCACACCACCGACATAGCTTTTGAGCGGTGTCATTGTTATTACACTCGTGTTAATGACCCCATTGATTGCAAGCCCTACATTGAATCATCGGGCGTCCCTTCGCATCGTATTGGACCCTGTTTCTGGTGGAATTATTATTATTCCCCCGTCCGCCTCGTCGATTTCCTCGGTAGCCTCCGGAAGATGCATTATTGTTTGAATCCGATGTGGAGGGCTGCTCATGTGCAAAGAGCACTTGCTGGTTACGTGCCTTCAGATTGTATGGGCATTCCTTCGTAGAATGTCCCATGATTTGGAAGATGTCACAGAATGCCTTCTTGGGACAGGCACCCTTTGTGTGGCCGCTCTCCTTACAATCCGTGCACCACAGTTCATCATCCTTGCTTGTGGTCCCCTTCATTGTCTTAAACTCTTTTAACATCCGTTCCATATCCTTCTGAAGGGCTGTGACTTTCTTCTTCGGCTTCTCATCACTGCTACTCTCTTCTTCCAACGTATCATCTTCAGAGGATGACGAAGATCTATTCTTCTTCTTTTTGGCCGTCTTATTTTCACTTTCCAAGTCCATGGCCCGGTTGTATGCATCATCGTAGGATGTCGGAGGCACAATTTTCATCTTTCGTCATAGCTTAGGGTTCAGACCCTCGACAAACCACCGCTTCTTTAAGCCATCAGCCGGTTGGCTTTCCATCTTTCCGACTAATTCCTTTAGCCGGCGGCCATACACCCGTACGGTCTCCTTCTTTCCTTGCTTTGTTCCATAGATTTCGGAGACTATCTCATTATCATCTCGGAGAAGCTGAAATTCCTTCTCGAATGCTTTCTTCAATTCATCCCACGTAGTTACCTTGGTTTTATCCACGTCTGAATACCAGTCAATAGCCACTCCTCTCAGTGTGGCGGGGAACTGCTTCATCCATTCATCCTGGTCAGCCACCCCGTTGGCTGTCCAGATGGTTTCGCATGTACGGCAATGCCGTGCAGGATCATCTTTGCTATCCCCGTTGAATTTGGGCAACTTCTGTTTGCTCGCCATTGATGGAAGTCGTCCACTTGGAGGTGGTTGGGGCTGTGTCTGCCCTCCGGCGCTGCTCCCTCCGATGCCGCTGATGTCTCTTGTGGTGGTGACCGAAGGTACGGTGTTCTGCCTTGTACCTACCGTGCGGTTAGCTTCCCCTTCGTCGTCACCCGTGCCCGGCTCCCTTCGGTGATCCTCCCTTTGTGGCGTGAGAGATAAGTCTATGAACCGATCTCGAGTCTCTTCAACTAGTTCTCTTCGTAACCTAGTTTCTTCCAGAAACTCTTCGAGGCTTCTCGCTCTACCGTAGTCTGGCAACGCGTAGAAATTCCCCTCGGCTTCTGCACCTTCTGTGACACCTCCTTGGTTCCCTTCAGGCAACCCTTCGGCAGGTCGTCCTTCGGCAAGTTGCCTCAGCCTCCGTCTACGTTCTACACGTTGTTCCAGAATCAAAGCCTTCTGTGCAGCCTCCCACTCGTCGGTTTCTAATTTCTTATTTCTATCTTTATTCAATAAATTGGGCATTAATTGTCGTACAATCTCATATTTCACATAAACCAAACCACAACACGTCTTTATTAATTCATTCTTTTGTATACGATCAACACAATTCTTCTGCTTCTAACAGTGTTCTTTATTTGTCTCCCTTCACAATTTAAGGATTATTGGTCCTTCGTCGGTCTTCTCTACGTCTGTCATCCTGGCGCTCATGAAATTCTCGTAAGATTTGCTGTCTTCGGTTCTCACGGTAGGTGTCTTCTCTGCGGTTTTGAGCCAAAAATGCTTGAGCCAGAAGGTTAGGCAAATTGCTCATCAACCGATTCACCGCCGGGCTTACACCAAGCGCGCTCCACACAGCATCCTCTGGAACAGCCTCAATGGTGGCTTTCCTCCGTACGTGTGTTTCAATGGCCGCCTGAAGGATGCAAGAGAAATCTTTTGTGAGTGCTCGTTCTCCTTCGAACAATTCTTGGTGATCTTCGTCAGGGTTATTGCTCGTCCCCTCGGGCAATGGTTGTCCCATTATCCCTGTGCCATGTAGTATATTCCCGTCCCTCCCGAAATAATTTCGGCAGCGGCGCCAAATGTTTACCTCACTGGGTAAACAGGAAGAATACAGAAACTGAACAGCAATGCACAATGCAATTACAAAGGAAGTACCAGAATAAGCTTTCCATTAATGTCAAAAGATGTTCATATTATAATCTGTCATCCACATTACATGTCCTCCAACACCTGGAGGTGGTACAATATATGACAGCCGAAGGGGTGCGACACAACCGTCGCGACTCCAACTACCTACCCGTCAGCTAACTAACTATCAACAATTAACATTACTAAACTATACATATTTTCCGATAACAACCTACATAGCTAAATACATGTTAATTTAGTAAATGTTAATAAATGTAAATTAACGCTTAAAGGCCAAATTGTGATGTCCCCACTTTGAAATAGAATTTAATAATAAATGATAATAATAAAATTAAAACATTCAAAATTAAATTAAATTATAAAATAATATAATTAAATAAGATTAATTAAGTTAATGAAAAGTCAAAAGGCATGAAAGGAAAAGTTGTGACTCCCTCAACAATGAGATATAAAAGGGAGAAGAGAACCTCATTTGAGAGGGGGGATAATTTGGAAATGAGAAGTGTAGATCTGATTTAACTAATAAGTGCAGATCTGATTATGAAAGGTTGTGTCCCTTTCAAAGGGTAGAAATAATGAAGAGTTGCACTCTTTCAAAGGGTGCTAATGGTGAAAGGGTATGTCTCTTGCCAAAGGGCATACATGATGGCGAGGTGTGATCTCTCCCTCAAATTGAGAGATATAAAGGGAAGAAATCAAAAGCATCTAGTGACATCACCATGCATCAGATCAGATCAAAACTAGTATTAAGTTACAGGCAGTAGCATCTTTGTTCTTGGTGCTATGCATGGGGATGTGTTGAATGTGTATGCTTAATATACGAAGCCTGATAATGTTGTTATGCAGAATTTAATAGAATACTAATATAGACTGCAATATGTATGACAGTCATACTTAATTTGATATATATTTATTATACATGAGAAGTTAGTATACTTATAGTTTCATTCATGTTATTACTATCAGTATTTAAGAAGATGGGAATGAGATGTTCCAAAGAGGGGCAGTCTAAATCCAAGCAATAGGTTAAGTCCCAAGATAGGGTGGGGATCAGCGACCCATAAGCCTTGAGGGTATAGACCCAAGATAGGTAAGGGCTTGGATCTGTAAACTTTGAGGGAACCTATTGTATTTGGTCTCTAAGCGCTTTGGTAACATACATCATAGTTTAAAAACTCGTGGACTTGCCACGGACTCACGAGTCCGTGGGAGCCACGAGTTGACTCGCCAAAGACTCGCGAGTCTTTTGCAAGGACTCGTGCGAGTCTTTTGCATGGACTTGCGAGTCTTTCAGATGGACTCGCGCGACCTAGAAAAACTATCAGGCAAGCTTTAAAAATGAGTTTTTTTTCCTTTTTTTTGCCTTCATTTGGCTTAACTCCCCCCTTGACCCCAACTTGGGGGCGCTGCCCCCAAACCCCCGTCAAAAAAAAAGGGGGAAACTGCATTGATGGAAGTAGGGAAAATTTCACCTCTGAGTCTGATTAGGCTCCATATAACAACATGATTAGCATTGAAGAAATGTTGGTATTATACATTTTAGAGTTGAAAGTTTGAAACTATGAGTATGAATGATGAAATTTCAAATATTGCGCATTTGTTGATCATATGACGTGTAATGTTTCAATTATGGCTCTTATGTTCTCTAAATGCATTAATTTCTTTATGTTTTTTTGTAAAACTACGGTTTTTTTTTGCAGAGTCCTTACCGAGTCTTTCGCGAGTCTTTCACGAGTCCGAGTCCGAGTCCAAATTTTTGGTTTGCCGAGTCCGTGGCGAGTCCGAGATTTTCAACTATGACATACATAGACCCTTCTCCCTTAAAACTGAAGTAGTAGCAGGGTCCGATATCTATATTAAGAACCATGAATAATGAAATTAATCATTTCATGAGGAAAATAAATAAGAACTTGTTAATAACTAATTGAAGAATATCAATCAATTTTAGTATATTGAAATAGATCAAGTAGGGGACATTACACAAATAAACAATTAAATGTAAAGCATTGTGAATAATTAACGTTTAACATCTTCAAATAAATGTAACCCATGATACGAATTGGAAAATTAAAATTTTGTCAAGAATTTACCACCATTCACGAGCATCTTTCCTATATTTGTCTTGAAGAGTGCAAACATCATGATTCTTTGAAGGTAAAAAGTGGCCAAACTCACTTTAGGCAACACTTTTTATATCTGCATTTGAGAATATTAACTTGGTGTAAACTCAGCGAATCTGTTTTTGGCTCAGACTCGGACTTGTTGCTTAGACTCCGCGAAATCTCAATAAATTGAAATAACCGTGAAATTTAGATTTTTTTAAGGATCTAAAACTATTACCATGCACCCTTCAATAGATAAACTTTATTGACACGATAAAGTAATCAAAGTTGTTACTTTGGTCACATACACAAGTATACATCAATCGGATGAGTATAAAAGTTGATTTCAACCCAAGGAATCATTTTTTTTAAATACATAAGTCTTGTCAAGTGTTTTAGGTGTACAAAACTTGTGGATTATGATATCCATGGTATCAAAAACAAAACTCACAATATGGAGTAATAAACCTTAGTAGAAAGGAGCTTGTATCCCTTAGCCCAACATTACTGGCTCTATGTGGACTCATGTGCTTGTATCTTAGACAAGTATGCAAGTGCTGCTACAGCCTTAGGAGCATTACTTAGGATAGAGTATGACTTAGCAAACTAGAAGTATAAATGTAATTTAATTACTAGGAATTTTATTGGGAAAAAGTTGAACGAATAAAAAAATGTTGTATTTCCATTCAACATGGCCCAAAAATATTTTCATTTTTTGTTTCTTAACCTAGAGCAGGGATTTGGGCACCCCTAGTGGGGTCAAAGGGCAACACCCCTTGTGGGGGTCTAAGGGCAATGCTCCCATTTGGGTCAAGGGGTAACACCCATTGTGGGGGTCTAAGGGCAACGCCCCTAGTGGGGTCAAGGGTAGTGCCACCAAGACAAAATTAAAGCCTTTGAGACCACACATAACATCATGGTAGAGTATTTTTTTAAATTTCTGTGAGAGTTTTTGATATTCAGATACTGATTAAGTTACAAACTGAGAACTATTTACATTTCAACATTGTAAATGTTTACTGGTAGTCTTATGGGTACAGCATGTTTAAACCACAGTAAATTTGACTGGAACCTAATTAATTTACCAAATAAGAAAAATACTTGTATAAGCTTGGTAATCACTTAACGAACATTAATTTGTTTTAGCTTGTCTTTTGTAGCGATATTGAATTCTTTCATAGTCTTATAATCTCTTCCTTTTGGTTCTTTTATCTCTTGTTGTATGTAGTTCTTCTCATTTGATAATCCTAGATTTACTGGATTTGGACTTTAAACCAGAGCTCATGATATTTCTTTTCCATCATTAGGATGACAGCCATTCACAGCAGGTTTCAAAAGAGCTGATATCAGCAGTGGTTCCATGCTGGCTAAGAACAAGTAAAGACCCTAAAAAATTGCTTGAGGTAAGATGTGCAATGTATAGGCAACCAATTTAATGGATTATGTTTGCACTGGCTCATTCTTCAATTTATGTGTCATTGAGCAGGTTTTTGTTAAAGCATTGCCTCGTATGTCTCAACATCGAAGATTGGCTATCACGAATCATCTGCTTGGGTATGCATTTAAATTTGAGTATTGGTGTTGCAACCCAGGTCATTTAAGGTGGTAGTTGACATATGTTTATGTTATTACCAGCCTGTTTTTGCTTAACCCATAGTTTTACTGTTCATTTTTCCAGGGTTTTGGGTGAACAAACTAGTTTGCCTGTCCTCCTAATGTTACTGCTTCAATCAATGGTTTTATCTATAAATACATCTGACAAAGGTCAAGATATGAGAAGAATGCTATTAAATTCAAACTGGCAGCAGGAGTTTGTTTTACAGCTTAGTATGCAATATTCATCCAGAATATGGCTTTCATCTTTGGTTAAACTTTTGGAAAGAGCAAGGGTTGATGCATGTGTTGATAGTCAAGGTGAACGGCAATCAAAGGAAGAAGGATTTGTCTCATGGGTATTACAAATTGAATGTGTACACCTTGTTGCAGATTACCTAAAAAGTTCAGAATTCTCACTTCAGCTTGAGAATGGCCATGATCAGGAAGCAGTGCAGGTATTTTTGTACTCCAATTAATTGTTGACTACAAAGGTGTGAAACACTAAATGAGTTTGCCCTTTTCCATGGAATAATTATGATGGGAATGTTTTTAGTTGTCTTTTCTATAGGTTATTAGCAGTGATGTGCATCCATAAATTGGTTGCTTTTTTATAGGATAAACATTAAATATTTTCATTTTATTTACCATTCCTTAATTTATAAATAGTGGCTTTGTTCCAGGTCTCAAGTGTCACTTAGGAGGCAATACATTTAAACAAATTCTAATGTGTTACATGCAGAAAAGATTTATGAGTGATAGAATGCAACTCAATAATAATCAAAGTTCTGAGACAGATAATACAAGAGAATGAGAACAGTGCGGCACAACTGTTATACAAGATTTTATTAAGTAAACTGTAATGATTATACTTATCCAATGTATCAGGCAAAGCTACAAAATGATGCCTATTTCCTTCATACCTCGTAGAATATAGTCAGAATTAGTATACAAGTGAGGATGGTGAAGAGGTGGTGAGGCATTAAGCAGCTAGTAAGCTGTAATAATCATACATGCCCAATGTATTGAAACCTGAGAGATTAGTTTGATGACAAAGGCAATATATTATGTTACTATTGGCTACTATTTATCAGGCAGTGATGGCTATAACAAACTCGCAAACAAACAAACAAGGATATGCATTTCAGTGCAACAGTTCACCTATTTTTGGCCTACTTATGATTGATAAACTGAAGTGGATATTCGTCAACAAGTTTCCAACAGTTATTCCTACTTGAACATCTCAAAATGACTGATATGTTGGATTAGTTACAACTTACAACACAGTCAATCTTAAACATTTGCAGCATTTAAGCAAACATGAAATAACATACAAAACACTGAGTAAACAGAGAAATATGTAAGATAATGACTGCAGATGCAATATACCTTGGATAAACATTGAGAAAGTGGAAAAACTCCAGCAAAAGGAAGGTATCAGCTCCTTATTCCACTATTCCATTCATTAATACATTGTAGAACAATGACATGCTGTCAAAACAAGCTCCCGAACATGTCAACAGAGCTAGAAAAGCTATGTTGAAGTCAGCATCATCAAAAACTCTGGCTCTAGAGATAATTCCCTTGTAATATGAACATATGATGAGGTTCCAAAAGTGTGTGAGCCTTTCCACAAGGTTTGGACGTTCCCATGACTTTAGTGGTGCCGAAAGGCATTTCCACTGCTTTGAGATGAAAAGACCCAAAACTCCAACTTCCTTCCTTGTCCAATATGATCAAAGTCACTGCTTATCACAGGTAGCAATTATGACACAGCTGCCATGATCTCAAAAGCACTACTACTAGAACCACAATAAGGAGGACAAGTGGTCACAAAACTGCTTGATGCAATTGCCAAACTACAATCTATGGAAACTGGTGATTCCATTAACTGTCACCTTTTTCGTTGCTTTTACACTCTACTTTTTAATTCCTTGTGATGCTTCAAATCACCCCAGTGCTTTGTCTTACCTATATGTTATTATTTGGTTTCTTGAATGTGACAATCATTATATCCTTGATGAAGGGAAACAGTTAGACAATCTCTTAATTGGAAATGGAAATAACTGATCACCTGATCCTGAATCGATGACCTGTTGTGGAGTATTTTAAATGACAATTAGGTTGCATAAATTTCTTCATGTAACCTATAATATCCATTATCCTCCCTTGATGACTAAACCATCTACAATCCAATGTTTTATCTCTAAATTTGGGAAATTTCTCTCCCTAGTAGTTTAGTCTTTATGTCAAGAATCTGCTCTTTTTTAGGACAATAATAAAGACAAATGTCTTCATTATTGACCAACTCTTCGATGTAATTTTGATGAAATTCAATATGCTTTGTGTTGACATGATAAATTGTACTTTTCCACTAACTTCAGCACAGTTTAATAATCAAAAAACATGACATGTGATGTTTGGTTGAAGTGTAGATTGATATCCCACACAACCATATGCATCACAAATGAAAGTCTGACTCATATTCTTCATTATTGGAGGATAAGGTAACTGCATTTTGTAGCTTGTGCTGTGAAGAAATTACTAAGAAAATCATGTTGAAGATTTTCAAGAAGCAACTATCCCAACCAAGTCATAATTGGTTTGTTCCAGTAGCATTTAAACATGACCCTGAGATAGATTGCTGAAGTTGAGTGTTCCTCTTATCATATCGAAGGTTTTGTTTTTCAGTTTGCCATTTTTCTTCATCTGGATTAGGTGTGAACCAAGGGAGAGTTAAATCGAAAATGTAAGCCCAATTGAGATGTGGTAGATAAATCCAATTGACAAAAAATTGAGTCATTGACTAGTTGCAAATAGTGGAAGTTAGACTTTTATCCCAAGTTCAATATGCATAGATTTTGAATTAGAATTAGTCAATTTTGAACTCTGTAAGAATGTTTTGGCATACTTTTTGTGTGATACAAAAATAGCACGATCAAGTTGTTGGAAGAAAGTGTAGAACACAGGTTTACTACTGAGAGGGGGGGTGAATCAGTAGTAAATAAAACTTACAATTTTATCCAATTAAATTTTTTTGGAGAATTGCTTTTAAACTGAAAATGGAAACCATAAAGAAAAGCAATCACATATTGAAGACTTGCACAAGATTTGACATGGAAACCCAAGATGGGAAAAAACCACGGTGAGTAACGCTGCTAGGATCTACTGTCCTCATCCAGCCTCACAGTTAAAACCATCTACAATTTTTAAGGGCACCAACCCTAAGGAGTCACCAAACTCCTATCTTAAGAGCACCAACTCTACAATCTGAGCACCAACCCTGCCTTTCTACAACATTAAATTTGTGGAAAACAAAATTACATTAACATCATTGATTTGATTATAACATCTTCATATTGACATCAGTAAAAAAAATCATAAAATCAGATTGTTATAATCTGATTATTTTCACTCTTCAGATAAACTGTATAAAGTATCAAAAAGGTTTGCAAGTCTGAATAGATTTAAAAGCTGATTTCACTCTATACCAATATCTGTGTGTTTCAAGAATAGTAATCTAAGTAACTGTTCATCTGAAACCTTTCTCCGTTCTGACATAATCTTGATAATCTGAGTACGAACTCAGAACCCTTATACCACCAATAAAATTTAGAATCATATGTAAGCCATAATCAACACTATAATAACATGAAATACAAAGTCTGAAGGTATGTGAATATAAGCTTTTTAAATGAAGACAATATAACCCTTCAAGTTCAGAGATATTACAAACTGATCATGAGTCTTCAAATATTTCTTGAAACAATCCAATTTGCAACCTGCAGATGAACCCTTACAACTTCGGTGATTTTCAGCAATCAACAGAGAATTTGTGAACATACACTTGAGACAAAAAATGACAGAATATATCAGTCAGAATCTGATTTCTAACAAACTGACTTCTGTAGTTCTGAACAATAAAACCTCACCAAATTATATAAAGACTATGTTGCTGTGACTTTATTGCTTCTTCTTCTCCACTACGAACAACATCATGTGAGTGTCTCTCGACATATATCACTCTTTTCAGAAAATGATTCCTGAATATTTTCTCTCTTTACAATACGTATTTCTGATCATTATTTTTCTTTTTCACTCCACTCTCACCAAATTTGCACCATTTGACATTGTATAACTATAAATACTCTTTGCATAGCGGTTTGATTTGGTAACCAGTTATAACTTCTCATTATAACAAATGTCTTAAAACTAACTTAATCACTTTGATAAGAAGAAGTTTCTTATAACTGCTTTTAGTTACAACTGATTATAACTATAACAAGTGACCACGATATTTTGAGAGTTATTTAAAATGGAACTTTCTCTCAAATCTTTACACACAGATCTGAAACACGTGACTCTGTTAGCAAGGGAAATATTATGGCACCAACTCATATTACAGTCTATAATAAAATAAATGCAGAAGAACTTCCAACGACACCATGACTTGGTTATTAGATAAGTATGAAATATTCTCGTGGTCTTCCTAGTATTTAAGAAATAAATACTGTGTGACTGTTTTGCCAATCATAATCCTTACATTTCTGTCCTTTTTGTAGAATCAAATGCACACAGAAAAGAACTCTCATAACACCATCAAACTTGCATTCTTATAGCAACAAATGTGATACAAAACATTCCATTACATCAATTAATCTGGCGTCTTCAACTGAAAATACTGGAACTTGACATCAATGACAAGATTTGCAACAGAAAGGACTCTAACTGAATGGAATGGTGTGCACTTCAATTCTGCTTATTATTATTTATTATTGAATGGGTAAGTTACGTTGGTGGTTATAACTGTTAGTCAAAAACTCGGACTTGTCAAAGCATTTGTAGGCCTAAAATTTGACTCAAATTTGTTACTTGGGAATTGACTTTATAGAAATAATAAGTAATTTTTCCTTAATTTATAGATAAAAATTGAGCTTAATGCACATCATTGTGTCATATGATCGTAAATTACACATTTGTATCAGTAATTTTACAAGTTTCATTTGGGAAAACATGGGTGGAAAATGTTGACGTGGCCAAAATCGCGGAACTACGACTTCATCCGGCCAACGCATAATAGAATGTTGAGTATCCTATCCTCTCCTGAGATAAGGAAATCCCTAATGCTGTTTTAAATTGATCAATGGGGACGACCTCAAGGTTTCGATTGTCAGGTCTTGACTGCGGGATAACTCAGCAGTTGATGTGTTTTGCTGGAAACACAAAGGGGACTTATGGTTAGACGGAATTGGTTTCGCACAGGTTCCGTAAAATCTTACAATCTTATTTCATCTGATTTGCTTTTAACTTGATGCTACTTCAGCCTGACTTGCGGGATTCTTTTTAATAAAAAAAGAAAAAAAAGGGGGAATAAGGATAAAGAGTAATAACAATAGCTAGCTAACTTAACTAAGACAACATTATTTGAACACAGACGGAAATCTTAAAAGAACCAGAAATTACTTTGCCAGCTAATTAGCACAACTAGGTAAAAACCAATGCAATCATTTAGGAAATTTGAATTTTCAAGCTGCTAAATACAAATGCTGGACTCTTACACCCATTCATTCAAATCTAACAACTGAACTTAGCACAAAATTGCGCTTAGACTAACCATGCAGAAGGAATAATAATCAATTATTTCCTAATGGTATGAACCAAGATTTCCATCAAATACATGTATAAACAAACTGTCTGAAAAGTAAATAAAGTTGCAGAAATATAAAATAGATAGAGAAGAGGACCATGCACTCATAGTAAAAAAGACAAAGCTTTAACAGCCATTAAAATCTGTATATATTTTCCTAGAGTTTTTGTAACAATCTTTAACTTTCTGCCTAGAATAAAAGAGAAACTAACTCCTTTATATAGAGTTCTCAAAATGGATGAATGGCCAAGATTAAACTTAGACAAGTGGGCCAGATTCATCCTCTAATCAAAACTGCCCATACCCATAAATGGGAAGCAAAATATCAACAACATCCAAAAAGGTAATCAATAACTACCAAATATAAAGCCGCTCCAAAAAGTGCACATGCACGGAGCTCGAAATTTACAATAACTTTGGGAGTTAAGAAAGAAACTTTATGTCTAAAAAAGTGCACTTTAAGATTTAAAAGAAACATGTACGGTAGGAAAACACTTTTTCCTTCCTTGCTGCGGACCCTTTTTCCAAAAATTCAGCCTCGTCGTGCAAGTACTCTTTCCAGATGTCCCGATCTGTTGTACGCTTTGCCCGAACGTAATCTTGAAATCTCATGCACAGCTGGAACAACACCATGTTTGGGGGCATAGGAGGATGGGGTATTTTGTATTGCATACCCACTAGGTGGCGATCTACATGCTTCAATCCATCACTCCAGACCGATCGATGAGCCTCAAAACCCAATATGTCCGCATGCAGCCCACTGGCAAATTCCAGGTCCTCTATGGAGTATGCTACCTTATCAATTCTCAACCTATCCTCCCACCTTGGTTATACTTCATTATCCACCATACTATTCTTCCAGCCAGGGACCATTGATCTGAGGATCTTTCTGCCAAGATCCTTCATGTTTGACAAAAATTCCTCGCACTCTTCCTGCTCCTTATTAATGGTATCTTTCGTATCATTTTTCATGTTGGCAGTCCAGTACCACTCCTTGAAAGTGTTGATGTCATAGGCATCCAGGATGGTAGGCAATGTGGGAATCTGCGTGTGGGTCCAAAAAAGAGCCCTCATGAGGGGAAGAACCACACCAATCACCTCATGAGCCTTGAAACATTCCCTCTACACCTCTAACATCTTGACGCGAATGGTCTCTCAGTGGTGGGCCATTTCCCGCACATCTTCAATGATCTGCTCTCCCTTTTCTCTAATGTCCCGAATCCATTCCCTGATGGCCTTGGTGGTATCACGTACTCCTTCAAATTCGGTTGTAGTCCTTTGTGCCAGTGCCAATGGGGGAACATGAGATTCAGTGGCATGCTGCAACGGTTTCAACATGTGATCAATGTACCCCTCGTCTTGCTTAGCACGAGCCCAATACATGTCTCTCTCAGCGGTCATTTCGTCGAGCTGTCTGAGCATATTCTGCACGGAATCTCTGAATTCTTCCCTCTCCTACTCTTTGGTGGCTTGTCCTATTGGGATGGTCGCAACATTGTAATCAACCAATGCAATCTGATCTGCTGGCTTATCTGCAGGTGGGGTGGCAATATGAATTGTGTGGATCCTTTGCTCATCCTTAGTGATCTTGGAGTAAGTCTTTGGCTTTTTTTTACCTTTGGATTTTATTTCTCCTATTCGAGAGAAGATATCCTCCAAGTTAATTGGTGGCTTGACAACTGCTTTCCGCTGCCCACGAGCAATTAGCTAGTCTTGAGGGACGGTCTGTCCAGATGTAATTGCCAGATTCCCACTCTGTTCTTTCGAGGCTTTAGTTGACTCATTGCCTACCTGCAATTGATCGGTCATAGAAGGAACGGATGTAGTATCCAATCCCTTACTCATGGTTGAGTTCTCTCCTACCTCGCTGAACAACTGTCGGGTATCCTCCTGTAATGGTTGCTCCTCAGTTTTGTAGGGTTCCTGAGTATCATCCTCTCTTTGTTCTCCCTCAACAGTGGTGTCATCCTTGCCGCCACTATTCAATTGTAATTCATGCCTACTTCCCTGTGCGAGCTCATGCTTACCAGTCTCCTGATCAGGTGCAATCTCTCCCTCTTCAACCTGATTTCCAGGTTCATCAGGGCCAATGACCCTTATCTCTGCATCTTGCTCACTTTGTGTCTGAGGATTATTTGCCTCGAATGCATCAATATCACTCTGTGAAGGTGGAGCGGGTATGTAGTTAAGTTCAACCACATCATCCTCTGAACTGGGGTCCCTGGATGATGAACTAACCTCCGGCCTCCTGATGGGGATCTTTTCTCTCCTTGTTCTTTTTGATGTTCGAGTCCCTCTATTGGCCCTTGCTTTCTTTCTCTTCTTTTCAGGTTTCTCAACATCTTTCTTTGGCGCGCTCAAGGTTCCTTCATCTTCCAAAGACTGGGAATCGAGACTACCCATTAGATTGTATGTGAATTGGGTCCCTTCATGGGTCAGTCTCTCAATTTGTTGGGATAGCCAGTAATCGGTATACCTCCTTGGAGCTTCCATAACTGCCTCAAAATTTGTGATTGGGTCTTGAGTCCAATCAATGCCTAGCAAGAGGTTCTTGACTGCCTCAAATTCTCGGACTTGCAAGCAATTTCCATAGTCCATCACTTGATCAGGGACCTAGTGGTACTCATAAAGCCGCATTTGCTGAACACTTAGCCTAGAATATTCATGTCGACGGACCTCAAAGTCATCGGAACAGTTGCTCCAATAGTCCTCTATTGACGCCTTGGCCCTGTAGTGCTTGCCATAGGCTCTCTTTGCCAAATTATCATGATCGAAGCATTTCATAGAGAAATGTTCCTGTAAGCCATAGGATGCTAATTCAACAAACGACTCCTCAACTTGGACTGAATTTTTGAAATGCGCATCAAGGGTATCCAAAATCATGGGGAAGGTGAACCCGGATTGCTTCTTATCTTTAAGTAGACTGCCTGCTGGTGTGCCTGTCTTGCAACTTCCATGAGAACTATTTTATCCGACGGATAGTATGGAAGCTAGAATGGTGTTCCCTCAAAGTTTGCTATTTTGATGGAAGTGAACCTAGGAAACTGGATAAACCACGCACCATATTTCCGGATCAAAGTGATAGCTTGTTTTGAGAGCCTTATATGCAATCCTCCTTGCATTAATTTGACCAGGCGCATTGTAAAGGCATCATTGACACACTCATACTGACCAATTGCGTAGGCGATGTTATTCTTTTCTCTTTGGGCAATGTCATAATAATACAACTGAGGGTAGCATTCGTACACCTTCACTTGATTCGGCCCATTCCCGATCTCACCTTTCTTGATTAACCCTGTCAGCGGCTGGTGTCGGGCAAACATGTAGACCAAGTAGGAAGTCATGGTAAAGTACTTTTTTTCTTCAAGCTCAATCAGCTGTGTATGGATATTGTCGCTGATGATTTGAGCCTAGTCGAACTTAGACTTCCCAGCGAAGACCTGCTTAGTAAAGTAGAACATCCATTCCTCAAAAAGATTAGATTGAGGGAGTCCCATGACTCGGCTGAGTAAGGTAACCATATCACCATACTCATTATGAAAATCACTTTTGGGGGTCTTTTTACTGATTCTAATGCTTGGGGGTCTCCTTTCTTTGTACCATTCTTCGTTTATCAATGTTTTGCATTTAGCAGGATTCATGTCATAAGCAACTTGCGCCTCATCAATAGTTTTAGCAATAGGATTATTTGGAAATGGGATATCAAATGCCTCCCCAAGGGCTTCAGGTGTGAAATCAGCTAGCACCATCCCCTCTAGCACCACTAATCTGGTTTTTGGCTGATAATGTCTAGCAGCCTCAACCACTAAGTCATAATTCTACATGGCTGGAGGGAAACTAGCTGCCTGAGCAATACCACTCTCCATCATCCGTCTGGGCTTGCCATAGGCGTTTGGAGAGTACACCCTGTTCCTGAAATCTTGGATATCTATGTGGCCCAAGTCTGTGTCTCCTATGTTCTCCCATACACTCTGGACCTTTGACTCCCTAACTCCTCCTCTTTGGTATTGGTACTTCATTCTCTCGACCTTGCGGGGAATGTCAGACTTGGAAACCCGAGACGTTCTAGTTGCGCCAGGCGTCTTTGAGGATTCAACCGCCGATCTAGGCTACTAAAAATGAATACAAAATGGGTTAGCCAAAACAGAGGACGGCGTTTGCGCTTAAAATTAACGATCAACGAGAAAATCAAAATTTGAAAAACATGTCATTTCAATAAATAGAGCCTGATCATCTGGAAACTAAATGCTATTTGAAGCTGAAAAGCAGGTTGGTTTTGTTTAAATAGTGTCGCTTGGAGCAGGTTTCAAAAATGCTACTTCCGATCGATTATGGCAGAAAGAGCAAATGTTCTAGCTTGCGACTCAGGGTTCGAATGTTTTGATGATGGCTAATCTTTCAAAAATGCACTTGGAAAGAGTTTTGTTCAAGTTCAGACTTAAATTTCCAAAATTTCTCTAAGTTTGAAATTCCATTCTAACGGTTGATTTCCCCAGCTGGTTGTTGTTGCATGCTATGCTTAACGCTTTCTAAAATCATAACCTAGAAAACTTCACTCTCTCACCCACTCTCTATCCCTTGTCTAAACATCATGAACAAGTTTGCACAAATTAATGACTTAAAGGAGAGAATCGAACTTACCTGGCGGATTGCCCAACGTAGAATGATCTTTAGCCAAATGCCGATGTTTGCAATTTTGAAATTCTAGGCGCTCTGGCGAATAAATGTTTAACGCCGCGACTATGTTTCATGGTTCAACCTTCTCATCACAGACGGGATCATGCTTGACACTTGATACGAATCCCTTTGGACCTAAGGGGGCGGGCGGGCTCACTCTCCTGCAGGATCATTTCCTCATACTTCTAACTTGCTGCACCTCCATGGCGAATAAAAATCAAAATCCCACATTGGAGGCGAGACAAAAACCAAAATGAAGCAGGGGGGGACCCTGTCGGCGACAGGGAGTGTGTGCAAAGCACAACAGAAAACAAATTCTATCTTTTAATGATATCAAGCTTCCACAATCCATATCAAATTAATGCAGCTACTTTTGGATTTGATTTTTTGCATCAACGTTTCGGATCACACTCCGTGATCCATCATCAGGATGAAAAAAGAGAGCTCAAGGATAAGAAAATGTAAGTTGCAGACCCAAGATTAGCATATTAAAATTAGAGTAAGGGTCAATTGGCAATGTCACTTGTGGGGGTCTAAGGCAGAGCCCCTAGCAAGGTCTAGTCTCATGCCACCATGCTCTTGATATTTTAAGGCTTGAAAGACAACAAGAGCCTATAGACTTGTGAGTTCATGAGGGTTTCTTCAATATGCCAAAGTGAGAGCTAAAAGAAGAAATTGTGAAAATGATTTGTATTATGTGATTGTGGGTGAGTTTTGACATTGATTTGGGAGTGTTGGTGAGTAACTTGCCCAGAAGCTGCCTGCAAGTTTCCTGGCAAGTTTCTTGGGGTTTTTGCCTTGTGAGAACTTGTGTGTCAAGTTTTTCCATGAGTTTTTCATCTATGGTTGTAATGTACATTGCAAGTCACTTTTTAGAAATAATCAATGTGCTTCTATTACATCATTTATGTAAACAATAAATACTTGTGTACTAAAACTATTTCAACCTTATGTATAGCACTATATTATATCTAATGCAAATTGTCAAAATTCTACACCTAGAGAATAATGTAGGAGGCCTTACTTTATCCTAGTTTCTGTTTTCATTAGTGGTCAATAACAAAAGAAATATCATATATTATATTTTACATGATGTTGACCACACAACCAATGATGGAAAGGTCATTGACATGGAAGTTGTACCCATACAAGTTTTTCCATAGTGTCAAAGATTGAGTTAGAACTGCGTTTTCCTTGAATATGAGCTGTGTTTCAGACTTTGTTTCATTTGTCAATCTTGGTGTTGTTTTTTATGATCCATATCTTTACATATACAATGATAGATTTTTAAGTGAATTCATTGGGGCAGATAACAAGACCAAATCATCAAGAAACTAGAGTTTTCAATAAAAGATTGCATATATTGGTGTGCCTTACACAAGGTTGAATATGAAAAAAATGTAAATGCACTATCAGGCACATGCCTGGTAGTGTAGTTGATTGTTAAGTATCAAGAATCAATTCGTTTCCATTTAAAAGTGCATGCCTCTATATGGAGGAACAAATTTGTATTTCAAAAGGTTGCGAATGACAATATTAGGCATGTGCATAACATAGGCAAAATAAACCTTTACACACAAGTTGCATAGACACTCAATAGTCTGAGCAGAATAAAGTGTTTACAGAGGTTTGGAAACTAAAATTTGTAGCAATGCATACAGGCACACTCGGTAAGACAAAAACTAGTTTCTGTTTTCAAATATTGCAATAACACATATCATTGTGCATCCTTCAGAAGGGCAAACATTTTCAAGTTTTGATTATTGGAACTGCCTTATTAGGCACACACTATTCAAGGTGAAAAATGAATAAAATACTGGAGGTGTGCAGTCACACTTGTATGCAATCACTTAAGTGCATGATTACAGTTTTCAAACACAAAATAAGCAGTGGCCCGCACGTGCACCATTGTATAGAGAAGCAGGATTTTTAAGTGAAAAGCATGCAAATTGAAACTTGCACAAGCATAATGAAGTTCACAGCTTATAGAAGGATAACAGAGTTTGAATGTTAAAAGATCTGCAAAAATATGCAGAGGCACACATTGTGTGGAGGTCTAACAGGTTTATGGTTGTAGAGGTTGTAAATCTCTTATATTGGTGTGCATCAATAACATGAGAGGGGTAATTTTAATATTTGACAATATCCAATTCTTTTATATATCAAGGCATCAAATTTGACTTTCATAGATTCTTCTACTGCTTTAAAAAATACAATGGTAAATCTTGAGTCAAATTAAGGAATTCATTGAGAAGATTAATGGTACTGGTCTGGATAACTAAGGAACCTGCATTCTACTAAAGTAGTCAAGGGGGAATTCTCCAATTTAAGGAATGGTAACTTCACTAAACACATTGAATTCAACTGTATATCTATTGAGGAGCTGGTCAACAATTAGTTGTAATTGCCAATGCAGAATATCCACACTTGAAGCACACTAGACAAGTTGCAGTTTAGCTGACCTCAACTTGAAATGGCACACAAGCAAGTTACACTGAAACCCCCGACGAAGACACTTTTTAGTAGGTGATAAAGAAGAATAGGAAATACTGCTTTAAGGAAGAGACAAAAGAGTTAATTGATGTTGGGCAAGTCACAGTGATTAAGAAAACAAACTTAAGTCTACAAAGGATGCCACGTCATTAAGAAAACAAGGGTAAGATAAATTAACTAAGTTCTATTGGAAAATTATTGTAAGATTTTATTTTTCAAAGATCAATTAAAGCTGCTTAGGGGAAAGCATTGGAGTTAGTTTGTTACTATTTATTGACTTTGTCAAACTGTATGAATAGCAAACGATATAAGTTTTTGAGGACTTATAAGTTTATAACCATTCGCTTTAGATAACAGCTGGTGTATGTTGAACTTTGAGTTAGAAAGAGAAATTCGGAAATGGAACAGGCTCACATTCTCTGGCTTTATGGTATTAGCTGCTAAATTGCCCAAAAGTGAATTCACAAAATGAATAATGTAAATTTCAAACTGGGCTTGAAGTGCTCTCCACAAATGTGTTTGCAATAAACTGGCTATAGTGCCTTAGACACAATTATTTTAGAATTCGTTGCAGTTGTTAATGCTTAATTGAATACCTTTTTAATTACCTTGTGTAACTGCAGGAAGCACTTGGTGCCCTTATGGAACAAGTAGTCTTACAATTGCAAATTCTTGAGGAAAAAGCTAAACAATCCGTTGTTCCTTCTGGTTTTAAGAATGATGCAAAAGAAGCTGCATTTACTTTATTGAATGTCATCACAAAAGTCATGGCTCCAGCAGCCTACTCCAAGGGTATTACGTCATTGTTGAAAAACTCAAATGCAAATGTCTGCGAGAAGGTATTGGTTAATGTTTTCTACAGTTATTAGAAATACTAGTGAATGTTAGGGTCATGAGCATAGGCTATTGTATTTCTTCTGATATTTTCATTGACTAATGGTATTACATCGTCGTTGAAAAACTCAGAACTGAATGTCTGCGGGAAGGTATTGGTTAATGTTTTCTATAGTTATTAAAAATACTAATGGATGTTTGGGTCATTAGTGTAGACAGATATTTCTTCTGATATTTTCATTGACTTCTGTTTCTATCTTCATGGAATTCAGGCACTTCAGTTACTCTGTCAAAACTTGAAAGATAACTCTATCTCTGAACGACGGAAAAAGAAAAAAATTCTTAACATGTCAAATGCTCCATTGCAGTCCCTAGGTCAAAGCAGTCAGGCATGTGAGGAAATGATCTTACAAATTGTTGGGTTTCTTAACAGAACTCAGGAAGATTCATCTGTAGCTACAAAAATTTCAGCAGTTGCTACACTAGATGTCCTGACAAAGAGATTTGCAGGGAATTTTCCTACAGCTTTTACTACATGTCTTAGATCTGTTGTTGACAATCTAAAAGAAGATGATATTGCTCTTTCCTCGGGTTGTCTGTGTTGCATCGCTTCTCTTGTTTCTGAACTTGGGCCACAGTCATTAGCAGAGCTTCCTCACATTATTCTATATATTCTTGAGAAGACACCGCAGGTCTGCTCATCTTCAAATAAAGAAGTAACAGTGCCTAATCTTGCAGACACCAAAGACAATTCAGAAGTGAGATTCACCTTTTTAATCTCTGTTCTCAGTGGTTTGGATGCTATAGTGAACAAGATGGGTGGTTTCTTGAATCCATACCTGGAAGATATTGTTGGCCTTCTAGTTTTGCAATTCACCCATGATTCAGATTTGGTAGTGGATACAAAGGCAGCTTCTATCCGGACCCTTATGGCCGAAAAGATCTCGGTAAGGGATACTATAAATGTAATTTTGGCAGCTGTCAGCGTTGGAAACTTTCCAACTAGGTTTTGAAGCATCTTTTTGGTATTTATGCAATCTTATTTCTGGGCTAATGCTATCATTTTGTGCAGATTCGTCTTTTGCTTGAACCGATGCTTCGAGTATATGAAAAAGCAGTTGAGACTGGTGAAGCTTCTGTTTCAGCTATTTTTGAAATGCTAGCTGTTGCTGCAAATAAAATGGATCGGCAATCTGTTGCAAATTATCATACAAAAATATTTACATCATGTCTAGTGGCTTTAGACATTCGTCGTCATCATCCACAATCAATTAAAGATGTTGCTAAAGTAGAGACAAGTGTAATTAATGCGCTTGTGTCTTTGACATTGAAATTGAGTGAGGCAACATTTAAGCCTCTATTTATTCGGACCTTAGAGTGGGCAGAATCTGATGTGGAAAATAATGGGTCATGTAGAGGCAGGAATCTTCAGCGCAATATTTCATTTTACACTTTAGTCAACAGTTTAATCAGGAAGCTCAGGTACATTAAATATCTTGTTTCTATCTTAGTTTTGCTGATGTGTGTTTTAATAGCTAATACTTTTTTTTTTTCTTGCACCATCTGTAGAATGGTTATTTCAGGGTTCAACTTTTTAAACAATTGCTAAATTGGGTTAGGATTGCTTTTTCTCAATCAACAATACATGTGAATTTTTCCAGTCTCTTTTTAATTTTACTTGGACACTGGCAACCACTGTTGATTCTCATCTAATTAGCATCTAATACTAAAACTCGGGTTAAATGCCATTTTCAATTTTCATCTGCTGTCCCATGTTACTTGTGCCTGTTGCATTGTGTTCTTAGTATAGATAAGAAAATTGGTGTTTATGTTAGTGTGGCAGTAAGCGAAGTAGATGAATGGGAAATATATACGTTTTGTGCCATCTTTAACAATGAAATTACTGTAGTCTAGATAGATTTTCAGACCACAGGGTAAAGCAAATCTTCCAAGCATTATTCTTACCTCAGCCTGTGTTTTTAAAAGTCAATAAGGAGCTTGTATTTTTGCAAGTTTACTAGGTACAAAAAAGGCTTAATTTTAACTGCCTTAATGGCTTGCAGGTCTGTATTTGTTCCGTACTTTCAATATTTGATGGATGGGTGTGTGCACCATTTAACTGGTAGTCAGTATCAAGGACTTACTGGTCATACACAGCATAAAAAGAAGAAGAGCAAACTTATTGAAATGGCTGAAGATAGTGGATCAAAGCAAGAACTCACAAAGACTGAATGGCATCTTCGAATGTTGATTATTTCATCCTTATTCAAGTGTTTTCTTTATGACACTGTAGGCTTTCTTGACTCTTCAAAGTTTCAAGTAAGTCACTAATACCCATTTATAATCATATAATATTATAGTAGAATCCATTGTCTGTGTCTGTTTCTATTTGTAGGCAAGAGAGGGGATACTTGGGTTTAGTATAGTGACCAAGTAATGATGTTTTGACTAAGCTGCCAAAGACTTTATTTAATTAGGTGTCATTTTTGCACCTTTGATGACAACCTTAAGGCTTAAAGTAATATTTATGTTCACTCTTTCAGTAATGGGAAGACGTCATTTGCTTGATATTTTTTGCTATTCATTATTTGTGCTTACCACTGTTAACTTGCTGCCATTCTTGATATTAATAATATTATTAATTATATTTAATAATGCTTCACATTTCATGCAGGTTCTTCTTAAGCCAATTATTTCGCAGCTTGTAGTAGAACCACCCAAGTTAGTTGACAAATTGGAAGATGTTCCAAGTATTCAGGAGGTTGATGATCTTTTGGTTTCATGCATTGGTCAAATGGCTTTGACAGCAGGGACAGATCTGCTGTGGAAGCCGCTTAATCATGAGGTATGCAAAACTTGTATTACTGTATTGAAAAAATTTGGATGCCTCTTATTTTTCTTTATAAATTTCAATTTAAATTGTTTCTGAAATGTATATCTCAGGTCCTTATGCAAACACGTAGCAAAAAGGTCCGTGCACGGATTTTGGGTTTGAGAATTGTAAAATACCTGTCGGATAGTCTTAAGGAAGAATATCTTGTACTTCTTCCTGAGACCATTCCATTCCTTGGGGAGCTTCTTGAAGATTCAGAACTCCATGTGGTTGCAAAGGCACAGGAAATACTCAAATCAATGGAAGACTTAAGCGGGGAAAGCCTTTCTCAATATCTTTGATATGCTTCTCGCAACAGAAGATAAAAACTCAGGAATTTGAATTGTACAAATTTTTTGTTGTAATCTTTTCGCTGAAGCCGTAGAGAGAACAAGTCCTGGAGGGCTATCAAAAGTCCATCCTATATTATCTGGCATTTTTGGAATATATCAAATTTCAATAATGGCTATATAATATTCAATTTTGCATAAGCACAGATTTATCATTATTTATAGTTCAAAAACAACCATTTTAAACGCACTGCAAGAAATGTAGACTTTGTCCTGCACATAATTTGAATATGATTAATAATGCCTGTTTCTAACACTAGCCACCCAGATGAAATTTGAATTGTAACAGTAATAGGGCCCAGTTAAAGGGTGGGAATCATTTAGAGTATAGTTAGAAAAGGAGGCAGCATACAACTCGTTTTACTCAGTACTTGTTTTTTTTTAGAAGGTAAAATATATTTTTATATTAGATGCATAAATTAACAAAATAACAACTATTTTCGTCAGAAACTTCAAAACTTAGGGCTACTCAAAGCTACATTACCAGATACCTAAATTTGCAGTGGTCTGAAAGTTAATAAAGAACAATGAAATCAACTAATATTAACTAAACTCCAGTGCTGGACCTCCAATATCCTCAGTTATTACATGTTTAGTCCAAAATCATCAATATCCTTGCCAGGTTGAAGCTTTTCATGAGTGCAGGATACATATTCCAAACTTTTCTATATTGGACGTGCTGGATATTCTGTATGCTTTGGACTTCAACAATTTACCTAATAAACTGTTCCATGCTTTTAGTTGTCAATCTGGTAGCCTCATCCATGGGATCCAGATAACTTGTAATTCTGCTGTTCTTGTAGCCTCATTCATCGGATCACAGATAACTTGTAATTCTGCTGTTCTTGTAGCCTTTACCTTCTTAACCCCAAGTTTGCTCCATAATTCTCTTCATCTCTTCGATTGCTTTACTAAAATTCTTTTCATGTCCTCATTGTTTCTCATTCACTTAATACCTAATAGTTTCTCAGAGTCCTCTATTCTATATACCATTTCATCCGTGTTCAATTTGAGAGTGAGGAGCATTTTTCAAATTAGAAGTCCATCTCAATAGGATTTCAATGATTGGTGCATCATTACTATAATTCGAAGGAATAGGCATTCTAGGGTCATATGGCAGCATTATGCTAATCATGAGTTGTTTGCCACCATTGAATTAGGTCATAACCTCTATACATTAGTCTGGGGTGTATAACATTCCACATTCATCAAGTGGTCCTTGGTGTACGGACATTGCCACTTGCATCCTAGTCAGCCCTCAGTGTACGGACATTGCCACTTGCATCCTAATCAGCCCTCACTTGCCTCCTGCTCAGCCCTCCCAAGGATCAAGCCTTGATTAGTGGGTTGACTCAACACCATAAAGGATGAGGTCATGATCATTCTACAGGGAACTTTATGAGAGTGGAACCTTAAATGCAGCAACAAAAAAAAAAAAAACATCCCACCTCCCATAACATGTTCTGTACTTGAAGTTGAGAAAGGATTTATTAATGGCGTTTGCAGATATTTGAGTATTAGATAGTCCCTCCATCCATATGTAAATTTGATTCATGGCGGTTCTTGATTTTTCCCATAAATAGGGGGAATACTCCGTGTTATGCTTTTACCAACGTGGATTGTAGCCATTCCAATCAATTCTTGACTATAATATTAAAATGTGCTTTAAAAAACAATTGCAAGTGTCTTATTATGAGTTGCATAGTGTATATTAAGTGAGAATATATCTAACATTTATCTAACATCGTTTCTACTCATGTATCTTCCATTTACATTTTAACACATAGAAGGCTACTTGATTTTGCTAACATTTTAATTTGTTTATTGTCAAACAACTCATACAACTCATATGATGCAATTATTTTTTAAATTATAAGTTTATTAACTAAACTTAAAATTTAAGCTAACATAATTTATATTTATGCACACTATACAAGATTTCAATAGGATTCTGCATTAAATTTTAATGACTAAGTGATTATGTTTTATCCATAATGTAAGTCCCAAATTGACAACAATCAAAGACATACAATAAGGTTTTTAGACTTGAAATTAGAAGGACTAACTTAAAATTAAGACTTCCTACTAGCTTATGCATATTTATGCACACTATACAAGATTTCAATAGAATTCTGCATTAAATTTTAATAACTAAGTGATTATGTTTTATCCATAATGTAAGTCCCAAATTGACAACAATCAAAGACATACACTAAGGTTTTTAGATTTGAAATTAGAAAGATTAACTTAAAATTAAGACTTCCTACTAGCTTATGCAAAAATCATTGTTTAGTTAAAAATAAAATATTGAAGGAAAATTATAATTGGTGTACGTGTTGAACTTCGAATTAACCAATAATCATGTAGGAAAAAGCAAGAAGGAAATAACTCCATGTGAAGAAATGTTGAGAACCATGCAATGTCCCCACAAAATGCCTCATATAGTACAAGTATATGCTTGGCATTGAATGTTGAAAATGGTCCACAATTGTTGAATAATGTATCTCCTCTTAAGAAGAAACATCACAAAAATTTGCAAGATGACTTCTCATTTTATAGAAATATGGAGGAAGTGAGATGAATGTCTCTAAATTTTGTACATAATTCAAAGACTTGGACGATACCCATGAGGATACTCAAATGTCTCCAAGATAATATTAAACCATGATGGGTGTTAATAGAATGAAACACGTATCATATAAGATTCAAATACTATAATCATGTATTTATAGTGATAGTTGAACTTATAAGAATTTGACATTGTTGCAAGGGATGTCAAAATGGATAATGATTAAGATAGGTGAACTTGTGTACATTTGCAAAATTTGTCACTATGGAAGATGGAGTGACAACAATGTTGATGTGATTGTTATCAAATAGAAGGTGAATGTCTTTAATTGTGTCTTCTAAATCTACAATGTGGGGCTCTTTAAACAATGATGATATGTTTTGTAGAAATGCATCCCAATGCAACAAAATATCAATATCCTAGTGTATAAAATTGCTGGGAGCCATGAAGGCAACAACTCTAGATTCAAATGTAGCCACGATAAATGGAATTATGCAATTGCAAAACATCAGTTAGAGGAGACGATATGAGATACGATGACACAATTCATTTGATTTTGCAACTTTTATGCTTGATCTAACTATGAGCAAAACGAATGTAGAATACAAGTTTGTCCCTCGAAATGAGTAGTGCCAAAATAGAAAGATATGCTAGAGAAATTATAATATTTTGAAATTGGATGTTTAAATTGACTGTTTATAATGCATCCTTGTCAATTTCAATTGCAAGGGAAGTCTATTATTCACTACTAGAAGCACACTTTGTGCTCGGGGTCATTGACTCTTCTGGTTTAGACCCTAAGCCTTGAGATGTTGAAGTGTCGGGATCCCAAAAAGTCTCTATCCAAGCTCAATCGTCTTCATGTTTGTCTTCCCAAGAAACTTCCTTACATGATTATACTTGTGCTTTTACTTTTGTTGGGGGTTTCATATTAGGACCACTCAACTTCAAAGGTGCAAAGCCCAATCCTTCATTCCTTTGTTTCTTCGGTGTAAGTCAATGGGACCATGACCATCATATCCTATTTGTTGTAAAAATTTGCATGCTTTACCATAGTTCTCAATAGATAGTTTGACATAATGGTTTTCTTGCTCGGATTGTTCCTCTTCATCTTTGTACTACCATTTAAAGAGATCCCCGGGTCTCACCCCATTTTGTAAAAGTGGTTGGATCCCATTTGACAATAGCTTTAGACACATGTTTGGGTGTTTGTGGTTTATCGTAAGTCTTAGGGGAGTCCACGAGTTGTCTGAGATATAATGATTGTTGTATGCAATATTCTCCCATTCCTTAACCTTAGCCTTGATCTCAGGTTGTTCGAAGGTGGATGGTTTTAGCAACTCACAATCAATGTATGATGTGGAAGAAGTAGCTCCTCTATTGATGGGAATGGGGGGTTCATATTTTAGTTGAATGTTATTGCAATAGAAATAGGGATTTGAGTCCCCAAGGATGGTGATCTCTACTCCATTGTGCATAAATTTGTTGCATTGGTGATAAGTGGAGGGTACAGCTTGTGTGGCATGAATCCATGGTCGGTCTAGGAGAATATTGTAAGTGAGATCAAGGTCTAAGATTTGGCAAACCTCACGCTTGCCTACTAGCCCAACTTTGAATGGCAATGTGACAAACCCTTTGAATGAGTGTTCTTCCTCATCATAGGCTTTGATTGTTATCTATTTCTTTGCAGCTACAAAACCTTCAGAGAACCCTAATGTTGTGACCAATTTCAAAGCACAAATATTTAGACCTGTTCCTCCATATATCAAGCGTTTTATGTGATGTTTGTGGATGAAGACTTTGGTTAGTAAATCTAAGATAGTGTGGTCATGAAAGCTATCTCACCCTAGCTTGAAATTGATCCACGTATAAGTTGGTAGGAGGGTAAAAGCACAATGTTGTGTCACACTTTATAAAGGAAGTGGCCAACACAACTAAAACTGTTTAACTTCAACCACATAAAAGTGATTTTCTAAATTGAATTTCAAAATGATGTAAACTAATCAAATATAGAAATATTAATGAAATTTATGTTTGTTATTTAAAAAAAAAAAATTAAAAAAAATTGACATTTGTTTTATATATTCAAAGACAGATTTTTTATTGTTGAAAATCAGGGGTTCTAGTCGGCGTCTCCAACAAAATGAAAATGAACTTATTTTTTGTTGATTTTAATTTTCCAAATAGAGGACATATATATGTAGTGTTAAAAAAAAATTAAATTTTGATGTATATTTTTCTTGTAATAATATTTTGAAGTCCAATGTAGCTGAATTTGGTAGTTTTCATTTGGCGTCACCTTTTGTCTACTAAATTTATGATTATCAAAATAAAATTAACCCTTTTCGAGAAGATTCTCCCATCTAGTGAAAAATATATATTTTTAATTTTTTAAATATCATTTAATTATTTTTTAAATTTTTAATCAGGTTCTTTTTTAACTTAAAAACCTACTCGCAATGTTTAATTAATCAAAAATATTAAAATTAATCAAAATACTAAAAACATTATGTCTAGATTCCTGATTTCGAGCTCTACAAAAGGGTATTTTAAAAGTTTTTGTAAAAAAATATTTTACCTAAAGAAAAATTGAGCAGAAGTGAAAAGTTTCAGAAATACAGACAAAATAGGTTATTTGGCTACCACATCACCTACCACATAGGGGAGTCTGGCCGAACTCAGTCTTGTTGGACTGAGCTATTTTGAATTTTTTTGAAAAATTTGAGCTCAAGAGCTTACAAAAAGCACCTAAATGGCGCCAAGAGTACGATTGAGTTTGGGTGAACTCAGTTCGGCCAAACTCTTGGCGTCATTTAGGCGCCACGCCAACAACACGAGGCACCACGTGATAGGGTGGTCGTCTGGTCAGACTACCCCTAGTTAGCCCCAAGTGCAACACAACTTCATGCTTTTGTCCAAGAACATAGGTATCTTGTAAATAATTGTTAAGAATGACCTTTGTGGAGATATGTGTGAAGAGCACACAATTATACTGAGAGGGGGGTGAATTAGTATAACAACCAATTTAAATTATACTGAGAGGGGGGTGAATTAGTATAACAACCAATTTAAACTTTTTCAACTTCAATCACAAGTATATAACTTATATTATTAACATATTCATTGCATACCAACATCCGTATGTGATTTAACTAATATGAGCACAAGTAGAACACAAGATATATATGTGGAAATCCTTACGGGAGAAAGCCATGGCAAATTAATGGTTTTATAAATTTCTTCTTTAACAATATTTGTAGGCACCAACCTACTTGAGGCACCAACCCCTAAGTTTGTTTGTGAGCACCAACCCACTAATAGCACCAACTCCCACTTTAGAATTTGTGAGCACCAACCCACTTCACATAAATCTGAATTTTCACCTTGACAATGTTGCTATAACGATAGATGATGGACATCTAATTTCCTTCTTTATTCTCCTCTTTCTCTTTTAAATTTGCATATCCTTCTCAATTCACATCTACATATTCTCATATTGACATATGCATCTCTTTTATAAATGCATAAATTTTGCTTTTATATTTGCATACACTCCTCCTCTATATTTGCATACATCTTTATTAATCTGCACATATTCCTGTTTACATATACGTATCTTTTATATGTTCACATATCACTCTCACATTACAACAAATATATGTAAAAACTCTCCTTCTATCTGGAATATAATTTCAGAATTATACACTACCACACTCTTTGAATCTGGTGTGTATACCTACATTAATTCATTTTCTCACACACCATTTAAGATATTCTTTCTATTCCATATTCTCACTCTTTTCTGAGAGATAATTGTTATTTCATGCTCAACGCTACTTTTATTTTCAAACTTCTATTGTCTTACATACTTTATCATACCTTTATGTCTTTACGTGGAAATAAATATCATTTTATAAGGCAATGCACCCCCTTTTTTAATATCTATTTTCACTAATCACACCTTTCCTTTTACATGAATAAACCCCTTAATGAATTAGTTTTGCAAAGCATCATGTTCCTTCCATTAGTGTAGTTAGTTTGGATTAGATAAAAGTAGGGGTCAAAATAGAGTGGGGAGTGGGGAGAAGGAGAGGGAGATAAATAGATAGAGAGATAGAGATAAGGAAAATGACAAATAGAGAGAAAGAGGGAGAGGGAGAGATAAAAAGGTAGAGAGAGATAGAGAGAAAGAGATAGATAAGTATATAGGGATAGGAAGAGGGGGAAAATGCCTAAGAATAACTTGTAATAATTTTATGATTTTTTATTTTTTTTATTTTTAAGATAAAAATAAAAATAAAATAACTATATAATGCAAATCTAGCAAAAAAATGAATTTCCTTAATGTATAAAATATTGTGTATCCATTAATGCACAGTCCATGATAAAATTTAAAATAATTTTATATCAAATATTTATTTTATTTTTGTTTAAATTTTTTAAAAAAATCTAAAACTACCAATTAATTTGTTTTCATAAGAAAAATAAATAATTTATTAAAAATTCGATAACAAATTTCATATGTATAATAAAATAGTAGTATAATTATATATTTTAAGATGACTAAATAATTTATTAAAATTGTCAATGAAAATACTTATGCATCTATCTCAAAATATTTACCCATGTTTTAGCTACATGTAATTAAGGTTTAATATTAAGATTAATTTTTATATTAATAATTTAAAAAAACATAATTTTAAAATTAATTAGAGTTTAATCTTTAACACAAAAAAAAACCTAAACCAATTATTTTATAAATTCTAAATTGACAAAACACTTAAAATTAAAACATATTAATAAATCAACTCCTAAACACCTTTAAGATCATATTCTTCCATTAAAATATAAACTATTAAATATTTAATTGGTTTGAATTTCATCGTAAATGTAAATATTTCTCTAATATATTTTTAAGAATAAAAGTGTGAGGTACAATATAGAATGACTGATAGTCGTCAAGAGTAGTTGGACATTATAAGTAAAATAGGTGTTATTGACAAATAAATAAAAAAAAATTTGGAGCCTGCATGTCAAATGGTGGAAGGTGGTTCATTCATTCTAATTCCTACTTTTGTGCAATAGTGAATCTGTGTAGATGAGAGTAATAATTTTCTTTTGTTGATTTAATTAATTTTTTTAATTTGTTTTCATTAATCTTGCCCTATTAATCTAATTTTTAGAGTACATGAACCAATAGAAAATAAGACTAGCAATTGCACCTTGGTGTGCAATGGGTACACCGAAGAGGTTTGAAGGGCAATTGATTTTTTTTCGTGTATTAACTACATAGATTTGTGTAGTACATAAGGTCAATTGGTAGGCTATTCTGAAAATGTTGTTGTTTTGCAACATAGGACTCAATGGAGAAGTGATAGTTTCAAATAGACTACGAATCCATTTACAAGTATCGAAACATGAATGAAAAAAACCTTTGAATCAAGAAGATGATTAGGTTTCATCACCAATAGGCTCATTCTATGTTTGCAATAGAAAGAGAGGGAGAGAGATGGAGAGATAGGGATTGGAAGATAAAGAGATAAGGGGGAAGAGTGAGAGAGAGGGTTAAGGAGATAGATATGGGAAAGGGATACGGAGATGAGAGAGATAAGGAGGGAGAGGAGAGGGGTAGATAGATATGGAAGAGATATATATACTATGAGAGAGATGTAAAGAATGATATAGGAAAAAATAGAAAGATAAAGATAGAGATTCAAAATGATATATAGAGGTAGAAAGAGGTAGAGATACATAGGGGTAGAGAAATGGAGAGATAATGAAATAGAGATATAAGGATAAATGGAAGAAGAAATATGGAGAGATAGAGATGGAGAGGCAAATAGATGTAGATACAAAGGTATAAGGAGAGGGAGAGAGATATCGATTGATGGATATGGAAAGGGAGACATGTTTAGAGATAGAGGGGAGAATATGAAGATATAAGAAGATATTGAGAATGGTAGTGAGGAAGTGAGAGAGACAAAGATAAAGACAAAGAGTAGATGTAGAGAAATAGATATAGAGAGGGAGAGACAAGGAAAGGGAGAGATCAATTGAGGGAGATAAAAAGAGGAAGGCAGATAAAAGGAAAGTTGGAGATATATGGGAAGAGAAAGAGATAGATAGAGGTATATGGGAAGAGAAAGGGGGAGAGAGGAAGAGATAGAGAGATAAATAGAGAGATAGGAAGGGAGCAAGTGAGGGAGAAATGGGGAGAGATAAAGAGAGAGATAGAGAGAGGAGGGAGAGATAGGTAGAGAAGGGAGAGAGAAAAGGAAGATGGAGAGAGAGATAGGTAGGGAGGAAAAGAGTACAAGATGGGAAAGATATAGCCCAATATGTAGAGAGGGAGAGGGAGAGGGAGAGATAAGCCTATATATAGAGAGTAAGGGGAGGAAGAGAAGGTGAGATATAGTTAGAGGGATATATTTATTAATATATATTATATTCATTAATAATTGTTGAAGAACAAGACATATTGAATAAATTTATTGAGGAGTCTGAGCAAACTATTTCAGATTTGATGAAGCCAAGAGATTGTATGAGGTAACAAAATCAGACGTAGAAAATAAGGAGTATTAGAAGATGGAGCAAGAAATTGTGAATCTCATAAAGGAACTTGAAAAGTGCAAAGATGAACTCAAGGAAATAATCAAGTATGAAGGCAACACTAAGGCATTGGATAAAATGTTGAACAAACAAAAGCACTCCAAAGACACAGAGGGTGTTGGATTTGATGTTGGTCAATGCTCTAAAAGTGAGGACGCATCTAGTAAAGAAATACACTTCACCTCATCAAGTGAAAATAGAAACAAATAATCTTTTATAGTCAGCAAACCCACTGAGAAGAAGACATATGATGCTGCTACTAAGAACAAACATGCCAATTTAAAAGGAAAAGCTAAAGTCAAGAAGACTTCTTAAAGGTCAAGGACACTAGAAAGAGTTCAAGAAGACCAAGCAATTCTTCTCTAAGGAGACCAATGAGAAACAAATTCAACCATGAATGGTATGTACCTCAATTTCATGGCTATTGTTACAAGTGTAATACTTATGTCATAGAATTGGTGATTGTAAGCTTATGCCTAGGCCTCCTCCTAGTTTTAAAAGTAGGAATCCTTTTTCTCCTCTTAGAAATGTTCATATCATTTGTTATCATTGCAATGGTGCTGGTCATAGAAGTTATGAGTGTAAGAGAAAAGTGTCTTAGCCCTATAGTAGTTTCTCAAGTTCATCATTCAATAGGAATGTTAAATGTTATCATTGTCAAAATTTTGGTCATATAGAAAAGCATTGTAAACTTAGAGTAGGTAAAAAAAGAAGAACATGTCAACCTTGGAACCAAAGACAAAATCATATCAGAATGTGATAGTAGAGAAGAAGAAAGAAACAAAACAAGTTTGGATGGAAAAGGAGAAAGACAAGGCAAAGTCAAGTTTGATTGTCCAAACTGCCTTACATGTAGAAAGAAATAACTTATGGGTAGTAGATAGTGGTTGCTCCAACTACATGACTGGTGATAAGAAATTTTTTATTAAGCTTGAAGATTGGAATGGAGGATCAGTAAGGTTTGGGGACAACTCTTCAATCAAAATAAAAGGCAAGGGTTCTCTTAACATAGATGGCAAATTAAGAGCTCATGATGTATACTATGTGGAGGATTAAAACATTATCTGCTTAGTGTGAGTCAGATGTGTGACAAAGGATACAAATTTACTTTTGACTCAAAAAGATGTGAAATAAAAAAAGCAAGTGATGGAAAATTAGTTGCAGAAGGAAAAAGGACTAATGGAAATGTATACAACTTGAAGGAGTGTTATGAGTCCCAATGCATGATGGGATAAGTGGATGAGAGTTGGTTATGACACAAAAGATTGGGTCACATAAATTTTGATAATCTTGTTAAGGTCAACAAGAGAGGGTATGTGAGGCAATATCACAGATCATCAAGCGAGAAAGAAATTTTTGTGATGAATGTCAAAGTGGAAAACAAACTAAGGTGAGCTTCAAGACTAAAGAATATTCAACTACAAGGACACTAGAGCTTGTACATATTGGTTTATGTGGTCCTACAAGGACAAGAGCACTAAATAGAGAAAATTATTTCATGTTGCTCATAGATGACTTTTCAAGAATGACTTGGGTCACCTTCTTGCAAGATAAATCACAAGCTTTTGAAAGATTCAAAATCTTCATAAAATGGTTGAAAAAGAAAGTGGATGCAAGCTGAAATGTCTAAGATCAGACCGTAGAGGTGAGTTCACATCAAATGAGTTTGAGGACTATTGTGAAAGACATGGAATCAGAAGACAGTATTCAACTCCCAGAACACCATAACAAAATGGTGTTGTGGAAAGCAAAAACATGACAATCAAGGAGATGGCAAGAACTATGCTAAATGAATCTAATTTGCCTGATGTATATTGGAAAGAGGCAGTCCACACAGTTGTATACACATTAAATAGAGTACAACTAAGAATAAACAATAGAATGACACCTTATGAGTTATGGTACGAAAGGAAACCCTCAGTCAAGTACCTCAAGGTGTTTGGTAGCAAATGCTTTATCAAAAGAGATGAGGATGGATTAGGTAGCTTTGAATCAAGATATGATTATGGTATCTCTTGGGATACTCTACTCATAGCAAGGCCTACAAGTGTTTCAACAAAAGACTAAAGAGAGTGGTTGAAAGTGTAAATGTTAGGATAGATGAGGATCTACACAAAGGAAAGCAAAACACATTAAATCAAATCGAAGAACCATACATTGAAGATGAATGGAAATCTGAAAGTGAACAAGAAGAAGCATCTAGCAAAGCTCCAAATAGGTATGTACAAAAGAACCATCATGCGGATCAAATCATTGGCAATAAAAATAAGGGTGTGAAAACTAGAAGAAGACATGCAAGAAATAATGAACAATTGAATTTCTACCTTATGACTGAAATGGAGCCAAGAAATTACAGTGAGGCCAACAAGAGTGAAAAGTGGATGAAAGAAATGGAAGAAGAGTTGTAGCAGATTGAGAAAAACAAAACATGGGAATTGGTTCCTAGACCTCCTAATAAAAATGTCATTGTGACTAAATGGGTCTATAGGAACAAGATGAATGAAGAAGGAAAGGTGATAAGGAAAAAAGCCAGATTAGTATGCAAGGGATATGATCAAGTTGAAGGGATATAGTTTGAAGAAACTTTTGCACCAGTTGCAAGGCTTGAAGCAATAAGAATGTTTTTAGCATTTTCAGCATATAAGGGTTATAAGGTATACCAAATGGATGTCAAATCTGCCTTCTTAAATAGAAATCTTGAAGAAGAGGTGTACATAGAACAACCTAAAGTGTTTCAGCTACATAAAGATGAGAACTTTGTTTGCAGGTTGAGAAAATAATTATATGGGTTAAAACAAGCACCAATTGGTATTCTAGGTTGGACAAATACTTACATCAACAAGGATTCAAAAAGGGGAGTGTTGATAGCAACTTATACATCAAAACAAAAGGCAATCAGATAATCATAGTTGTAGTGTATGTAGATGACATTATATTTGGAGGTAATAAGGATGTCCTATGAAAGGATTTTGTAGATTAGATGCAGTATGAGTTTGAAATGTCCTTGCTTAGTGAGTTGTCATAGTTTCTTGGTTTGCAGATTTCTCAGTTAGATAAAGGTATATTTATATCACAAACCAAGTATGCCAAATATATGATTGGAAGTTTATTGTACCTAACTGCCTAAAGACCAAACATAGTTCAAGCACTGTGCATGGTTGCAAGATTCCAAGAAGCTCCTAAGCAATCACATGTCAATGTAGTGAGGAGAATAGTCAAGTATCTGCAGGGACTACTCAATTTTGTCTTATGGTATCCAAAGAAAGGAGGTTTCATTTTACAAGCTTATACTGATGCTGATTGGGCAGGATGTGTAGATGACAAGAAGAGCACCCATGGTGGAGCCTTCTTCCTTGGAGATAGGTTAGTATCATGGCATAGCAGGAAACAAGAGTTAGTCTCCTTATCAACTGTTGAAGCTGAATACATTGCTGCTACAAACATGTTGCTCTCAAGAATTATGGATGAAACATACACTCGAAGATATTTAGGTAGAATTTTCAGATCCCATTCCTATAATGTGTGACAATTCAAGTGCTATATATATATCAAAGAACCCTTTCATGCATTCTAGGACAAAGCACATTACCATCAAGTATCATTTTCTTAGGAAAAAGGTTGCAGAGAAAGAGGTAAAAGTTGAATATATGTGCATTGGTGAACAAGTAGCCAATATCTTCACTAAGCCACTGCCAAAAGATAGCTTTGAATGTTTGAGACAAAAATTGGGTGTTGTCCCACCCTCTTTCAACACTTAAGCGTCTTTATGAAGTCTATGGTTCCCGGGGAGCATATTGTTTTATACTTTTTGCCTTTGAAACTCATGCTTGGTCTTAGGGGGAGATCAGAAGTTTTTATAAGCATGATTAGAGCAGTGTTTTATATTGTAATAATGGTTCATCTAGTCTTTCAGGTGGTACAAGTAGTCCAACTTTATGCACACAGAAATGGTCCCAAGGGGAGAATGCACACTTCTAGCAGTATTTTAGTTGCACAATGCAGGTCTGTTGCAAGATTTGTACATCAGATGAATATTTATAGTAAGCCAGGCCCTTTTTCATTGTGTCAAAGGGGGAGAAGATTAGTGTGGTTGACATCAATGCCAAAGGGGGAGATTGTTGGCATTGTATTGTCATTGATGTCAATAGTAGAGATGTTGTAGAGAGGATGTGTATAACACATCATGTTAGTCACATAGGGAATACAAAATTCCAACATGAAAGGGTTATTGGAACATGAAATTGGATAAGGAAGACACATGTTCAAGTGTGGTGAAAGCATTGGGTGAGATGGTCCTGATTCATAAAAAGTATGGTTGGAGATTGACTAACATGACGTGTTAGTTGATATGCGTATAACATATCGTGTTATCGCTATCTTTATTTCACATTGAACTCTTGGCATTCACAAATGGTTTCAATGAAATTGCAAAATGAGAAAGTAATGCATATAACGCGTAATTTATTATTTTTTCGCTATTTCATAGGGAAACATGTTGTGCTGATCAAGTGAGTTGTGAAACATGTATAACACACATGTTATTGACTACAATGAAAAGGAAGGTATAGTGCATTTCACAGTCAAAATTTGTTGTTGACCCATACGCTTGTTGAAATAGTGAAAATGGTCCATGCGAAGGTTATTGGACCCATTTAAGCCTCCAGCTGGCACACGTTTATTGGTCCTTGTTGTCTGAGCTAAAGTAATGTTGGTGAAACCGTAGAAATAAAATGGCTTTTTGCCATTTCGTGGGATGCTTAAATCAAGTGGAGATAGGGGTCCAAGAAATTGTGAAATGCTTTTATGTTTGTCGGGTCCACTTTGCCCACGTGTCGACATGTACTCATCTGATAGGAGATGATTCATCCACCCTTACAGTGAGTTGTACTTGTGGGACCATTTTTGATGAAGTGGCAGATTTCTATGTGAAAAGGCTTTCGTTGATTCACTATCAAACCTTTCTGTTGATCGAGACCTTTAGCGAAATAACGAAAAGATAAATGTGACCACGGGGAGAACAAAAGATGTAGCAGCCAGGGTTAAGTGGTAGTTTTTGCCATTTCACAAAGGTGGCTGCCAAGGGTTGTAGACCGTTAGCAAAACCCTGAAAGGATTGAGGATTTTGCTATTTTGCAGAGCCCACTACCAAAGGGTTTTGGTCGCTAGTGATACCATGAAGGGCATATAACCCTCATGTTAGTCGCATTGTAGAGTTTGACAGTTTTCAATAGCCGAATAGTTGACTTGTCCACATGGGTGTTGACCGAATTCGACCCAAAGATGTGGCATGTACAAAGTGAATCGGAGGCCACTTGTTGAAAATATGAATGGTTATTTTGTCGACATAATTGAAGATTTTGACCATTTTGTGGTCGCGTTGGCAAGCCGATAGACTGAGTGGCCCTCGTGGCGGTTGACCAGATTTGACTGGGTGATTTGGATGACATGTGGATTCCAGGTGGTTGAATATAAATGTTGAAATGCTAAAGTCAGTGTTGGTGGTGTTTTTGCATTCAAATAAGGAAGTTGTTGATCCAATCAATGCAAAAGGATGGAGAATGCATTAATGGCGGATCTGTTGTAGTTAGGGGTGTGGCTCGAGAGGATTTTCAGGAAGATTTGACAAACATAGATTGCTAAATATAGCAATTCAAACATAAAGACAATAAAAAGGTAGAAAGATGCAGTTAATGCTGACAGTTATGAACATAAGATAAAATCCAATAAACATGCAGTTATGATCTTTTTAGAATATTTTTCAAATTGAATTTTTGGAGGGAAAAATAATATTGACCGTATGTGTAGATGTGGTTGATGATTTTTGTTAGTAGTTGTTGTTGGGGAGTGAACCAAGTTTGCAGAGATAGAAGCACAAGGCGAACAAAAAAAAGAAGTGCAGATGAGTTGTGGAAGTGTAGATAGGAGAGCAGTTAGAGAGAGAAAGAATAGAAAATAAAGCATTTAGCAAAGACAAGGTATTCAATAGAGATAGGACAAAATTCAGAAGGTAGAAATAATTTATAAGTGTTGCCAAACACATTTATAACAAAGGTTGATCATTGTATTGTTTTAATATGATATCATTGTGAGTCTCTGAGTGGGTGCTCAGAGCAGGGGTAGGTGCTCCTAGAGTAGGTTCTCTAAATCATTAGGGGTTGGTGCCCTAAAAACTTTTGTAATCAGTGAACTTTTTGTGAGGCTGGATTGGAGCAGTAGACTCCAACAGCTATTCTCACCAAGGTTTTTCCCACATTGGGTTTTCCTCATAAAATATTGTTTTGTGTGATTTTTCTTTTTGTGTGTGTGTGTGTGCATTTCACTTATTTGCATTATCCTTTGTGTATGCACGTTTAGTTTAAAGTTTTAGAATATCACTGATTCACCCCCCTCTCAGTGATCACTTGTGTTCATCAAAGGTGAATGATAAAGAAATCAGGCTGGAATATGTATCCACAAAGGAACAAATTGTAGATATTTTCATGAAGCCTTTGCCTAAGGATACTTTTGAGTATCTCAGAGAGAAGCTAGGGGTGATTGCCCCTCCTGATCAGAGCTAAGGTGCATTGGTATGCATCAGTCTGGTGCATTTCACAGTCATATTTTGTGATCCGGATTGATGAGGTGGCTGCTACTTAGGAGGAGAAGTCATATGTTCAGATTTGTGAGATTCTGTATTTGTAAATATGTGTATTTTCCATTGATGTCAAAGGGGGAGAGATTCATGTGAAAAATTGTGTAATGATTCAAGGGGGAGAGAATATTTATATAGTGAGAGAGAGTTGTTGATTTCTTTGAGATTGATTATTTTTCACATCATATGTTTCCATTAATTTAAAAGGGGGAGATTGTTGGATATCGTTCTTGTTATTTTGAAAATATGTTCTTATGAGATATCTTTGTGTATCTGAGAAATGTGTTGTCATTGATGTCAACATATTTTCTCTGTCTAGTGCAGTGATGTAGTGGAGTTCAATTAGTTGGTTTATGATGTATATTGATGATTAGTGTTTGTGGATTAAAGGGTTTGTAGAGTGATATATCTAGTTGATTCAGTGCAAGTGTCAGAGGTCTATATGAAGATTTGAGTGATTTTTGAGTATCTATTTTGTGGCTAGTTTTTCTGTTGTTTAATATTGCCAGTGTTCAGTATTTTGATCTGCATTTCTCTGCATTGTAATATCTTGGTTTGAGAATTTGGAATTATGTTTGGGATGTTGATGTGTGTCCTCAATTCAAGTGGCTTGTAGTTTGGAGCTCCCCAAGTGATTTTTCCAGGTTGACAGTTAGTTTAGTTATTGTTCTTGAAGTTTGGTATGATGATATCAACGATTCTAGTAATTTGAGTTGGTGCGGATGTTGTTGTGGTAATTAATGATGCTTGTGAATGTTTCTAGATCATGTGCTATTTGTGATGGTCATCTGCATTATTAGTGAGAACATTATGGATGATTTTATTTAATCTGGTGGTGTTCTTCATGTTCTTGGTCGACATGATGATTGTAGCATGTTGCAGATATTCGATGCATAATTCTTGGAAGTGTTTCATATTCGAGGTAATGATTTTGGTCCATGCTATGTCTTAGCTGACATTGTTTTGGTCCGCATGTGATATTGTATCATGTATGGTTGTATTTTTGTAATTAAGAGATATGTGTGTAGCCGACCTTGATGATATTGATCCAAGGTTGATGTCATGTATAAATAAATGTAATCTTTGTAATTGAGTGTTCCATGGATGAGTGTGGTGTGCGCATAATGTATTAATCATTCAGAAGTAGAGAAAGAGTATGGAGAAGTGTAAGAGATATTATGTGCTTAACTGAAACTATAACCAAGCATTGAAGATTCTATTTCTCAGCTCATGATTTTCTGGAAGTGGTCCGAATCTGTTTGTATGATAGTGAGCCTTCCTAGGGTTGTTTCCCTTTGTTATTTTTGAGTGGTGAGCTCAAGGTAGTGTGTTTGAATGCATGTGCATTCCCCATTGTAATATTTCATATACTTCTAACAGGGTATCATCATATTGTGGGTAGGTTCCCACATTGGTTTTTCTCTTGACTGGGTTTTCCACGTCAAAAATCTTGGTGTTACGTGTGTTCATGTTGTGTTGTTGATTTATGCTTTCATTGTTAATTATTAGATCTGAGATTAAAGTAAGTTGTTGTAAAATTTGGTGACAACAAATTCACCCCCCTCACAGTTGTTTGCCCTATTTTCATCAAGATACAATGGACTTGTAATACTAAGGCACATGATCCCAAGGCAAGATATAGATCTACAGAAGTTTCCAAAAAGGATTCACTATCTTTTGGTAGGCACAGAGAAAAGATGAATTGAATTGAGTAGGATATCCTGATCATAATCACATAACAAACTAATATTCATTATTTTTCTTCCACACATATACTTCTACAACATCCTTAATAAATCCACACAAAAAATTCACACATTTGTACATCTATTTATATCAACTTATTCATCAAAGCACTCATCTAGGTCGACCACAAATATAGTAAACATAAATTACACAAAGTCGACCACCCTGAGCAACTGTGCTAAATGTAGTCCACTCTAGGAGACAAAAGGGACCCAAATACATTACATGTCTTCCTAAGTCAGTTTCAACAATTGCACACACTAGCACATCATCCAACGTTGACATCAAATGTAACATATAGATGAACAATAAAGCACACTAACTAATAAACCCAAAAAGATTATCCAATGCATATAACTCAACGTGGATCTTCACACACCAAAATAAGACCCATACCAACACTTTAACTTATCCTTCAATGCATATCCAATCTAAAAGAGTATGATCCAAATAAGATAAACCAATTGAGTCACCTAGAGACCAACACAATAGATAATGTTGAATAACATATCAAAATAACTTTACTTGTGAAGCAAACCAATACTTGAATTCTGCTATCTTGTCATTCATCCCTCATAACAAGAGTGAGTCGCCTTGCAAAATTTTTAGTTGAGCCTTTGTCTTGTTAAACATTCATTGGTTCAATCCCTAATCCTCTTGTAAATCATTTCTAAATACTTATAATTATGTTTCAATAGTTGTATGAACCTCATGAACCCCTTGAACCATCTTGAACAGAGTTCATAGTGTTCATTTAGGTATCACAGGTGCTAAGTTGTGTCTAAGACATTTTCGGGCTAACATTCATATCAAGTGTTTTGTAGTAGCTCTTCACGATCATGGATGATGTTTCATATATATTCTTTCTCCAAACTGTGAACCATTTGAACCTAGTTCAAACAGTTCAGTGATGTTCAAACTGTTCGATGAAGTTCAAGGTTCAAGCTCTGCAGGTTTGATTTTATGACATTCATATAGACCCACACACAATAGCTCATAACTTTTTACTCAGTCATTATTTTTGAAATCTCTCTAGTCAGAATGTAGAAAACTAGGTTTCGGCCAGCATATCCAAAATTGAGAAAGATCCAATGGTGGAAACAAAAGTTATGGCCCTCGTACTGAGATAGACTTTGACTGTCACAAATATTTTCAGCCCACCCAGCATAATGAATATTTTCATTTTGGTTTAAAATATTCAAGTGCCACCTGTCCAAATATTTTATAAACTTTAGAGAATTATATTTCTAATGTATATAAATATTTGATGTTATAAATAAGAGTAATGGGGAAAGTGAAAAGTAGAAGTTAAAAAGTTTTTCAAGATTTGGTTATAAAAACCGAATAAAGATTTCATGTAACTATTTATTGTGAAAGGATTGAAAGAGCAAGGGTTCTTCTTCTTTTTCTTTTCTTCTAGTAGCCTATGGGGGAGGGAGAGTGGATTTTTATTTGTAAGGGAGGAGTTGAAGCTTTTCTAAGCAATGCTTTGTACATAAAATATCAATCTTTGAGCTGATTTCCAGACATGAATAGAATGCAGATGGTATCTTCAATCTTTGTGTTGCTGATATTCTTCTCATGGCTATAGCTGGACTTTGAGCCTTTGCAGTTGTTTATTAATGTCTTTTCTATTATAATAAATTGTGTATGTGGACTTATTACAAGTCTGTGTGCTTGAAAGTAAGCCATATTGGAGCAACGACTTTCTCTGTTAGTTTTTAATCCAAATGCTATCCATAATTGCAGAAAATTAAACTTTGATTTAATGGTCTTCATTTATATCTGTTTTGTAAGTCTTTGACATTCATTTTCATGGCTATGGATGAAAGTTATTTTCCTTTATTGCTTTATGGTTAAAAGCATAGCAACAATTTAATTCCTTGTAAATCTTCTAAGAGGGAGCTGTACCTCTCAATTCAGAGGAAGATTTTCACTTCAATGATAATCTATCCAATTGTTAGTACTTCTTGTCCTTCATTCTGGGCATTTTGAGTTTATTTGTATAGTTATCTTCGAAGGACAAATCTGTTCACTAACAAATTCTAACCAAGACATTGCACAAACAATATGAACATGTAATCCAAGATACAACACTTGAATAAACCAATCTTGATAGACAATCTCTCTGTCAGCAAACTGGAACAACTAACTTCAACATCTAAACAATTGAGGACCTAAAAACATAGTCGTGCAACATCTACAAAGCATATATATTAAATCCAAAACTGTAAGCCATCAACTATAAAAATAGAATAATGTGGAGCATTCTCCCATACATACTTTAAATACTCTTTCTTACATATTTTAACTTCCACTACTATCACCTTCCAGAAACACCACATGCTCACATAGTACACAACTAGACATCATAACAACTTTTGAACACTTGTTGGTTCTCAAATCAATAGATTCTGAATCCTAAAGGAGTAACCACTAACTTGTCAATAAACTCAGAATGGGACTTGGCCAACGAACAAGATCCAATTCCAAGACTTTGATCTTCTGCACTTTTATCTCTATAGGACCAAGGTGAGTGTACCTCAACAATGCCTTTAAAAACTGTTCATGTGTTGGCTAACATTATTGTATTGAGCAGATGTCTCAATGAAAATATACCAAGGAAATTTTTATCACTCCAAACTTTGGCTATAACCTTGGTTTAGTATTTTCACTCACCAATTGAGACTGGTTCTAAGATACAACTAACTATATTCCCACTCCTACTAACAAAAATGAAAAATAACTTTAGAGATGATTGATTTTGAAATAGAGTCAAAAGGAAGACTAGTGCCTTATCTTTGGGTAAATAGAGTCCAATCTGCAAAGAATCAACATTTGCTATGACATGTATCCAATGAACCACATTCAAACATTTTATTACTTGCATAATATATATTGAGAACCATTACAAATTGGCTAATACTCTGCATACACACATTACAATAACTTTGAAAATAGATTTTAACCCTTTCATTAAAAGAGACCCACATTTAAAATCACACATCCCACTTGAGGAAGACAAACTCAAATGGCATTAACATAATACTTCATACAACATGTATACACAAAGATGAGACAATCAGAGAATAATTTTCTTTCATTAAATTTTAAAATATGCTATATACATCACAACAAGAGGCGTTTATAGAAAGGAAATGTTCACTCTTTCAATGCCTTAACTGGCTCCTATTACATACTACTTCAAGATTTCAAAATCCCCTCACACTGGCCCTAAATTCCCTTTTATAATGACAAGGGTGCAAAACAAGCTTCAGGCCGAGTGTGGTACATGTAAAATTTCATAGATTTGAATTAAAAAATGCTACAAAGTAGCTTCAGTCAGTCCTACATGCAAACCCTTTGGTTCAATAAATGCAAATAGCTGCAAGGACTACATCTGGAGACATGAGTTGCAACTTTGATGGAGTTTGTTAGGTGGCCCTCCTTGTACTTTTACTTGTCAAGGTCAAGAGATGTGTTCTGGCATGAGAGAAGGTGTACTGTGGTAGGTACGAGGTAGTTGAGTGCTCCAATAAAGTCATCCAAAATTGGAAACCTGCACAAGAAGAAGGAAAATAGGGAAAACCAAAAATGGAACCCAACCTTAATTATTCTTCCTCCTCAGGCTGGTCCTCTTCCAAGGAGAAATACTTCTTATGCCAAGTGTCAAATTAATTGGTCGACCAAACAAAATACCTTAAACCCTACAACTTATTCATTGCATCTTTGGTTTTGTAGACAGGTGCAAGGGCAGTTTCCAATGTGAACTTGTGATACAGGGAATCCACATCGATGATCTTGTCAATGATCATATGGAATGTATTATATTGATTGGGATCCTTGGCCAATGCATCTAAAACTACATTAATTGCTTCCTTGAAGTCCTATTTCCACCTGTCAAGATCTTTCACCTGTCAGTCCTCTCTCAATATTCTCAGAATATCCCTTCTATAAGCCTTTGAATGATCCTATCTTTTCACCCAATGCCTTTCTCTCTTCTTCCACATGGGGAAGCTCCTTTATCACAAGTTATAATTCCTCCATATTGTACCCATATTTTGGGGCACCTTAGGATCATTTTTTATGGCCAAAAGAATCTCCCTCAGCTTCGTGGCCTTTGGGAATCGAGTAGCCCTAAGAGGCTGAAAAAATCAAAGAATATCATCCAATTGGTCACATAGATGTGACACTAATGAATATGAGGTGTGAACCTCATCCAATTTATTTAATAATCTATTTGAGATTTGCAAAATGGCTGATTTTCTTATTTCAAAATAATTCTTTTTTGCTTCCTCTTTCACCTATTGCAAATCTTCTTTCAATTTTTCAAATTCCTCCAGCTTAGGCCTTGTTGAAGACACTGAGTCTCTTTTTGTCAATTCACCTTTTAATTTTGCATTTTCAATGAAAAGTTTATTATGATCATCGGTGAGGGTGACATGCAATGCTTTAAGTTGTTCATGCCTCTTTTCTTCTTTTGTCACAACTATCTTAGCAAAATGAGTAGCATGCATTGATATTGTGGCTACCTCTAATGTAGTTGTGTCAACTAAGGTCCTGACAACCGCATCTCCAACCTTCTGTTCTACCCCATGTAAAACAATGGGCTTGTCTATGTTTGGGGCTTTTTCCCATATTGCAAATGCCTTTATCTTGGGTCTTGTATATGGTGAAAATAGATAACAATAAACAACAATATTGAAAGGCTAAATGAATTCAACCACCAAACCCTAGCCTAACAATGAACAAAGATCCACCATAACATATGAAGATTACCTAAGACAATGCAAAATAACTCAAAATCACAAAGATTATACCATCACATGTCCAATAGGGTTTTGATCTCCATTCTTCCTATCTCCATTGATCTTGCTTGATATATTTGCTCTCAGATTTTTGTATGCACAAGAGCTCAACAAAGAACGGAATGTGGTTGCAAGTAGGATCGTAGTGTAGCCAAGTACTCCAAAATCAGTCATTAGTCATTAGGGTTTGACAATGAAGAAAGCATCTCCTTAAATAGAAGACACAATAAGAAATGGAGGGTTAAGATTGAGAGGTGTAAAAAGAGAGGTCGGCTAGGATTAGAGGGTAGGTAAAAGAAATACCAAAATAATGAAAGAGGTAGGTAGTGTAGAAAATAAGAGATGAATGACATGTGTCATGTGTAGAAAAAGATAATGAATTAATTAAATAAATAAAGATTTATTTAATTAATAGAAGAAGTAGGACAATTAAATAAATAAAATATTTATTTAATTTAGGAAAGGGATAATTTAAATAAATAAATGTATTTATTTAAATGAGAAATAAGGCTAGAAGAGGATAAATGAATTAATTAAATAAATAAAAATTTATTTAATTAATAGAAGAATTAGGCTTAGATAATTAAATAAATAAAATATTTATTTAATTAGACATGACAATTTTAGGTGTCTACATTTTGCCCCTCTTTGAGACAATGCGGCTTGTCGCGTTGTTTCAAAGAAGATAAGATGAACTAATACAGAGTTGCCCCAGGATGGGAATGATATGCCCCCTCGAGAGATTGGATGAAAATGTCTGAAAAGATTGCAGACAATCTCTCGATAAGAAAGAAAGGCTAGAATGGGTTAAGCGAATAGAGTGACAAAGTCACGGGATGAAGAATACTGACTCGGGAAATGAGGGCGAGGGCTAGGGTAGGCTATAAGATAGACCACGGGCAAAAGACATCCTCATTGTCATCCACACCCTTAGAAGATCACAGTGCAGAGCGAGAAAAGAGCAGCAGCAGTCAGCAGCGATGGCATTCATTCATAGATTCGACCGTGTTCGCCGATTCCAGCGACCAGCCGATGCAGGAGAGCCGGTAAGTACCCGAAAACCTCCTCGTACTTTCACGCATTTCGAGTTTTGTCATAAATGCATGTTTAGTAGCAATAAATGCGCTAGGAATAGGATAGTTTAAATATGCAAAAACGCGCAACCACGTCTGTGTCAGTGCCAGGTGCGTCTGTGTCGGACAGGCGCATCTGTGTCAGGTCCAGGCGCGTCTGTGCCTGGAACCGCGTTTGTGCTGAGTGCGGACGCGTTTGTGAAATGTAGAAGCGTCTGTGCTTTGTAGGAGCGTTTATGTCATGTAGGGACGTCTGTGTTCCCTGGTCGCGTTTGTGCATGGGATAGGCACGTTTGTGTTCAGAAAACGCGTCTGTGTTGCAGAGGCGCGTTTATGCAGTCTATAAGCGCGTTTAGGAGTTAAAAGCGCGTTTGTGTGTTAAAATGCATGGTTTTAGTCTTTTAGGTCAAATCGGCAGTTCTGTGATGAACATACGCTGTCGATTGGATAAGCTGCTGAGAGGATACACTCAAGCAGGTCCTCTAGGAAGATTAGGATAGATCAAGGCACTTTGTGATGAATAGGGAGCACCAAGATAGGCAGCACTTTGTGATGAACAGGGAGTGCGAATGTGAGTGACACTTTGTGATGAACAGGGAATGTCACACACGTAGTACTTTGTGATGAACAGGGAGTACTACTAGGGTAGATAGCAACACTTTGTGATGAACAGTGAGTGTCACTAAGATAGATAACCAAATGCATTTAGATAGCAAGTAGTATTTTGTGATAAACAGTGAATGCCACAATAATTGACAAGATTGATTGTGTGACTGCAGGAGTACTTGCTGATGTTGGAGTCACGGGAGAGATTCCCATCGACTCAGAGGTTGCGACCAGAGTTGTCGATCCAGGATAGGATTTCCATTGAGGAGATGGGTCTTACACATGTGCTATATGTGCCTGAGTTTCGGGCAAACATGGGTTTGCTGACTGCGTTGGCTAAGAGATGGCACTCTGAGACTTGCACGTTTCATTTGCCTATGGGTGAGATGACAGTGACATTGGAGGATGTGTACCGGATACTGCATATTCTGATCGATGGAGAGTTGATTCCATACAATCGCGATGGAGACAGAGAGGCTTTGAGACGGGTGTTTCAGGATCCTGGTTTGGAGATGCGAGCAGGTCACGTGGCCTGGGATACCATGACTGCCACAGGTTTAGCATTGCCGGCTGTTATTGGAGGAGCCATCAGTGGTTACTTGTGTTCGGACAGAGCCACACGGGGATTGGCAGTTGGCTGGGGAGGGGCATTGGAGACGCTGATGATAGAGCACACCAGATATGCATGGGGGCCATGCGTCTTGGCACATTTGTACTATGAGCTGCATCAGTTTGTGTACCACGGATCAGTGGGCTTGGGCTGCGGCGTTACTCTCCTTCAGGTGTGGGCATATGAGCACCTTCCCATCACACGGCCGATCCACTTCAGAGGCAGAGGGCAGGGACGGAGCTTCGTGCATTTGTACGACATGATCACATCCCAGCCTCGGATTGGTAGATTGGAGCATTGGAGGCGCGTCATAGATGACATAGACATGGTTATCTGGAGTCCGTACCTGGGGTGCGAGGAGTGGGATGACGACGCATTGGAGCTACCCTATGCATTCGGGAGCAGGTATCTGATTGGGCGGACGCCCTATATTCTGGAGAGGCAGCTTGTAGACAGGGTATGCAGGCAGTTTGGCCGTATTCAGCGGATGCCACGAGGCTCGGGCATGTATGCCCGTACAGTCAGAGATCAGGTACAATTCAGGCCGCTTCTATCATATGATCAGGCCGTGACACAGCTGGCAGAGATGATGCCATTACCATGGGACATGTGGCCGGAGGTAGAGGATGCAGGGATGGACGCAGAGTACTCTGCGTATTGGGCAGAGCATCCATTTCCTAGATTGACAGATCCGGGAGAGCTGTTGGAGGGAGAGGCCGGGGGGGATGATGATGATGATGGAGGAGGAGATGGAGGCAGGGGCAGACGGAGGCGGAGAGGAATGGTGGGGGAGAGGCGAGTAGCACCTCGGAGGGAGGGAGGACAGGAGAGAGAAGCTTCGGTGGTGAGGGGTCGGGGTGGATTGCCCCTACATGTACTAGCAGCACAGGGTCCTAGAGCACAGGGACCTAGACAGGTGCAGGGATAGGGACAGGTACAGGCACAGGTACCTATTCAGGCACCTAGACAGGTGCAGGCAGAGGCATAGGGACAGGCACCTGTAGAGGAGGAGCCACAGGCAGAGGCTGAGGGCGGAGATCCTGAGGAGGATGAGCTGTTGAGGCTGCGAGAGATCTGCCAGGGCCAGGCAGATGAGATTGAGGATTTGGTGCGGGAGAGGGATCACCTCAGGATCAGGCTCAGGGACACAGAGCGGGAGAGGGACCAGGCCATCCAGAGATATACTGAGGCCGAGACAGCTCTGAGGGCAGGGAGGCAGGCAGCAGAGGATGCAGGGGCAGGCTATGCATATGTCTTGCGAGCCGGAGAGGAGATCGCCTACTGGAGGGATCTATACTATGCTGCCGTGCCAGCAGATCAGCGGGCGAGGAGCTTCCATAGATCGTCGCGCACAGCGACGGCTACGGGAGGGAGTCGCAGGAGACAGGCATCCAGCGGTGGGGTCATGGGCCCTCCACCACCACCAGAGAGACAGGGGGATCCTGGAGCAGGTCCATCTACAGCTCAGACTCCGTCGAGGCCAGGCGGCTCCGAGGGAGGGAGTTCATCATAGCCATAGAGGGCTCCCTATGTATCAGTATTGTACCATTTTTGTATTGTAGACACCTGCGGGTGATTTTGTAGCCATATGATTCTTTTGACATCATTGTATCATGACACTTTTTGATTATATATGAGAGATGATCCATTTTTGCGGCAGCTATATGCATGTGTACCTTATGTGATGAGATTTTCTTATGTGATACATGTTTTATGATATGGATGTTTATATGATGCAATGCAATATATTTTTGTTCTTTTATGTTGTATATGTGATGCATGATGCAAATGTGAATGTATGTAATGCAAATGAATATGATAATGCAAATGATTATTTACATGATGGAAATGTAAGATGTGCTAACATGTGTTGTATGCAGGATGTGATGCAATTGTGATATCTATATGTATGTATGAAATGCTTATATGTGGTGATGTAGGTGAAACTACATGAAATGCAAATGTTTTTGGTGTGTCATTATACTCAGTCATGTGATAGCGGGCTACGCGGACTCGAGAAGGATGATGGAAGTCAATCAAGAAAGGGGGATGGAAGACAGAAGATATGAACGTGAAAGAGCTTCTTGTGCGTTATCATCATTGAGCTTATTATGGCAAATAGGTTATGACAATCAAGGCATATGTTCGACCCAGAAAGACAGTCACAAACAAGGAATGCCCCAGTTCATACTAGACTCACAGTGTCCTCATATCCTTGGACAAGTCATAGCATTACTAAAAGACAATCCACAGACAGCAAATGCAAATAGGTGACGATACCCCATCCTCGCCTTTCTAGTCAAAGACATCCTGGAGATAGAATCTCTAGTCAAAGACATCCTGGAAAAGCTAAAAGACATGTCACCAAAAAGATAAAATCAAAAGAAAACCAAGACTCGACACCAACATCCACTGTAGTCCTCAAGTTTAGTGTCTCTTGTCACTTGTTTAAGTCATATTTGATTATGGTCACAATGTTCACTTTCACAAAAAGGGGAGATAGCACTGAACCATATGTTGTCTGAGTCTGTTGAAAGATTTGATTTTGTTGAAGCTCATTGTTGCTACTGTGTCTCATCTGAAACTGACTGAATCCATGAAACTGATACTTTTATTGCGGAGAAGATGAAACTTTATTGCGGATCTGGCGATGCAGATGTTGCTTTATTGCGGATTGTGCGTGGATAGACTTGAAGGAAACTGGAAGAAACTGTACTCCTCGAAACATGTGATGTTCTCAGTTCCACACCCATTACTAGACGTAGGATTTGCCTTAGCCACAGATAGGATCTGATTTATTATGGATGGAAAGGGAGTGAAAAGGGAGGGTTATGGATGGCTAACCAATCTTAGGTAGATCAATAACCAGCCATGATGGGAATGTGTAAGTTTATTGTGAGCGAATAAGTTGTGAGTGTGTGGAAAGTGAAAGATGAAAGAGAATCCTGAAGGAAGGAGGAGCAAAGTCTCTACGCATGGCGCTGGTGACCCAGTTTTCACCATGGTACTTGCCCAGGGCGCCACCGAAGTGGTTTTCACCGTTGGACGAAATTATTTCTCTTTATTTTTTCGATTTTTCAATTTTTTTGTTGTCACAAGGCGCCTGTTTTCCAGGTTTTCACCAAGTAACGATTTTTTTGTTTTATAATTTTTTTTTTTGTATTTTTGCGATTTTTTGATTTTTTTGTATTTTTGCATTAAGATGCTCTGAAAAGCTATGTGTAGAACCTGCGAAGGTGCATGCTGTTGATAGGATCCTCCAAGGGTTCACCTTCTGTAGTTGAGAGCTGATATGCCCCAGATCCATATACTGCTGTGATGATGTAAGGACCAAGCCAGTTTGGTTCGAACTTGCCCTTCTTATCTCTGTCTAGCTGATTCTTGGGGTTCTCTCTGAGGACTAAGTCACCTACCTCAAATGTGCGAGGCTTGACCTTGTGATTGTAACTGCGACTCATTCGTTGTTGGTAAGCCTTGAGATGATTAAAAGCAGTGTGTCATCGTTCCTCCAGCAGTTCTAGTTCTTGTAAGCGAGAGACCCTGTAGTCTTCATCGTTGATTATGTTTCTCAAGGAGACCCGTAAAGAAGGTAGCTCGACCTCAATAGGAAAGATGGCTTCAACGCCGTAGACAAGTGAGTAGGGTGTAGCTCTTGTAGGTGTGCGGACACTTGTGCGGTAGGCCCAAAGTGCAGGATTGAGTTGGACATGCCAGTTACGGCCAGCGTCGTCGACTGTCTTTTTAAGGATTTTGAGAATTGTTTTATTAGACGCCTCAGCTTGGCCATTACCTTGGGGGTAATATGGTGTGGAGAAACGATGGGAGATATGGAAGCGCTCACAGAGTTCATGAACATCCTGATTTTTGAAGGGACACCCGTTATCAGTAATAATGGAAGTAGGAATCCCGTATCGGCAAATGATGTAGTTCAGGATGAAAGTAGCGATTTGTTTCCCAGTAACTTGTGTGAGAGGCACGGCTTCAATCCACTTTGTGAAATACTCTGTAGCTGTGATAATGAATTTATGTCCATTGGAAGAAGGAGGGTGAATCTTGCCTATGAGATCGAGTCCCCATTGACAAAAGGGCCAAGGAGATGCAAGTGGTTGTAGTTCCTGTGCTGGTGCATGTATGAGGTCTCCATGAATTTGACACTGCTTACACTTTTTGACAAACTGATATGCATCTTTTTCCATAGTAGGCCAGTAGTATCCAGTCCTGATGAGTTTCTTGGCCAAGATAGGACCACTAGTATGCGGACCACATATCCCTTCGTGCACTTCTTGTAATGCAATCTGAGCTTCGGCACTCTCTAAATATCTAAGAAGGGTGCCATCTAGACCTCGTCGGTATAGGATATCAGCTAGGATAACGTATCGAGAGGATTGACGAATGAAAGTGCGGCGTTGGTTGTTCGATAGATCGGGAGGTAAGATATTGTCATGAAGGTATGTGAATATGGAACCATATAACTGGGCTTCAGGACCAACAACACATATCATTTCCGTAGGAGTGATCTCATATGACGGAATCAGCAGGTTGTCTACCAGGAATTCATAGCAAGTCTCATTTTGCGGTAGATCAATGAGCGAAGCAATTGTAGCCATGGCATCTGTAGCACGATTCTATTCTCTTGGTATCTGCTCAAACTCTATCTTTACAAAGTGCTGTTTTGGATCATCTACCAGTTGTTTGTAAGGCAGCAGCTTTTCATCTTTTGTTTGATAATCATCAGTTACTTGACGGATGACAAGTTGAGAATCCCCAAAAACACGAAGTTCTTGGATCTTCCACTGAACTGCAATTCTTAGCCCAATTGTTAATGCCTCGTATTCCGCTATATTGTTGGTGCAAGGAAATGATAAGCGGTATGACTTTGGTATAGAATCGCCCTGGGGGGTTATAAAAAGTATACCTGCTCCTGCCCCATGCTGTGTGTATGAGCCGTCAAAATATAATTGCCATGGCTTTGCAGGTGATATCGTTAGAATGGACTCATCTGGAAATTCTGACTGTAGAGGAACATCATCTATCATGGGAGCATCTGCCAATTGATCTGCAATTGCTTGTCCTTTTATGGCTTTTCTGTCCACGTATTCAATGTCGAATTCACTCAAGATCATTACCCACTTGGCTAGCCACCCAGTAAGTGTAGCCTTGTTGAGAAGATATTTTAGTGGATCAATTCTGGCAATCAACTTAGTCTTGTGAGTGAGCATATAATGTCGTAATTTTTGTGAAGCAAAGACCACAGCGAGACATGCACGCTCAATTGGTGTGTAGTTCAGCTCATATCCCACCAATGTGCGACTGATATAGTAGACTGCTTTTTCCTTGCCGTCAGGTATTTGTTGTGCTAGGAGTGCCCCCAGTGCTGTTGGAGTAGCTGATATGTAAAGTAGTGATGGTTGATCTGGAATTGGTGGCATCAAAACTGGCGGGTTCAAAAGATAGTCTTTGAGCGCCTGAAAGGCCTGTTGACAGTTCTCATCCCATTTGAACTTGATGTTTTTGTGTAGTAGGTGCTGGAAAGGGTTACACTTATCTGCAAGTTGTGCTATGAATCTTCGTATGGACTGGAGTCTCCCTTGTAAAGATCGAAGTTGACTGATATTCTTGGGTGGCGGCATGTCCAAGATAGCCTTGACCTTAGCTGGATCAGCCTCTATTCCTCTTTTAGACACAATGAATCCTAGGAGCTTCCCGGAGGTTACTCCAAAGACACATTTCTTAGGATTTAGTCTTACCTTGTATTTTTCTAGCCGATCAAAAGCAACTGAAAGTATGTCCAAGTGTATATTTCTGTCTATTGATTTAACCAAAAGATCGTCAACATAATCTTCCACAGTTATGTGCATGAGATCATGGAAGATAGTAGTCATAGCTCGTTGATACGTGGCACCTGCATTTTTCAGCCCAAAGGGCATGACATTCCAGCAGAAGGTTCCCCATGGACAAGTAAATGATGTTTTATGTTGATCTTCGGGTGCTATCCTGATTTGATTATATCCAGAAAATCCATCCATTAAGGATAACATCTCATGGCCTGCTGTGAGATCAACAATCAAGTCAATGTTTGGTAATGGGAAATCGTCCTTTGGACAAGCCTTGTTGATATCTCTGAAGTCTGTACATATTCGGATGCTGCGATCTGGTTTGCTAACAGGTACTAAGTTGGAAATCCATTCAGGATAATCAATTGGGTGTATGAATCCGACATCCAGTAATTTCTCCAGCTCTGCCTTGACTAATAATGCCACTTGTGGGTGCATTTTCCTCAATTTCTGTTTTACTGGTTTTGCCCCCGGTTTGACTGTTAAATGATGCATTACTAAATCGGGGTCTAGCCCAGGCATATCAGCATAAGACCATGCGAAGTTGATTTGTCGTTCCTTAAAGAAGCTTATGAATCTTTCTTTCTCGGCCTCTGTCAATGATTGAGCCAAAAATATGTTATGTGGGACCTCTGCTGTACCAATGTTTGTCTTTATAGTCTCCTCTACCAACATGGATGATTTTTCCTCGTATGATGCTGGGAGGATGTCGAGTCTTCCATCTTCGGGTGCCTCAGAGAGGTTTTCACCTTCAGATATGTCCTTTCTTTTTACTTTTTTAGAGTCAGATAGCGCCACAGTGTGGTTTTCTCCATAAGACCCTTGTTTTGTTTTTATTTTCACATTTTTGCGACTAGAAGGCCCGACACCCTCACCAAAGTATGCCATGTTATTAAGCTCTATGGCGTATCCTGCTTTGTGGTCTCCAGGAGGAAGATCATCGCGAATGCCAAGATAATCGACAATAGCTTCGTCATTCTGAAATGTATCAAACTGTGCTGGTCCGTCCTGATCCCAGTCAATGAGTTGGGGGTGGACAAGGGGAAGGTCTTTAGTGTTTTCAGAGTTCGCAAGGCTAATAGTGAAGATGTGGTTATATTCAGGTATGTCAAGATAGTCATCGAGGTCATCAATGGCACTCTCCTCATCAGTTTCGATCGTGAGTGAGTCCAAATTATCATCACTAGTAGCACCCTCAGGAACAGGTGTCCTCATCCTATGTGATCTTGACCTAGGGCCTTGAAACGAAGCTTGTGCGGGATCCTTATGGGTTGGTTCTTGGCCAACTCTGAATTTTTTGTAAAATTCCTCCTCCTCTGCAGGTTCATCTGGCTCTCTGAATGTCTCTTTGAGCTCATAGTCACTGGAGGATTTGTCTGAACCCCATTCCCACTCATTGGAATCTGTGGAATAATCATCCTCTTGTGGAACTTTAGCGACTTTGACTCGCCATACCTATTTTGTTCCTTTATTGTGTAGTCTGGGATTTAGAAAACCAAGCCCTTTTGAGCGTTCCCTTCTTGTAGTTAGCTCAGGTTGTAAGGGCTCCATGACACCTTCTTTGCGTAGTCCGAGAGGGCTTTTTCCATCATACCCGAATCTTTGCAGAATTTTGAAGCCTTTGCCATAGTTCTCACAGGGTATTATAATCTAGTCATGTGTTTCCTCTTCAACATCCTTATAGAGCATTTTATATAAATTTTCTTCTTCTAATTCGCCCCATTTTTGAAAGATGGTAGGATCCCATTTGAGCATCATGATGGAGATTTTCTTGTTAGGATGTGGCCTCCCATATTCCTTGGGAGAGGTCATGACTTGTCGTAAAAACATTGTTTGATTCAAAGTGTATTCTCCCATGCCTTTTTCTTGAAACTTGGCTCTAAGTTCACCTTGTTTGGATGTCGAGGGCTTTAATGACTCAGGATCAATATATGCTAAAGAAGGAGTAGCCTCTCGATTGCTGGGAATGATAGTCTCAGTATGTGATCTCAAGTTATTGCAATATATGAATGGATTTGGATCACCATTGACCGTTACCTCGACTCCATTATGAGGAAACTTAATGCACTGATGGTATGTTGATGGGACTGCCCTCATTTCATGAATCCACGGTCGTCCTAGCAATATGTTATACGTGAGATCTAGATCTAGGACTTGACAAACCACATCCTTTGTGACTGGTCCTATTCTTAGTGGTAAGGTGACTGTACCCTTGGACGAGCGCTCTTCATCATCATAAGCCTTAATGGTGATTTGGTTTGTAGAATTCACAGCCTTGTCAGAATATCCTAATTGTCTGATGGTGCTCAATGTACAAATATTAAGACTTGCTCCTCCATCTATCAGGACTCGCTTTATTTGGTGTTTATGTATGAAGGCTTCAATATGTAGAGGTGCATTATGTGGTTGACTTATGGAGGCGTCATCGGCTTCTGTGAATGTGAGGGAGTGTGGAACGGATAGGTATCCCACCATGGCTTGAAACTGGTCCACGTTCAGATCAGTAGGGACAGCAGTATCTCTCAAGGTTTTATCCAAGATAGATTTATGTGCAGGAGATATATGTAATAGCTCAAGAATAGATATGAGCGCAGGTGTCTTCCCTAGTTGTTCTACAAGGTCGTACTCAGGCTTGGTTGATGAAAGATTGGTATTCTTAGTAGAGGTACCTGGCAATGTAATCTTACCTCGACGGGTTGTAACATGACATTCAGAGGTAGATGCGGACGAAGATCCCACACCTTTTAGGACAATTTTGGGTCTTTGAGAAGAATTCTCAGGATTTTTATTTTTGATAGTAATGGTAGAAATATGATTGTCCATTGAGATGTGATTGATAGTAGAATCATAATTGTAAGGTGCTCTAGTGTAATTGGCTTGCTCATCTGTGACTTTTCCTTTTCCTTTGTCATGTTTTGGGAATGGTTCCTTAAACACCTCATGCTCTTGGTTAGATGAATGTCCCTCAATCTCAATATCTCCTCTGTCTATGAGATCTTGTACAATGTTTTTCAGTCGATGGCAATTACTTGTCTTATGACCCTTGCTCTTATGAAATTCGCAATACTCATCATCATTCCACCAATTTGGTTTGACCTTTGGTTCATATGGAGGAAAGTTTGGGACTGTGATTACTTTGTTTGCTACAAGCTTTTTGAATACTGATTCAAGTGGTTCTCCCAATGGAGTGTACTTCCTTCATGGTTTAGAAGTTGTTTGATTGTTCACTTGATTGTTGGTAGAATTTGATCCAGAAAAGACGAACTTTGGTCTCACTGTGTTGGCATCAACAACACCATCATTAACCGTGTTCTTGTTCTTGTTCCAAAATTTTGGTTTGTCCTTTCCTTTGAAGTCCTCTTTGTTTTCTTTGAATAGTTTGATAACTCCTTGTTCAATTAAGACTTTTTCTGTTGCTAGGCCCTTTTCAATGACATCCTTGAATGTAGATAAACAAGCTTTTCTGAGATCATAGCCAATAGCTTTATTAACATTTTGTGTGAACATCTCCACCATTTGTTTTTGCGGGATTTCACAAGAGCATCTGCTAGCTAGGTTTCTCCATCTCTGTAAAAATGTTGCGAAAGATTCTCCTTCTTTTTGTTTCGTATTGCACAAGGTAGTAACTGAGACATCTGTTTCAATGTTGTAAGAGAAATGTTGAATGAATGCCTTTGCCAAGTTGCCCCATGACTTAATACCGGGAGGTAATTAAGAAAACCATTCCATCGCTTGATCTCCTAAGCTCTGTGGGAACAACCTCATTAAGTATGTTTCTTTTGCCGCTATCTCAATGCAAGCTGTGAAGAATTATCTTATGTGTGCCTTGGGGTCTCCTCTCCCTCTATATTTGTCGAATTTTGGTGTCACAAAATGTGGAGGAAATGGCGGCATTGGAATGCTCTTATCGAAGGGATAAGGGCATATATCTCTCATGGTGTATGTAGGTTTTGATGTACCCATGTCCTCCACCTTCTTTTGTAGATCTCTAATTTGCTGCTCCAAATTATTCTTGGGTGGGGATTGATTTCTTGCAGCATACCCCATGTTTGAAACACCCATTTGAGGAGGGACTTGTTGCATATATGGATGATACTGATCGTAGACATGTCCATATGGAGGTCTATATTGTTGTGACATATATGGAGCACTTGGCATAACTTCTTGTTGAGGGACCCCATATCTGTTTTGTGTGTATAAACCATATTCAAGAGGTCTTTCATTTTCCATTGTGTTGCCCCCAATTTTGACATGGGGTCTCCTTGTGTCAAAATTTTGAGGATGTCCTTGAGTATCCACTTGTCTTGATGGATCTATACCTTGCGCATGTGTTTGAGCATAGGGCCTCCATGAGGGTCTTTGAGTGTAAGTATCATATGCTTGAGCTTGTGTATGTGGGATTGCTGGTTTTTGAAGCAAAACTGATGGTGACTCTGGCATCATATTATTTGGTCCTCTATTTCCTCCACTATTTGGTCTCCTTTGATCCATGTTAGGTTGAGTTTGTTGTGAGGGTCGAATTTCCATAAGTTGAGATAAGTCAAAATCATGCGGTATTTTAGCTCCACTTTGTGCCATCATGTTTAAAAAGTATTGACGATCTCTCCTCATTATCTCTTCAACCAATCTATTGAATTGAGGATCCATTATAGATTCTTGTATGTCTGCTGATAGTATTGAAGAATTGTCCATGGTGTCATTGTGTGTAGCATTGTGTATAGTATTTGCGCTTTCCACATTTGGATTGTGTCTATAAACATTCATGTCTGGTAATGTAGTGTGCTCAGGATTGTAGAATAGATCATTGTCATACTCATAAGAACTCATGTTTATGGATCCTTGAGCTTCTTTAGCTATTCTCCTAGATTTTTGAAGGCGGGTTTCAACCATGAACTAGGTGTTTAGCAATATGTGAGAGACTAGACGAAAATGACAAGAGTATGGAAGACCAAGAGTTGTATGGAGTGTAAATGAATCTTGAGGTGTACTTGCAATGTCCGAAGTGTAAGACCAAGTATGTAAGTAGTAGAGTAGGTGTGACTTCCAAAGAGAGGATAGTTTCTCTTGATGAGGTAAGCTGACCTTGACTCTAAGTAAGACCAAATGAGACCCAAAGGTAAGAAACCTTGATGAGGGACCACTTAGCAAAGTGTAGTTGTATGTAGTGTGTTGACAAAGTATGATGAGGACAAGCAAGTGACCTTTTGACTCAAGTTTTAGACAAGTATGACTGTAAAATGAGATGTGAAGCAATGATGGACTGTGTAAAACCTTAGAACAGGCTGAATGCTAGATGAAACTTGAAGAGACAACCTAAGAAGCTCAAGTATGCCGAAACTGATTTTCTTTGTTTGCTTGACTGTTAAAATTTTCAAATCCTGACACAGACGCCTCTGTATACTTCACAGACGTGTTTTCCAGACACAGACGCTACTCTGTTTGACGCAGATGCTGACAAAAACACAGACGCTATTCTGTACTTCACAGACGCACTTATCCGACATAGACGCGGTTTGAACAGACACAGACGCGTTTCTGTAACCTTAGTGCAATTTTTCCTATCTGTGAAGTTGTTTTGTTGTGACCAAATCTGATTGTTCGACTGTTTTTCGTGACAAGAGGACACAGTGTTGATGACTCAATGTTTGCAGACTGTTTAGACTCCAAAAGTGTGTTGTTTGATGTAAAAAAATTTTTTGCATACACTTGAAGACACAAAAGACACAATGTTTTGCTGTTTTGTCTTGAATGTTTGAGTGTTTAGCATAAGACAAGCACAAATCTTAGAGCTGGCCAAGACAATAGTTGTTGATCCCACATAGGGTTTTACCCCCGAGGCTACGCTATTCAGAGCGGATACTTAGATGCTTGACCTCACTGGCTCCACCCTCGGCACTCACTTCTCAGGTCAGCCAAGCATCAGTCCCCATGAAAACTCCCCATGGCAAACTTTGTATCTCTACTAAGAACCGTATGTGTGTGGGCCGCTACCAGAGGTTCGACCTCTTGCCTCAACAACTAGAAGGATTTGGGCATCTAAAACAAAGAGGTGCTAGTAAGGGCATCCGCTCGTGTGGCCATACATGCGACACTTTCAGCTCTGTAAATACAGAAGGCTCCCAGCCGGTAGGGGTTACGCCCTACAAATGATCAAATAAATTTGATCAAACGGGTTTATGGGGAGACATAGTGTCGGTATGAACTAATCAGCACACGTTATCCATAGTTTTCACCATGAATACATTTGATTATAGTGGTTTGGATGAGGTGGGTTTTCCTCGCTACCACTTGGGTCGTTCTCTTCTCACTAGTAGTCCTAATGACCACACGGGAAGACAGGCCCTCTAAAGATTAAACAAAAAGAGCCTATTGCTCAAGACACAAAAGACAATGATTCAATTTTAGTGCACCAATTGAAGTGTTTGCTAGGCTATGAAAACAAGGCACACAATAAAAATTACAAAACCCTAGCTAAGGCCCTGCAACAAAATTGTTAGTAGTTTGGGTTGTTTCAAATGATAACCCCTTCCTGCAAGCACACAAGTTAGGTAAATTTTTAGAAAACCCAAAAAGACTTTGTGAAAAGGGGTCTTCAACAAAACGTATTTGCCTCCAAAGCAAGCTGCACAAAACTAAGTTAGCTAGATCTGCAAGGGTTAGCCGAAAATAAACCAGATCTAAAACCCTAAGTACAAAATCCGGAAACCCGAATCAAAGAAAAATTGAAAAACTGCAAAACAGAGTGCACAGACGCCTTTATACCAGACACAGACGCGTCTGTACGACACAGACGCGGTTCTGTAGTTCACAGACGCGATCAGAGGTCACAGACGTGATTTTCGAGTGCAGACGCGATAAGATCAATCACAGACGCGATTAAAATTCTCAGACGCGATTCCAGAAACCTGCAAAAATAAAAATCTGGCAAAAACACAGGCGTGATTTACGATATCACAGACGCTTCTGAAACACAAAAACGCATTCCGAACACTCGCAAACGCAAAAAAAAAACCCTAAAATGTCGTCGAAATTATCCGATCTGCAACTTCAAAAATGCAAAATCTGCAACAAAAATGTTAAATGCAAAGGGACAAGGGTCCCACCGGGCGTGCCAAAATGTATATGGTGAAAATAGATAACAATAAACAACAATATTGAAAGGCTAAATGAATTCAACCACCAAACCCTAGCCTAACAATGAACAAAGATCCACCATAACATATGAAGATTACCTAAGACAATGCAAAATAACTCAAAATCACAAAGATTATACTATCACATGTCCAATAGGGTTTTGATCTCCATTCTTCCTATCTCCATTGATCTTGCTTGATATATTTGCTCTCAGATTTTTGTATGCACAAGAGCTCAACAAAGAACGGAATGTGGTTGCAAGTAGGACCGTAGTGTAGCCAAGTACTCCAAAATTAGTCATTAGTCATTAGGGTTTGACAATGAAGAAAGCATCTCCTTAAATAGAAGACACAATAAGAAATGGAGGGTTAAGATTGAGAGGTGTAAAAAGAGAGGTCGGCTAGGATTAGAGGGTAGGTAAAAGAAATACCAAAATAATGAAAGAGGTAGGTAGTGTAGAAAATAAGAGATGAATGACATGTGTCATGTGTAGAAAAAGATAATGAATTAATTAAATAAATAAAGATTTATTTAATTAATAGAAGAAGTAGGACAATTAAATAAATAAAATATTTATTTAATTTAGGAAAGGGATAATTTAAATAAATAAATGTATTTATTTAAATGAGAAATAAGGCTAGAAGAGGATAAATGAATTAATTAAATAAATAAAAATTTATTTAATTAATAGAAGAATTAGGCTTAGATAATTAAATAAATAAAATATTTATTTAATTAGACATGAGTAACATGCCACTATTCTTAACCACCCCTACGTGAGTAACATGCCACTATTCTTCACCATCTCCATTGCCTCTTGGGGAGTGCACCTGATATTATCTTTGTCAAAATTTTGAATTTATTCCTCTGATAAGTTTTTCAACTTCTCCCTTAACCAAAAATATTTGAATTCAGGCGTGTTAATAAAATCATCAACTAACATGAATTGCTTAGAGGCTATTATTCTCTTATCATTAGCCTCCTCCTCGGGGATGACATGGGATAATTTCCTGATCTAGATCCATCAATACCTCTATTTCTTCATCTTCACTAAATGCATCATGAGGAGGGGAAGGAGACTACACACTAGTGTTCATTTCCTCCCTAATGACATCTGCAAAATTGGAGATTCTTGCTTTCCCTTTATCAATTTTCCTTATCTTTTCTGTAGTAGGTTCTTCTTCTCTTTAGGGAACTTGTTGGGGGGCATCTTGTGAAGATCCCTCAATCAAAATTATTTTTTCCTTTGATTTCAGAGCAGCAAGGGGAATGTTAGCAACTCTTTCCTTAGGTGCTATGTCTGGTTGCCTAGCTTGCCTTCGAGCCAATTCACTTGTAATTATTTCATCAAATGTTCTAACCTTGCATGTCATTCTGGAAAAATCATTACAAATGTTTGACAAAAAACCTTCAAAATTAGGTTCTTATTCTCTTCTTCCCCTTTCTAGTTTATTGAGGTATTCCCACTTCTATCTTCTTTGCAAGGCCTCAACAGGGCTGGGATTTCTAATTAGATCTTCTTGTTCCTCATAATGATTAGAGAATCCCATCACCTTCAATTTGTGGGTTCTTACATCATTGATATAACACTCAGGATCAAAATCTCTTGCTTGGCTCACCTTGAGCCGATAGGTGTTTACTATAAAGTTTTGCACCTTCTCAAGAGTGTCACATCCCACACTGAATACCCTATACACAGTTAGCCAAGGAAAATATTGCCCCTTTTTCTCAGTCCTTATTTTCTCCTTCTCGATCCACATTAGTTGCTACATTAATTCTATGAAGGTGAGCCTTGGGGAAACTCTAATTAGTAAAATATGTGGGGGTTGATTTCACCCATACACCCTAATTAATGTACAATTGGAGTAGAAGAAGTCACCAAAATTATGGGAGAATTCTCCCTTTGGATACTCTACACCTTATGCCTTTGCACTTCTTACTCTCAAAATTTTTACTATGTCCTTTGGGAGCCTTGGCAAGTTGACCCCTCGCATCCCCAAGATCCTAACAACAAAATGATCAAAGAATGCTTTATAACTTGAATACCTGGATCCCTTATCCCAAACTTGGGTACACCTCTGAATCAACCATCCTGCATTTGTTCTAGGGTAAAAAATATTCACCTGTAAAGAATCATCCCAACCCAACCTATTTTGGCAAAGAATCAAATGCCATAGTAGAGTAATGTTTGAAATTCAAATCAAATCTGAGATCCTTTGTATTCACTAGCCCTTTAGGCAATTTCTCCAGAATATGTGTGGCAAAATCATACAATTAATTTGTGTCAGAATGTTGGATCTTCATTTCCATCATCATATAGTCAATGGGCATTATAGTTAGCCCGCAATCCCCACAAAAAAATTGATAGAGGGTATAGTAGGTCTTCAAAAACTAATCTTCAAAGGAAGACAAGATGAATGGATCCTTCTCAGAATCTAAGATATAATTCTTTCCTCCCCTATGCAACCTCTGTATGAAGTGGGGCAACACCCTTTCCCTATAAAATTTCCTTTTGCTAGCATATTATGTGGCCAACCTCTTCTTGTCAATTCCCTTGAGGGTGTTCCTATCCAAGTCAAAAAATTGCATTATGTCTTCTTTTGACAAATCCACCAAAACATAGCCATTGGTTGTCTTTACTATCATGCTTTGTGGATGATATTTCTTGTTGAGCTCCCTGATCAATATTGGCTCAACAAAATCATTTGGGACTACCAACTTTCCCAAATTAAGCCTCCAGGGATTTGAGACTGGAACGAGCTTATCCCTATTTTCATAAAAAATAATAAAAAAGTCCCAGCCTCTATCATTTGTATACCCATCTCTACAGTTGGAATTGTGGTCATTGAATGCATTTTTGAGTGTTTCTTGCATGGTTAAACCCTGGAATAACTCCAAGCGGTCTTGATGAAGACCTCTTGTTTCCCTTGTCTCCCTATGTTCCATCTCCTCCAATTGTTTCTCTACCTCCTTGGCTATTTCATCTGCAGTTTTTGTTGGGGTAGAAACTTATGTAGGTCACTTCGGTTGACAAAAGGATTATTCTTCTACAATAAATGCTTTCTTTGATTGTTTTGCAACCTTTGGTGTAGCCCTTTTGGCAGGAGTTTTTCTCTTCTTAGGCTCGGGAGCCTCCTCTTATGGGTTTGATTCTTCAGATTGAGGGTTCCTTGTGGTAGGAGGAGCCTCTGTAGATGAGGATGCAATAGAAGATTTAGTTGAAGCCTTCCTTCTCTTCGATGTTGGATTCTTGGCCTTCAGGGAAGGGATAATTTCTTTAGATGGTTCATCATATGAGATTACAACAACTGCTTTCTTAGGCGCCCTCTTTCTTTTGGCCTATGAGGGGTTTTCTTTAGGTGGAACATTTGGTTCAACCTCAGAAGATGCTTGTGAGGTAGTTGTAGGGGGTGGCTTAGTAGCCGACATGTTTGCAATTTCTAGGACAAGGTGAACTATAGTGAGGGGGACGATAAGGGTTATATCAGGTATATTAGAGCTTTCTCCCACTTTGAGAGTCTTTTCAACAGATGGAGAAGAAGTTCTCTTGTATGGGGAAGCCATTACGATGTCCTTAAATGAGAAAATGCAACAAAATTCACACAAACAAACTCTACTCAAACTCCTAGGGCAAAAACTACAACTTTTGTTCACTAAATTCCCCACACAATCACAAATTATTCATAAAATATAGAGAGAATCTTATAATTGACTTACAAATTGCTTGGACACACTCTGATCACATTGGTAACTCGAGAAATGCATTGGGTCACCTTTGGTTGCTCTGTATTTCACTTTGTGATTTCTTCTTGGATGCAAGGTGCAGGATAATGGCTCAAGATTTTGATTTTATTTCTCATAGATGAATCACCATTAATTCATACATGCATAGTTCAATTGGTTGGTGGCTTCAAGATTTAAACTCCACCATAGATTTGTGAATGGATGACTGAGATGTCGCCTTGACCCTTGTTGATTGATGACATGGCTCACCATTTATCTTTTGTCACTCTTTGATTTTTGCACTCATCCTTAAAGTTCTAGATTTTATAAAAAATGTCCCTTGCGAGATGGCGGGACTCCCCATCTTCTCTTATTTTGCTACCCCACATCACCCTTTACAAAGTATTTTTACTCCCGTGGGGTAAATCCTTCTTTGTTTTTCATTACTCCCCACTATCCTGTAGGGTTCTTATGTTGGGAGAGAACTGATCCTCTTTTGTCTCATTTTAGAGTTCATTACTATGGGATGGCGGGGACCACCATTTTCTTCTCTCTCACTACCTCACAACATCCTTTAAGATCGAATCTCTCCCCTATGGGTTAAGCTTATGTTTCTCTTCAAGGACTCTCTTGCTAGCTTGCATGATACCCTCCATGCTTGCAATTGTACATTGGGAACAAGCTATTGTTCCTTCACGTTGTTCCTTCTTTTATCATTATAGGATGCTAAGAACTACTACATCCTTTACTCATGCTTTCCCCGCATCATGCTTTACATAAGCCATTGACCCTTGTGAGGTAATGGATTCTTCATCTGTTACTGTATCCCGTTGTCTTGCAAGAAACCCTTCCTCTATTCTTCCATCTTTTCTTCCTCTCCTTGACTATGCAGGATAGCAAGGAAATTTAATTCCTTCATGCCTTCTTAGCTTGTAGTGCATTTCGCTTAATCTTTTGGTCCTTGTGAGGTAAGGATTTCCTTGTCCCTTGTGGCATCTTGCTATCCCGCAACACTCCCTTTATGTTGATATCCTCATTCTTTCCCTCGACTGTGTGGGATGGCAGGGATCTTTTACTCAACTGTGCCTACTAAGCCCACAATGCTCCTTTCCGGTGTTTAAACCCTTGCAGGGTAAATTCCCTATTAACCTTTAAGGTACCCCGCTATCTCATAGGGGAACTTCGTCTCCTTTTTCTCTTCAACTCTATGATCATATGATTTTATCCTTATGTTTTTTATTAAGGTAAAAATAGGTTTTGAAGGGGCCCCATAACCCTTTACAAATAGAACTTAACAAAAAAAGCAACAAGAGACAAAAAGGAATAGGCCAATGAAAAGCTAGCAGAAAACCATATAAAATAGACTAAAGCCCCACAAAGCCAGCAAAACCAGCCAGACCCAAGAAGAGAAAGTAATTGATTTTTTTCAGGGCATTAGCCAGGGTGTTGCTAATCCCATTCAGATTTTTGATGTTATCCCTGAGATTTGGGAGATCTTTAGCAGAACTAGCCACAACTTTCTTGACACTCACCTTGGTCCTCTTAGCAGCACCACCAACCAGATTCGCTTCACTGCTGCCAATCTAGATAGTCTCATCATCCATGTCAAGTTCCACCATCGGTTTAGGGGAGCTGGTATGATCAAAGACCTTAGCAATATCCTCCAAGTTTTTAGTGACAACTGACAGGATATTCGGGATAATGCCCAGTAAATTTTTCATCGCCTCTCTCCCTTCTTCTAGCAATTGAGTATTCTTTTTTTTGTGTGTGCTTAATTTAATCATTATGTTTTATTCAATTGCATACTCTAGGCATCCATCCATTAGGATTAGGCATTCATCCATCTGGGATGAGCATCTAACTATACGGGTTAGGCAATTGTCCATACGGGACATAAGATTTCATCTATCCAATACAGGATAGGCATCTACCCATACGGGGTAGGCATCTATCCAAACAGGATAGGAGATGCTCTGGCCAGACACTTAGACTCATCAGGACCATTCGGGTCCTAAGCCATTCACTAAGTACTACACTCTTTTAACAAAAGTGCACCAAGGTCACCATCCTTAGGAGTAATTAATAACATAATACAAGCTTGAATTCTGCCTCAGAATTTGGCTTAAAGCCTCAGGAAGTCAAGCGAATCCATACGAGATTCCTTCCGAGTATGCATTGAATTACTTTTTTCCAATTTAATTATCTTATCTTTCAAAATAGGATTCTTACTCAACCTTTCTATACCAAGCCTAGACCCCACCCACGAATGCTTGAGTAAGAGAGACAACTCATTCCCAAGACTGCCTACATACCCGCTTCGGCACGGGATCAAGGCGTAAAGTATGTAGTTCTATTTTCTATTCTATGGTTTGATGTAAACTTATTTGTGGGTATGCAACCCTTTCTAGGGTCAATGTCCCAGACAATTTCTCTGAGGTTGCTACCCACGATGGTAGCACCTAAACAAAGGCTCAAGATGGCCTATTGCTTGTGGCCTAACAACTACATCCTAACACCTATCATGAGCGTCACCCTTGGCCAAATTGCTAATTGACAACAATATCTCTTTGAAAATTAATCCCATAAAAACATTTCACTCATCATCCCTATAGGGGTTTACTATAGTTTAACTCAGTGGATGAAAGTTCGTTTTAAAGTTATCTTATTAAATTATCGATCCAAGGGGGATTACCCGCCCCTTGGATTTTATCTTCCAAGTGTCCCTTATTACTCCCCGACGATTTATAGGGATGATGCCACAGATGTCATTGATGTAGCTTTATTAGGCATTAAGTGTAGTAGTTCAACATGATGGCATTACCCATAAGCGTGACCCAGAGGCACCGTATATACCGAACGCTACTTGGTTTTGGTTTTCCAACTTCCTTTATTTAATTTTCCTTCTAACCTATGATAACATCATGATTGGAAAAATAATTATAAATTGAATGAGTATATTTAGACATTGCAAGCTCAATTAATTGAAATAACTACTTAATGAATGACAGGGAGTAAAAACCATAACTAGAATTATTTATTAATCAAAAATTGAATATAACTTGCATAATAATGGTAGCTAGGTAACTTGCATACTAACAATTAAATGTATAATTTGCATGAAGGAGGGAACACCAATAATTGAAATCAATGTAAGGACACTTGCATGAAGCAAAGGATAAGGTATGTTGCATGCGAGAATATCGCTATAAAACCACTAATCCCAACATAGAATTTGGCTTCAAGTCATTTAATTTCTAAGTGGATCTAAAAAAAAGGATCTAAGTTTCATTTAATATAAATTGGTTAAACTAGCTATAATTCTAAAATTTACCTAAGTTTTAATAAAAAATTATTAACTAAAATTTATATATAAATACATAGAAGAAGAAATTTAAATAAAATTAAGTTTAAACATACAAAAAAAGATTTCTTTTTAAAAAAAATAAAATAAAATAACATTAACATTGCCATCGAAGTGTTTGGCATTAATATGGGTGAATGGGAGTGGGACCCCACAGGTCCCCTCCACTACCCTGCGGCCACTGCTGCAGCAGTGACCACAGGCTAGTGGGGGGGGGGGGGGGGGGGTACCGTTACGGTACCACTCCCTGTGGAGCAATAAATCCTACCTGCGAGCCAGTACGCACTGTATCGTGTGGACATTGATGTTAAACACTTTGCATAGTCGTTTAAATTAATCACTTCATATTATATATATATATATATATATATATATATATATATATATATATATCAATCCAGAATATTAATTTGAATAAAAAGGAAATACATAAATAGGTATGTATTCATAAGAAAGTATTAATGCAAGGGAGAAGATCATTTTAATCCTAGGGATGAAATATAATAGAAAAATAAAATAACTAGAGAAGGATTATTTATTCTTTCACAGAGAGATTTGTTCTTTACACAGGGAGATTTATTCACAGAGAAGGGAGATTAATTTATTCATACACACAGAGAGATTTATTCACAGAGAGAAATATTAATCTATTCACAGAGAATTTATATAACTAGATAATGAAATCAAATGAGAATATCACAGAGGAAATAATCACAGCAAAAATCTATCCTTTCATTTCAACTATTTTTTACAGAGAAATATATAACTAGATAATGGGATCAAATGAGAATATCACAGAGGAAATAATCACAGCGAAAATCTATTTAAAGGATGAGATTCAGATTTCTATTCGAAAAACCGGAGAGATGAATTTAGAGGGAGGAAATAAAGATGGATCTAATCTAGTTCTTCAGCAAGAAATTGATCTAATTCTTATAAAGAAAAACAAATTGATCTAATTCTTATCAAGAAAAACAAATTGATCTAATTCTTATCAAGAAAGACAATTTGATCTAATTCCTATCAAGAAATTGAAACAGTTGTCTAATCCTAATTCACAGCAAGAACAAGATGCATGATTCAAATTAAAAAAAAAAAAAAGAACCTGGATGCTTGCAATTGATGTAGAATCCCCTATGAATCCTTCAATTAGCCTCCCTTGAACCTTCAAACTTGAAAGAAATCCTCCAAAGCAATCTTAGCTATTTTCAAAAATGAAATATGGCTACAAAAAGAATTTCTTGAGAGAAGAATTTCTCTATGGACTAACCAACTCCTATCTTTGAAAACTTGCATATCATTTATAAGAAAAATCCCTCTATTCCACTATCTATAATTTTAATTAATAAAAGAGATTCTTTCCCAATTTTGGATTTCATGCAAATTGATTAGACTTAGTGGGAGGAGTTACGTGCAAGGTGGTGGAGAATCCTCTAGAAGCTTCTTATTCTTCCTACAACATGTGCCATAATTGGATGAGGAAAACTAAATAAATAATTAAGAAAAATGTATATTTTCCATGTGTGTGTGTGTGTTTTATTATTTTATCCCTTTATAATATTCATTCAATCATTTAAATAGTTTATCAAAAAAAAATATAATAGAGTTTGTATTTTAAACCCAAAGGTGATAAGGGAGGGCTGTGACATTTTTCCAGGTTCTTCAAGAGTTCATAGGTCCATTTGTCATAATCCAGTCTCGCCTCAGTGAGTTTTTTGAGGTTATCTAGGAATAACCCTTTACCCTCGCTTTCCTTATCCTCACTTAAACTATCCTTAGTCATATCCTTCTCAGGTTCCTTGTTCCTTTCCCTCTCGAAATTCACATCTATTTCCTCATTATCCTTGTATTCAACATCCTCCATAGGATGGCTGTTGTTCTTGCCAGGGCAATCACTGTGGATAGGGCTTTCATTGTCAGACTCATTATCACCACTTTCTTCCTCAATACCCACCTCCTCAACTTTCCAGCTGTCTTCACCATTAGAATCATCTGTCTCCATTTCATTTCCTTCTTTTTCAATTTCCTCTGTTTCCATCCCAGGGGCACTCTTTCTTTTTTTGCTAGAAGACGCCTTCTCCTTGCTGGAATCGCCTCCCTCCATCTTTCTCTTCCTCGGAGAGGCGGATAACCTCTTGTTTTCCAGTAAGGCGAGGGTTTTACAATGCTCATAAATAAGCAGTGAAAGCTTGCAATGGATATCCGGACTTGAGGGATTCTTACTGTGTTTATTGAGGGCCTTGGAAAGGGACCTGAAAAGGTAGTAGGGCAAGGATACCTTTTTGTCATGTCTGAAATGGTTTAAAAGAAAGAAGTGGTACGTGTGGGCCCTGGAGAATCGACCCTCAACCGTGATATATTCCATTATAGTGTTCAAAACCTAGCCCCATATTTTCTTGATATTAGCAGCTTCATAGTAACCCCTTGTGGCTTTGCCAATTCTATCCCTCTCTTTTTCCTTCCGCGGGAACAAATTAACCGTGTTGTTGGAGACTTTAAGGTATCTAAAAAAATTAAGCCTAGAATGGGGCATGCTAGTCACAGTAGCTATGAGTCCCACATCCAACTTGAACTTAACCCCATAGATTTTAAAGGACCCATTACACCAATTTTCAAAAATTTTGGAAACGGCGAGATTTACCTTACCTTTGTCATAATCCACTAGCTTCTCCATAAAGCTTGTGAGGGACCCTTTTTCCAGCTTCACCCACACTTTCGGTATCACTTTCCATGTTGACGTATTGTCTGGTTCCTCCCTCCTTAAATCTCCTCCCATCTTCGAATTTGGATTATTAGCTCTGTTCCTCTGCAAACTCAACACTTCTTTCCCGTAGTTCCTCCCTCCTTAAATTTTATCCTTATGTTGTTGTATGGGGTAAGCCTCTTTATTTTTTATCAAGCGACCCCTCAGCCCACATTGGTAAAATTTACATTGTAAAGGTCGTGTGGGGAAACTCTTGTTTTGGCAAAATGGCCTCCCGCTATCCCGCACGGTTCACCCATGCTGGAACAAGAGTCTGTGGGGTAAGTTTGCATTCCTCAACACACTTCCCACCATCATGTGACCTCTGCAAATGTTCAAGCTGACACTTAAGTGAATTTTTTAGGCATGTGATAACCTACGAAGGGTAAAGAGGTCATGATATAGGGGCACACTAGAACACTTAGGACATAGGAATTTTAGGCTTACAGTGACATATTAAACCTTAGAATTTTATTACTAAAAGCAACTGGCCTGACTGATGAAACCTAATGCATGGGTCCGGTCAACACATGACCAAAGACCCTTCTTGTGGAAACTTAAGATACAAGAACCCACTATCATAGATCAATGAATAAATAGAACAAACCTGAGGGAATTTTCAAAGGCAACACTAAAATCCTTAAACCCCACTCCCATGAATTTTAGAAGACAAAAAATGACACCGACAAAGGAAAAATTTGATACTCCCAACAACAATCATTTTTAGACCATACATACCAAGCAATAATTAGATTGACAACAATGACCACAACTGCATTGAAAACACAACTGAACAACTACAACTTCCTCTTCAATTAGTGATCGGTAGAAACAATTGTGACACCAATGACAACACCATGCAAACATACCAACAATATCCCATGAAAAGTTTGACATCAATGAAAACATAAACTCATGTTTCCAACAATATCCCTTTTTGTCATTGATGACAACACTTGTATCACCAATCAATAGTAGACTCCAAATGTAACTCTAACTCTTTCCCCCTTTGACATCAAGGACAAAAGGCATAGTAGTTCAAATCATAACTTCCTCAAAAAGTTCTACCCCTTTTAGGTATATCTTTTATAAGTGCAACACTCCCCTTGTTAGGGACATCTCTCTTTTGTATTCATTTATTATGAGGTATGAAGGGCATTGAATCTCCACCTAGAAAGATGTGCCACTTCTATGCATCTAGTTTGAGGTAGGAGGGGCAATAACTCCTAATTTTACCTAGAGATACTCAAAGGTATCTTTTGAATGTAACTTGGTAAATATATCTACGATTTGATCCTTTGTAGGCACATATTTCAATCCGACTTCCTTCTCTATAGGCTTATCTCTTAAGAAATGATATAGAAAATAAATATGTTTAGTCCTTTAATGCATCACTGGGTTCTTTGAAATGTTAATTACACTTGTATTATCACACATAATAGGAATTGCCTCATCATACATCACCTTGATATCTTTGAGAGTTTTCTTTATCCACATAACTTGAGTGTAGCAAGATGTTGTTGCAATATATTCTAATTTTGTTGTAGATAATGACACTAAATTCTACTTCTTTCTTAGCCAAGAGACGAATCTATCTCCCAAGAAAAATGCACTGCCACTTTTACTACTATCATCAACACATCCAATCCAATCAACATCCGTGTAAGCTTTCAAAGAGAAATTATCTTTCTTCTTATACCATAAACCAAAATCTAGAGTGCCTTTGAAATATTGAATATACTTTTCATTGCTTGATCATAAGATTGCTTTGGATTAGCTTGATATCTAGCAAACAAACATATTGCATGCATAATATCTAAACTTGAAGGAGTCAAATATAACAATCCACCAATCATAGATCTATAAAGATTCTAATTCACTTCCATAGATTCATCATCCTTGCTTAAATAACAACTAGTGACCATGGAGGTTCCAATTGGCTTACAATTCTCCATACCAAACTCTTCAACATCTCCTTGATGTATTTGGCCCGAGAAATGAAAATACCATCTTCTGACCGTGTTACTTGAAGACCAAGGAAAAATGACAAGTTACCAATCATTGACTTCTCAAATTATTTCTGGAAACTTATTGTAAACATCTTCATCTCCACCAAAAATGATATCATCAACATATACAACCACTATTAATAGTTTCTCACTTTCAACTTTGAAATAAAGATAACTATTTGTGATACCTTTCTTGAAGTTCTATTGCAACAAATATCTATCCAACCTTACATACCAAGATCTACAAGCTTGGTTGAGTCTGTATAGCTTGAAATTTCACATGCATAAATCATCAATTCCTCCAATCTATGCTAAAATCAAACTATCATATGAAGAGCATGAAGATGATAGTGCATAATGAAGATAAAACAAATGAAAATAAAACATCATAAAACAAACACTCTCCTAATCTCTCCATAGTTCTTAAGTTTCTTTCCAAATTGCAATGATGACAACCCTAAAAAATATACAAGCACAAACAATTGGATTAAAAGAAATCTCAAGAGTAGTGGTTAAAACAAAAATGGAAGCAAAGATTCAAATTTATAGATTAGAAAATAGATATATCAATTGTTGAGTTTGAATTCATCCTAGAAGAGATGGATGATTGAGATTGCGTAGGAGAAAATTTGCCAAAGATAGGGAGAGAGTGAAGAATCTAGTGAAAGGAATCAGAGGACAAGTGGCAATAACTGAAAGAAAGTGGATAGATTGGGGAGGTGAGTGGGACAAAAGGAAAAATTAAACCTACATTACTTTGGCCAAAAAATTCATCACCCAGTACTTCGAGTGAGAGTCGTATATCCACCCACTTAATTGCTCTATTTGGTAAACTGACCAGTTTACTAAACTCATATTTATCCCTTGAGTTAATAATATAATGACAATCTAGGTTATTCTCATCCCCAAATTATGCTAACCCCAATATTAACCAACTCAATCATTCTTATTTACTAAGAATCACATCAGAACATAATTCTAACTTATCAATCACATACACAAACCTATTCATAAATTTATAAGTTCCTATCATTCAAGATTACATTCACTTCAAGTAACACAATTTCTATCATTGCTTCAATCAAGCCTATGCAACATCTTAATCTATACATAACATATCAATATAAAAGAGAAGAAGAATCCTCATGCCTATAATATAGCTATTATTTAATATTGATTCCTTCCTCCAATGATGCTAGCTTCACCATTATTCCACTATCTTAGAGATTCCCAAGCCTTCGATAATAACAACTATTTTATTCCCTCACAATAATGAGCTATTTCCTTCTCTCAATAAAAAAAAATGAAAATAAGAACAATAAGAAAAATGACAAATGATTATGGAAACAAAAAGATGAGATGTGACGATATGAGATGGAATGCTTTATGCTCCAAAAGAGCTCCTCTATTTATACAAAATTATGAGAGACTTAATGCTATAATTAAGACCTATAAATTGCCACCAATCTCCCTCTTATCACCACCACTAAGACTATGTGGCTTCTCTACTAATCACAAAGTCGATACATAAATAGTCCTATCAAATATTACTATGAAATCATCCTTAATATTAGTCAAATATGATTAACTGGCTTACTTATTACCTATTTGACTTAGACTTCTACCCTAATTAATACATTCCTATTGACCAAGTCTTATTATGCTTATTAGCATTGTGAAATGGGTCGATGCTTGGTCAAAGTATTGATTCCCATTTTACCACACAAAGTGGGGGGTATATGTGTAATGAGCTCCATACTTAAGAAGTTTCCTTGCAATGAGAAAAGGAAGAGGTTGCGGTTTATTCATTGTACCACCCTCCTTTGGAGTAGGGTAGAGGGAGACGTAAATAAGGGTGCAAATCAAAATAGTTACGTGGAAGCTGAACATTCAGGCCAACATAAATTATGTATATGTATATGTATATGTATATGTATGTATGTATGTATGTATGTATACACATACATGCATGCATACACATATACATATATACATATATTAGAATATATGCATATATTTGTATATGTGTATATATGTATATGTGTATATATATGTATGTATATATACATATATATCTGTACACTATATATGTATATGTTGGCTTGATGATGATTTTTGTAATGGATGACTATGTGTTTTGTCATTGATGGCACACACACACACACACATATGTGCATATTGTTATAGTCATCTTAGTTAAGTCAAACCAGTACTACTCCTAAGTCTTTGTATTGCAAACCAGTATCATATGTATAAAGAAGTCTAACCGGTATGAAGTGTTAGGCCCAATATGGAAAGCTAATGTACTGAGAGGGGAGGGGTGAATCAGTACTTCAAATCCTTTCTTCAACAATATATTTACTATTATGCATAAACCAAAAACTTCTGTAACATAACATAAAGCTAAAACAAATAAATAACAATCATACATGATTCACTCCATAACACATATATTTTGGTTATGCAGAAACTCTTGGTTAGAGAGAAAAACTACGGTGGGGATGACACCCACAACTTCACTACTACAATAATAAAGAGTGCTCGGGTAGAGCTACATGTTTAGCTATTTCTGACAGCTTACCTTGTTAGGAGTATCAAGATCGTTAGATCTACCTTGCTAAAGGATTTTACAACACTTAAACTAAATGTTGCACCTGGTTAAAGGCTTTACAATTTATAGACTTTGTTAGAGTCTTTTACCCTATTAAAGGTTTCTCTTACAACTTCAAATATTACAATAAAATCATTACAAATATCTGCAACTTCACATTTGAAATTTTATAGCATATTCTATGTGCTCAAAATGAGATTACCTTGCTTATAGCATACCTCGGTAACCCATAAAGTAACTCGGTAAACCCTTCTATTTACTTTGTTCTTTGATTGTTCTCTGAAATCCTTCTCGGTGGCCTTTGTGTCTCTGACAGTCACAATACTCAGTGCTTCCTTATGTATCACACATGTCTTGCTTCATACAACTCTATATGTCTTGTATCTATTCCCAATCCATGCTATATAAATAGATCTCTTATGTCAATGATCTGTTCATTGCTTTGATCTTACAAACATGATTTATCGAATGAATAACCATACAAAATATTTCATTGGATAGATGACCTCAAAATCATACAAAATCTTTAAGTGCAATTTCCAATGTGATAACGGTTCTTTGCTCCTCGATCTTGTAACATGTTTCCCATGTGTGTCCAGGTTCAATGAATCTAGTAACACATTTCACTCGGTGTATATCAACTCGGTGTATCCTTATTGCTGCTCGGTAGACATGGAGTGCTACTCGGTAGACAGCTCGGTGTATACTAGGCTCTGTGACTACTTCTTCTATAACCAACTGCTCTGTGCTTACCGACTGAATATTTCGGTAGTAGTAAACAACTAGAGTATATATAGAATGACTTTGGACATAAAACTAATGACAACTTAGTAAATAGTAACAATCTCCCCTTTTGACATTAGTTGAGATGTTTGACAAAACTTCTTTCAAAGTCATAACTCAAAAATCTATATACTTACAAAATTTGACTAAACTGACAGATATACATTAGTCAATAAAATATTATATTTAGATATACTCCCCTTATCAATATACTGTACAAAACTCTGATTTTGCATGCTTGGTGATCAATGTTCTATATTAATTGCTTGGTTCACTGCTCTATTCACTGCTTGGTATACTCCCCTTGTATACTACACTATATACTCTATACTTTGATACTATACTCCCCCTTTTTGACAAACATCAAAACTTAGTTACCATTTGGTGGAGGCAACTAGTCAAAAATGGATTTGTACTTTGTCCTTGCATTGGTGAGAGCAGCAGAGAGGGCATCCTTGACACTATCCATGAGTGAATTCTGAGCTGTAATGTCAGTTAACAGTGAAATGAGTCCATCTAATGTGCTTCCCTCTTGCTAAGTGGATAGAGAGGTAGCCTTATTGATCTGCTCTTGGACGAATGAAAGATGAGGAATGAATAATGTTTGAAGAGTCATTATATCCATCCTAATCTTGTGCTCTTCATTCCTAAGTTCCAATTGTTGAGCCATGAGCTTTTGTAACTGTGTATAGAAATGCTGAATAGAATTTGGCTCAATGGTCAACTTATTTGAGAGATCGGTGATCTCTTTCTCAATCACTTCTGTTTTATTTTTGATATCTTTAATGAATAAAGAGAATGTACAGAGTTTCTGAAATAAATAAAGAATGTGCTTGAGTTGAGGGGACAACTCAGCAATAAATTTGACAAGTTTTACTTTGCCAATAGCAATAACTTTTTGTACCTCTTCAATCATTTTAGCAGTGAGCTATTTGTCCTTTAACTTGCTCAAGTATTCAGATGTGTCTATTCCAGATGTCTCTATCTGATTGAGGAATTCATCTAGTTGAATATGGATGGCTGCATCTATTGACACTGTATCTTCAGGTAGCATATCTGTTAATAGTGCTTTCACCTTCTGAAGGACTTTGTTTTTCTTTTGAATAACCATTTTTTTTCTTGTTCTGCTTTGGCTTTGCATAGTTCATCGAATTCAATGAGTGCTTGTCCTTTTAATTTTGATATGTCTAAATTCGGCAACACTATTGGTTTTGACAAATCTAATTTGAAACTATGATTTTTCATTTTCTTTTCTTTAGCCTTCACCAGTTGAACTAATACAATAGATTGGGAGGCTTGTTGACCCTCAGTAGGTTGCTCGGTAGAGGCAACACTTTTGTCAATTTCTTTGACCTCTGATGTAGCCTTCGGTGAATCCTTTGGTGCTTCTGTGCATGGGGTCTCGGTTGTAAAATTTTCAGTGCTAGAAGGAGCTTGAGAAGTATGTTCCTCGGTGGCTTGAGAGGTAGCTTCTCCTTCTGTAGACTTGTGACCCTCTGTTCCTTGTTCAGTATCCTGAGGGGCCTCAGTTGAAATAGACTGAGTGACCGGAGGATAGGGCTGAACTTGTTCCAAAATTGACTCATTGGATACCAGTTTGGCATATGCATTCCCTTCTATCATTTCCTATTCTGGTGCCTTGGTGTCCATGATATCCTCATTAATTTGTATAGTGTCAGCAGGGTCTTGCTCGGTGATATCAGGATCTTGCATGGTGACATCAATTGTTTCAACTTCAGCTTGCTCATCATCATTCTTAATTCGAAAGATTTCCTACCATTTGTCCTTGGTCTCATTCTCTACATCCAAATAAAGGCCATTCATCAATTTCAAGGCTCTTTGCTTGACTAGGAAGTTTGAGTGGTAATTTTTTAGATGTTCACTTATTTCATCTACCGACATGTCTGGAAAGAGATGTACCAGACTTCTTTCTCTCATCTTCTTTTCCAAGTCCATGGCATATTTCCACCTGTTATCAATATGCAAATACAATTCTTTTGGAAGAGAATTAGTTACTTCCAATGGGACCAATCAAAATTTTAGAAGTGTGCAGATTACGGCTTCTTCAATTTGTCTCTTTTCTGCATCAGATCTGGAGTCATATTTTACATATCTAAATGTTCCAAATCCACCATATAGCTTCAGATTAGCACAAAACTTATCAACACTGTGTACTTCTTCTTTCTTGCTCTTAACAATCTGAAATTTGCTTGCATCTTCAGATTCGGTGTCACTAGACTCTTTAGTCAAAATGAGTCTTCGAGTAGATTTATTATAAGTTTTTGTTACCTTTGGTGTGACAACATTCTTTGGTTTCTTACTCGGTGACACTGCAGATGATCTTGTGTTTGGGCGCTTTACTGAAGGAGTCGGTGATACCTTTGATGTATCCTGTTTCTTCCTTTTCAAAACTTTCCCTTTAGGTAACTCGGTGCTCAATGTAATAGCTGCCTCTTGGGCTTTAGATTCCTCCTCGGTGATGACTATAGTTCCCTTGACAGGTGTGGAGGAAGAACCTTCACCAAATTTCTCCGTTAATGCCTTGATCATTTTCGTTGCTTTCCTTGTAGCCTTTGGTACTACAATGCTCATCTTAACTTTCTCTTTCACTTCTTCATATGTACCGTATCTCAGCTTGGTAGCATGCCTTGGTAATGTAAGAAAGCATCTATCTACTGTTGTGTGATGTCAAAATCAATCTCATAACCCATAGGTGGCAAAGATTGAGTTCTCAGTTCCACAACATTAACATAGCAGTAGTCGGTGTCTACTTCAAAGCATATCTCATCCTTGTATTTCTCTACTAACTGGGGTGGAATTCTATACCTGTTATGCATCTTTTCTTGAAACTTGCTAAATTAATCATCCATAATATCATTAAAATTATCACCTAGCTGTTTGATGAAGTCATTGATTTGATGGGTGATTGGTCAGTGTAGCTCCCAAACTACATTACCGACTGATGGAAAGAATTTCTCAAAATATAAAAACATGCATACTAATAGTGATCCAAACTTCAGTGTGTTAGCCGAGTTATTCTTCTTCAGCTTCTTTATGGTGTTTATATTCTCAAACAGGTTTTTCAACAATACTTCACAAAGATCAATTTTCATTCCTTTCTTCACAATTTTATATGCTAAGTCAACGGCTGCACAGGGTACACTGTTTTCCCTTGCCATTGGAAGAAACAATAACCTATTACTCTAATGGCAAACTTTAGCTCTGCATCTGTGACATTGTTCAGTTTTAGCCCTCTACAATCAGATTCAACTCCAGTTAAAGTGATCAATTCCTTTTGTGATATCATTTTCTGAGCTTGGGCATGATCAAAAATAGGGTAACCGGTGATCAAATGAATGATTTCCTTGGTGATTTTAAATGGTTTCTCTTCTAACCACATGAAATCGTCATGAACTCTACTCAGAACAAACTTGACCCATTGGGGTTTGAAGACATGAGGATAGGTTAGGGCTTTGGTCAATCCCTTGATTTTAATGTGTTCATACTTTCTATCCAATTTCCCATTGGTACACAATTCATCATATGTGTCCTTGATCTCAACATGACCTAGTTCCTCAACATGACACTTAGTGAAGAATCTGACATCCTCAACTAGTAAAACCCTATCTGGAATGAGTGAAAATGTAGTTATATCATTCTGTTCAGATGCAACTTTGGGAGTTAGAGAGTATTTCAGTGAGGGCTTTTCAATGTTCTCAACAACAACGGGCTTCTGGATCTTAGGTGCCATTGTAGATTTTGGATAAATACTAACAAAAGATTCTTAGGGTTTGAAAACTTTTAGATAGCAGACGCTTCCCACTTAGAAAATGTAAAACAAATATTCACAACTGATATGATCGGTAAGCTAGTTTGACAATGCATTGTGATTGATGTAAATACCTTGAATTTTTCTTTGGATGAGGTTTGATTACCTTTGAATCGCTCTACTCTGCTTTCTTGAAAACTTGGTAAGTGTGAAATGACCATGTAAAAGCTTTAAGTACACAATATACCTTATTAGGCTTCATGCAGTTAGGTCAGAAAATATTAAATGCACTCGGTACCACTTTCTTTCTATGCTTTTACCGAGTAGCCAGGCTTCCTACATTTATTGACTAGACAGGTTTGCAAAAGACTTGATAAAATTTTGAATTTCCTAATGCATCTTTAGTTATGGATATTTTGAATTAAGTACATGATAAAATAGGAACTGTTAAGATTTAACCTTGAGAGAATGCATTCCCTTCATACCTTTATTGATTAATTTGGAATAGGTGCACCTAACTCGGTAGGTAAGGTGCTTTCTTTATTTGACACAATTTCCTTCTTTTTCCAAATCATCTGTAATTTGCCTTTTATTTCCTTAGTGTCTCCTCTAGGTTGATCTCTACAATCTCTAGCCAAGTGTCAAACTTTGTGACAATGAAAACATGCCATACTAGGATTTCTCCATGATCTTCGGTTGTTCATTCCAAACCTTATAATGCAGTTGGCACTTATATGTCCATATCTTCCACAAAATTCACACCATATCCTTGTATTGTAATCCCATGGTACTGCAAAATACTGTTGGTTAGGATCTGTGTGAGTTCGGTAGCCTCTAGTATTTGCTCAGTGTGCAGACCACATATAGTTCTTTTGCTTAAACCAACACTTCTCGGTACTATGTCCATATCTATTGCAGTTTTTACAAAATCCTTTGAATTTTGCCTTATGATAATTGCTAGCAGACTTTGTCCTACATTGGTTAGATGTGTGACCATATTTATTGCAATTGTAATAATAACCATTAGACCTAGTGACATTCGGTTGCTTACCTTTTCTGATTTGGCAGATGTTAGCAGTATGTCCTTGTTTTCCACAGTAGTTGCAAATAGGATTCTTTCCTTTGATGTTCTTCTTGTTTCCAGCTTCCTTTGATGATTCTCCTCTCTTGGTAGTGTGGATTCCCTTCTCGGTAGAGTCTTTTCCTTTGTAACCAAGTCCTACATCTTTGTTGGGTCTTCTTGTATCCAGTTGCTCATCCAACATCTTTGATGCTTCATAAATCTTCTTCAGTGTTTCTTTGGATTTCTTTTTTGCTCCAAGTCCATCGATCAACCTTGATACTTCAAGTTTCAATGCTTGATTCTCATCATCTTTCAGATTTGCTTCATGATGTGCATAGCCCAATTGATCTGATAGATTTTGTTGAATCCCAGTCAACCTTGTGATTTCATCATTCTTTTCAGATACTAATGCTTCAAGCTGTTGTTTTTCTCTTTCTAGATCTCTTACTTTATCCTCGGCTATCCTCAATGCATCAAGATTTTCAGTCATATGTGTGCTGAAATGTTCATGTCCTCTTTTCATTGCTTTTAGCTGATCAGTCAGTGCTTTGTTCTTTTCTTTCAGTTCTCTTATCATTTCTTCAGTCTCTTCAGATATACTATTCTTAGATGATGTCTCAATCTGTTCCACTAGCTCTTGAGAGTCTTGCAAATCATCAGATAACCTTCTTCTTCCTTTCAATGATTTTTGCATTTGTCTTTGCATGTTTGCAAGCACTTGATTAGCATGATCCAACTCTTCTTGCAAATACACAATTCTCCGAGATTGTTTATAGCCTTCCATTGATAAGATCTTTTTCTGTAGGTTGTTAAACCCTTTTCCAAGACTGAAGCTCTCATACCAATTGTTAGGCCCAATATGGAAAGCTAATGTACTGAGAGGGGAGGGGTGAATCAGTACTTCAAATCCTTTCTTCAACAATATCTTTACTATTATGCATAAACCAAAAACTGTCGTAACATAACATACAGCTAAAACAAATAAATAACAATCATACATGATTCACTCCATAACACATATATTTTGGTTACGCAGAAACTCTTGGTTAGAGAGAAAAACTATGGTGGGGATGGCACCCACAACTTCACTACTGCAATAATAAAGAGTGCTCGGTTAGAGCTACATGTTTAGCTATTTTTGATAGCTTACCCTGTTAGGAGTATCAAGATCGTTAGATCTACCTTGCTAAAGGATTTTATAACACTTAAACTAAATGTTGCACCTGGTTAAAGGCTTTACAATTTATAGACTTTGTTAGAGTCTTTTACCCTATTAAAGGTTTCTCTTACAACTTCAAATATTACAATAAAATCATTACAAATATCTGCAACTTCACATCTGAAATGTTATAGCAGATTCTATGTGCTCGAAATGAGATTACCTTGCTTATAGCATACTTTGGTAACCCATAAAGTAACTCGATAAACCCTTCTGTTTACTCTATTATTTGACTGTTCTTTGAAATCCTTCTCGATGGCCTCTATGTCTCTGACAGTCACAATACTCAGTGCTTCCTTATGTATCACACATGTCTTGCTTCATACACCTCTATATGTCTTGCTTCATACACCTCTATATGTCTTATATCTGTTCGCAATCCATGCTGTATAAATAGATCTTTTATGTCGGTGATTTGTTCATTGCTTTGATCTTACAAACATGATTTATCGAATGAATAACCATACAAAATATTTCATTGGATAGATGACCTCAAAATCATACAGAATCTTTAAGTGCAATTTCCAATGTGATAACGGTTCTTTGTTCCTCGATCTTGTAACACATTTCCCATGTGTGTCCAGGTTCAATGAATCTGGTAACATGTTTCACTCGATGTATATCAACTTGGTGTATCCTTATTATTTCTTGATAGACATGGAGTGTTACTTGGTAGACAACTCGGTGTATACTAGGCTCTGTGACTACTTCTATAACCGTCTGCTCTGTGCTTATCGACTGAATATTTTGGTAGTAGTAACTGACTAGAGTATATATAGAATGACTTTGGACATAAAACTAATGGCAAATTAGTAAGTAGTAACATGAAGGTATCTAAATTGGTATATGTAGACAACCGGTATATGAATTAATGACAATTGGTTTTGGTCAATTCCACTGAAACCAGTTTCGAGATACAACGAAGATCAACAAGGAGGTGAATGAAGACAATCTGTATATGAGTTGGAAGCAGTTAACACTTAACCGACATCAGTGTTCAAACCAGTTCTCATTGATTGTGTGATGAGTTATCACTGGTCGTGATGAGTTATCTCTAACCGAAATTTTTGGCAGTGATCTGTGATGTGTTATGGAAGATTGTCCAAATACATTGAACCTAGGAAATTGTGATGAGGTTCTTGAGCTGACATGAAATCTAATGTCTATAAAAAGACACTATGATGAGTTATTTTAATATGCAAGATACAACTGATGTTATGAGTTAGTTTTGATGTGATTTATTGAGGGAGTTGTGGAGTATGTCGGTGATGTAGTATTGAGTGAGAAGAAGAGAATCTATACAAGCAAGATGTGCTATTTCTAGATCATACCGCATGTTGTTTTCTAATCACTACAATAGTTAAATCCCCTAGCCAGGTAAGCTCTAACAAGATTCATTGTACAAATCCTCTAACAAGGTGATCCATTAGCTTGGATTTGAAATCCTCTACCGAGGTTACTCCTAACAGGGTATTACCTTTAACCAAGTTTATCTCCTAACAGGGCTTTGGGATCTTTAACAAGATTCGCTCCTAACAGAGCACTTTGTAGACCTTAACCGGTCAGTTACCTATTTCTGCATATAGTTAACTTGTGAGTCCCATCTCACTGTGGTTTTTCCCAGTTGGGTTTTCCACGTATAAACACTTGTGTTATGGTGAATGTTTTACTTGTTGTGAATGCTTTTATACCACTTTGGATTACATACAGAGTCTTAAGTAAACTGGTTAATTGTTTTTACCGGTCTGGGTTTAAAGTATTATTTTTTTGCTATCATTGATTCACCCCCCCACTCTTAATGCCTTATAAGTATATCAATTGGTATCAGAGCCTAACTTCCTTAAGGCTTAATTGCTTGGAAGGAAACCCTAAATCCATTATGGGGGATATGAGTTATAGAGAGATGGCTAGAGTACTTGATGCAACCAGGGAAGATCTTGAAACCTTGAGAGATAGATTTAAGGCTTCACAAGCAAAAAGGAGAGATATGACTAAGCAACTATTGGAGATCTCTGCCAATAGTTCTTCAGATGAGGCCAACATTGATGCACTAGCTGAAGAAGAGAAGAAACCGAATGGTGAAAAGATAAACTCGAGGAGAGAACTTGAAGCTCTTACAATCCGTATGAGTCAAGAACTTGAAGCAAGGAGGGCAGTTGAAGACCTGATCAAAGAGAAATATCATGAGATTTCTAAGATCAAGCAGGAGAATGTAGCTTTGCATGAACACTGGCATGAGGAGAAGGAAGAAAAAGAAGAATTACAGTTAGATCTTGAAATGGAAATGTCTCTTTGAGAGACTCTTACAAAGCATAATGGAGATCTTACCAGAGAGCTTACTGAGGCTAATGGGAAACTTGACAAATTCAATAAGAGCTCCTCTATGCTGGATGAATAGATGCAATCTCAGAGGATGAAAGGTGACACATCTAGACTAGGATTCAATACATCTGAGAAAGGAGAATCTTCCAGTACCAAGATCAACATGCATAAAGGTAAAAATGATCCCAAGGCTAAGAAACCTACTTGTAAGAAGACTTACAAACCTATTTGCTTTATTTGTCACAAACCTAGACATACTGCTAATGTTTGTAGAAACAGATCTAATGAGAACATAGGCCATAATGCTAATACTAGATATGTGTCTAGAAGATTTGAAGGTCATTGTTACACATGCAATATGTATGGACATAGATCAATTGAATGAAGATATGGAGCGAACAATCCAACACCTCACATGAATCCAAGACCTATTGGTGATTGGAGAAGGACTTATGACAACTAGAGAAACATGAACTAGCAAAACCCCTATGTGAATCAGTTCAGTCCCTATGAGATGGAGAAGGTAACAAATGTGATTTGCACAATTTGCAATAACTATGGATATGTGGCTATGAACTGTAGAAGAAGACCTGGAAGAGGTAATGTAGGACCTTGGAGAGCATTTGGGATGGCCTGCTATCATTGCCATAAATTGGGACACATGGCTAAGTTCTGTAGAACTAAGAAGAACAAACTGGTAAATCACTCTGAAGATCAGAAAGGAAAGCAGAAGGTTGATGTTGACAAAACTAGAGCGGAGATGAAAAAAAATTGGAAGAAGAAAAGTGAGGACAAGCGAGCAAAAGAATAAAACCCTTCACCAAGTGTGGATATTTCTACACCTGTTAACTGAGCTTTTGAACAAGCCTAAGGGGAGCATATCGGTAAATCTACTTCCAAACCCCTTGAAGAGTGTATGGTAAGAGAGTTTTGCATTTTGAGTTGTAATATAAGAGTTTTTGATATTGTTATCTATCGGTTTTCTAAGGATTACCAACCGGTTATATACCTATCGGCACAGGCAAGTTTGTTAAGCGGTAGTTAGGGTCTATTACAATATCAGTAGTGTAATTAATGCAGTGGGTAAGTTAATAAAAGAAACTTTCACTAAGTTATTTTTACCTTAATTGCCTTCAAAGAAGCATTTTGAGCACTTCCAGAGTAAAACAAAGCATTATTAGCTAATTGTGAATGGGTTTTTGCTATGAGTTAAAAAGTTGAATTGGATTTGAAGATAAGGAAAGGCAAATTGGGTGTGCATACGAGAGAGAAAATAGAAACCCTACCAATGCGAAGGGAACAAGGTATTTTTGTTAATCTCTCTCTTGAATCAAGATTATCTATAATGGCATCATCGTCTACACTAGCAAAGAGTCTTATGATTACTGTTGAAGCTATGGAGTCAATGGAATTAGATAAAATAGAATCTTATAATGCATTTTCTCAAGTTCCGCAAGGTGTTTTGATCAAAGGTGACTTGACTAGTTATGTAGATTGTAAAATTGAGGATCTAGGATCACTAGCAATCTATTCTCAACTTAAATATCTGTGTGATAAGAGAGGGAAAATCAAACCCGAATATATTAGGGTTTATGAAAAGGGTTTTCATAATGCAGCCTATTTTCTTGAATATTTTGAGGAAGATCATGTCAGGATTATCCTTAGTCATGTACATGGTGGGAACATGTATCTTGATAGATCTCACACCATCACAAAGGAGGCAATTCATGGAGTAACTGGTTTCTACCAAACCAATGAAGTACCAAAATTGAGGACAATTTCAAAAGAGACTGTTATTGCATTGACAAAGACCACTGTTGATGGTCATGCTATATTGGTCAATAACATTGTAGATCTAGGATTCAAATTTGCAACAATGGTTATTGGCTACCAGATATTCCATTCTAGCAGGATGAACAGTGTACCATCTATTGTTGTGTATGTCGCCTATAGAATGATGATAGAGAATGCAAATTATGATTTGTGTGAGGGAATGAGAAGTCAATTGATGGTGAACTTAGAGTCAATTAAGAAAGACAACAGTCAAAAGTTCAAATATGGTCAACTGTTGATTGGTTTATTTTTCTACTTTCAGAGTTTCATTCCAGGAGTTGGTGACATTCAATGGTCCAAGGACACACCGGTTACAACCCAAATCAAGAATAGCATTAAGGCTATGAAGAACACATTTCCTGTTGCCATGAACAACTATTTTAATGAGTTTCAAAAGAAGATGAGCATGATCTGATGAAGTGGTGAAACACTTTGAAAAAGACGTATGTTTCATTGTAACCACTGACTTTTGCCTTATGGAGGCCGTTGAACCCAGAGAAGAAGAGATGGAAGAAATGAGCTATGAAGTTAGCTATGACTTACTAATCGGCTATGCCAACATCCTTTTGGCATCTCCTAAGGATAAAAAGAAGAAAATTCTGGGAACTTACCAAGAAAGGATTGCACCTGCTCAACCTAGTAGTGCCGAGGAGAAAAAGAAGAAAGTTGAGCAAACAACTTCTGTGACCACCGATACAAGGGTGACTAGAAGTATTCAAGTAAAAAAGGAATTGGTACCCAAAGTATATGCAAAGAAGCAGACTGCAACAAAGAAGAGAGGCATACATCTCATTCTTCAAGCAGAATCTAAGGATGTTGATACTGAAGAAGAACCAAACAAGATGAAATCGACTGGTAAGAAATCCAAACCAATAGGAGACATTTCAAAGAAAAGTACTCCTATTAATGTTGCAACATTCAAACCAATGAAATATTTTGAGAGGACTTTAAAAACATTAGGGAGGAAATGGTTTGATAATGTAAAAGAATATTTTGATTCATTTGATGAAGGTCAGAAACAAGAAATTATTCAAGAGGTAATCAACCACCCGTGTCAATACAATCGGTTGCCACAAGGTATTGAAAAGGACATTTCTAATTCTTTATATTCTATTCTTGAAAATAAATGGAAAATGGTTGTAGATCAGGATCAAGAAATTATTGATAGAGTTTTTATTCAATATTTTCCTGAGTTGTCTCGAGATGAATTATTAGCATTGCTTGCTAAGTTCAAAGGATAGTTTCATTCTAAAACAAGGAGACTGAAATTATTGGATGGAAAGATTCAACCTGTTGAAGATGATACTCATCACATAGCTCAAGATATTCAAAGGATGAATGCACTATTGAAAGGTTATGAAAATAAACCTAATCAGACTGAGACTGGAGCTCCACCGGAGCTAGATGTTGAAGAGTTTATCACACTAGATGTTGTCTATCCTGTCAAGAATAAGGCTGACATGAGTTCTCTACTGGTTATATTCTTTGTGGATGATATTGAAGAAATCCAAGACTCTATTGACACAACTGGTAATGTCATTGAACCAGTTAAGGAAACTGAACAATTAGTAGAGGAAGCACCGGTTAATGAACCAAGTGTAGACATAAAACCACCACCAGAAAAAGAACACCAAGTTGAAAGACAACTGCCACCAATCTCTACAACCACATAGGAGGAACAAATAGAGACAAAGAAAGAGAAACAAGAGGAAAAGGATGAAGAGAAGAAGATTCAAGTGAAAAAGAATGAAGATGAGAAAGTAAAGAAGGAGAAACCAATAGCTGATGATGATGATGAATCAATAAGCATACAAGGTACAATTGATGTGGACAAATTGAGTGCATCTGAACTAATGGAGATTGCTATAGTTATGCAATCTAGGGCTCAAAAGAAAAGGTTGAAAGAGCAGAGGAAAGAAGCAGAAACTATACAGACTGTTGTTAACAATCTGTCAAGTCTCCTACTAGAGACTGACACTAGCAATTTGTCTACCCCTATTGACAAGCTTGGACAATCGGTTGTTGATGCTATTGACCAACTAAAATTGCTTGAAGAGGTAGCACATGCCTTAGCTGAAAAAGGTTACAGAAAGAAAAGGGGAGAGCAACTAATGTCAGACATTGATAAAGGCAAGATTGCTTTATCTGTGAATAAAGATCTTTTGAGAACTGTTGTTGAAACTAGAGATAAAATTTTGGTCTATTCATCTAAAGTTTCATTTTTCTATTTTGATTTGAAGAAGAGGAGAGAAGATAAAGAAAAGGAATTGGAGAGGATAAGTAATTCTTATATTCTAGTACAGGATTCAACTTTAGCTTTTGGCAAATCAGTAGATGCTTTGCAACATCTGTTAGATATTTATGATTTTGAACAGGTTAAGCGAATCAAATCCTTGAAAGAACTAAAGAACCAGTTGGTTCCAAAAGTTGAAATCCTTCAAAGGGCATACAAGGATTCAAAAGTAGTTTTGGCTACCCTGGAGATGAGCACAATGGATGTAATGGAAGAATTTTCTGCACAAATTATGAAAGCTATTGAGATCATTGAAACACTATTAGAAACGTGGGGTAATGATTTTGCACAGATGAAGATTACTTTCAGTGACATTTTATTAAGAACTGTAGTGAACACACCTTGAAAAACTCTTATATTTATGTATATGCAGTTTTTGTTGCTAATTTTGATGTAATATATATGTATTTTACTTTTCAAGTTGGAATTGTTGTCAAAGGGGGAGTAGAAATATGTAGTGATGTGAAAATTTTGTATGTACTGTTAAGGGGGAATCTGTACATTTTTTTTTGTAAGCATACTTAGGTGTAAAAAATTTCTAAGTGTTGACATCAATGCCAAAGGCAGAGATTGTTGGCTTGATGATGATTTTTGTAATGGATGACTTTATGTGTATTCATTGATGGTACATACACACACACACATGTTCATGTTATCATAGTCATTTTAGTTAGGTCAAATTGGTACTACTCCTAAGTCTTTGTATTGCAAACTGATATCATAGGTATAGAGAAGTCTAACTGGTATGGAGGTATCTAAATCGGTATATGTAGACAACTGATATATGAAGTAATGACAATTGGTTCTGGTCAATTCCACTGACACCGGTTTTGAGATACATTAGAGATCAACAAGGAGGTGAATGAAGACAATCAGTTTATGAGTTGGAAGTAGTTAACACTCAACTGATATCAGTGTTCAAATCGGTTTTCACTAATTGTGTGATGAGTTATCATCGGTCGTGATGAGTTATCTCTAACCAACATTTTTGGTGGTGATTTGTGATGTGTTATGGAAGATTGTACAGATACACTGAACCTAGTAAATTGTGATGAGGTTCTTGAGCCGACATGAAATCTAATGTCTATAAAAAGACATTGTGATGAGTTATTTTAATATGCAAGATACAAGTGATGTTATGAGTTAGAGTTGATGCGATTTATTGAAGGAGTTGCAGAGTATGTCAGTGATGCAGTATTGAGTGAGAAGAAGAGGATCTATACAAGAAAGATGTGCTATTTCTATATCATACCACCTATTCTAATTAATTAAAAAAGTAGGTTTTTAGGACCTAAAACCTTTAACAAAAGATATTAAGATAAGTCACCAATAATACTTAATAACCGCATACAAAAAGACTGGCGAAAAGCTAGTAAATCGAAAGGACAGCTAAACAAACAACAACAAAAAAACTGAGAGGGCACTACACAGTAATTTTCTTCAACAAGTCCTCCACCTTCATCACCAGCTCATCATAAGTAACCCCGATAGCTTTAAGGTCTTCCAGATCCTTGTTTGGTTTTTGGTCCTTCTTTTTGCCTCTGGTACGGGTTCTAGGACCTTGAACTTCCCCTGTTCCATCCGTTTTTGGGTCAATGTCTAGAATTTCCTTATCATCATCTAGCTTGCTGATGAGAGTATTGGTATTGTTGGCTGAAATCTTCAAGATGTTGAGGCTCTGTTCAACAATTCTCTTCAGACACTCCTCACTTTTACCAACTTTGCTAACAGTATCCGTGAGAATGTGGTCGTTAGTGTCAGCAAGATTCTTTCTTTCCAGCAAATCCTTCTCAATTTTTTTGAACCTGGGATTGAAAGCATCTCTTATATCTTCAGCTTTGGCTATAGTACTTTTCAGGTCCAAAATGAAGTTTGCCATGGTTTTCCCTTCCCCTATATTGATGGTTTCCAAGAGTAGGAATCTGTTGCAGAGTTTTTTATTTTCATCCACAGCTTTCTTGTAACCATTGATGAGCCACTCGATAGTTTCCCTAAAAACATTCAAACCCTCAGGGGGAGGATTAGGTGGGTGGTCAAATTTTTCAGGGGTAGCCATTTCCACTTTAGGGGTGTGTAGGGTGGTGGTGTCAACAACCCTAAGAGCCTCTTCCAATGTCTCCTTTTCTAGATTCTGGTCGGTATCCGGGTCCCTAACCTGCATTTGAGCTTTCGGTTCCTTAACAGTCTCCTCTTTCTTCTTGTACATTTTTCTGGCCTGGGTGTGAACTTTAGTCCTCTTCTTCGGTCGACCATGAGGGTACTCCCCCTCAGAGTCATCCGAAGTCTCCTCTTCCAAAAAAATGCTAATCAGGGGTTTACCTTTGGGATTTTTGTGTTAGGCCCAATATGGAAAGCTAATGTACTGAGAGGGGAGGGGTGAATCAGTACTTCAAAACTTTTCTTTAATAATAACTTTACTATTATGCATAAACCAAATAGTGCAGTAACATAATATAAAGCTAAAACAAATAGATAACAATCATACATGATTCACTCCATAACACATATATTTTGGTTACGCAGAAACTCTTGGTTAGAGAGAAAAACTGCGGTGGGGATGGCACCCACAACTCCACTACTGCAATAATAAAGAGTGCTTAGTTAGAGCTACATGTTTAGCTATTTCTGATAGCTTACCCTATTAGGAGTAACAAGATTTGTTAGATCTACCTTGCTAAAGGATTTTACAACACTTAATCTAAATGCTGCACCTGTTTAGAGGCTTTACAATTTATAGACTTGATTAGAGTCTTTTACCCTATTAAAGGTTTCTCTTACAACTTTAAAATATTACAATAAAATCATTACAAATATCTGCAACTTTACATCTAGAATGTTATAGCAGATTCTATGTGCTCATAATAGATTACCTTGCTTATAGCATACCTCGGTAATCCATATAGTAACTTGGTAAACCCTTCTGTTTACTTTGTTCTTCGACTATTCTTTGAAAAACCTTCTTGGTGACCTCTGTGTCTCTGTAACAATCTTCTTACACTCATGCACACTCACTTTTTAATTCTTAACTCATGTTGTATAAATAGATCTCTTATGTCGGTGATCTATTCATTGCTTCGATCTTACAAATATGATTTATCGAATGAATAACCATGCAAGATATTTCATTGGTTAGATGACCTCAAAATCATACACAATCTTTAAGTGCAATTTCCAATGTGATAACAGTTAGATGTTCCTCGATCTTGTAACACATTTTCATATGTATGTCTAGGTTCAATGAATCTGGTAACACGTGTCACTCGGTGTGTCATCTTTGCTGCTCAGTAGACATGGAATGATACTCGGTAGACAGCTCAGTGTATACTACGTTCTGAGACTAGTTTCTTCTGTAGTCGAATAGACAGTGCATACCGATTGAATATCTCAGTAGTAGTAACTAACTAGAGTATATAGTATAACTTTGACATAAAACTAATGGCAACTTTATAAGTAGTAACAATCTCCCCTTTTGACATTAGTTGAGATGTTTGACAAAACTACTTTCAAAGTTATAACTCAAAAATCTATATACTTGCAAAATTTGACTATATTGACAATATGTACAATAGTCAATAAAATAATATATCCAGATATGTTCCCCTTATCGATATACTGTACAAAAATCTAAGTTTTCATGCTCGATGATCTGTTCTGTGTGCTACTCTTGATCTTTGCTTACTGTCCTGTTCACTGCTCTTGGATACTCTGCTTGCTCTGCTCGGCATACTCCCCCTGTATACTATACTCCTTTTGTTTGATACTTTGAATAGTATATCACTCCCCCACTATTGTATCACTCCTATCATTCCTCTAGTACTATATCACTCCCCCTTTTTGACAAACATAAAAACTTAATTACCATTCGGGGGTGGTAACTGGTCAAAAATGGATTTGTACTTGGTCTGGGCTTCGGTGAGAGCGATAGAGAGTGCATTCTTTACACTGTCCATTAAAGAATTCTATGCTTGAATATCAGCCAATAATGATATTAAGCCATCTAGAGTGCTTCCCTCTTGTGTAGTAGATGGGGAGGTGGCTCAGCTGATTTGTTCTTGGACGGATGAAAGATGAGGAAGGAATAATGTCTGTAGTGTCATTATATCCATCCTGATCTTGTGTTCTTCATTTCTTAGGTCCAATTGTTGAGCCATGAGCTATTGTAGCTTTGTATAAAAATTCTGATCTGAATTTGGCTTTGTGGTCAACTTATTTGAGAGATTGGTGATTTCTTTCTCAATTGCCTCTATTTTGTTCTTAATGTCTTTAATGAATAAAGAAAATGTGCAGAGTTTCTGAAATAAATAAAGAATGTGCTTGAGTTGAGGAGTCAACTCAACAATAATTTTGACAAGTTTAACTTTGCTAATAGCTATAGCTTTCTGTACCTCTTCTATCATTTTTGCAGTGAGCTCTTTGTCTTTTAGTTTGCTCAAATACTCCGATGCATCTACTCCTGATGTCTCTATTTTTGTTAGGAGTTCATCCAGTTGAATGTGGATGGCTGCATTTGTTGATACTGTAGCTTTAGGTAGCATCTTTATTAAGAGTACTTTCACCTTCTGAAGTACCTTATTTTTCTTTTGAATGGGCCATTTGCTTCTCTTGTTTGGCCTTTGCTTTGCATAGTTCACCGAAATCAATGAGTGCTTGCCCCTTTAGTTTTCATATGTCTACATTGGGCAACACTATTGGTTTTGACAAATCAACTTTAAAACTATGCTTTTTCATCTTCTTTTCTTTACCTTTCATCAATGGAACTAAGACAATGGCTTGTGAGGCTTGATGACCCTCGGTAGGTTGCTTGGTAGAGGCAACACTTTGATCAATTTCTTTAGCCTCTGTAGTGTCCTTTGGTGTCTCGGTACTCGATGTCTCAGTTGTAACATTTTTAGTGCTAGAAGGTGCTTGAGATGTCTGTTCTTCTGTAGTACCTTCTCCTATTGTAGACTTGTGACCTTCGGTGCCTTGCTCCATATCTTGAGGGATTTTGATTGAGATAGGTTGCTTGACCGGTGGATAAGGCTGGACTTGTTCCAAGACTGATTCACTAGATACAAGTTTTGCATATGCATTGCCTTCTATCATTTCCTGTTCTAGTGCCTCTGTATCCATTACATCTTCATCTATTTGAATGGTGTTAGGAAGGTCTTTCTCGGTAACACCAGGATCTTGCTCGGTGACATCAACAATTTCAATTTCAGCTTGCTCATCAGCATCCTTGATTTCAAAGATTTCCTACCACTTTGCTTTTGTCTCATTTTCAACTTCAATGTACAACCCATTCATCAATTTTAAGGCTCTCTATTTGACAAGAAACTTTGAGTTGTAGGTTGTCAGATGTTCTTTTATTTCAGCTACTAACATGTCAGGAAATAGATGAACCAAACTTCTCTCTCTGATTTGTTTCTCCGAGTCCATTGCATACTTCCACCTATTATCAATATGCAAGTGAAGTTCATTTGCAAGTGACTTTGCTAGTTCCAATGGAGCTAATCAAAATTTTAGAAGTGTGTAGATGACAACTTCTTCAATTTGTCTCTTCTCATCATTATTTCTCGTTTCATACTTTACATATCTAAATGAACCAAATTCTCCATATTCTTTCAGATTAGCACAAAAGTTTTCAACACTATGTACATTTACCTTCTTGCTTTTGAAAATCTAAAATTTGTTTGCATCCTTTGATTCGGTATCAATAGACTCTTTTGCCAAAATGAGTCTCCGAGTAGATTTCTTGTAGGTCTTTGTTACCTTGGGAGTAGTAACACTTTTTGTTTTCTTACTCGGTAAGGCTGCAGACGCTCTAGTGTTAGGTCACTTTGGAGGTGGAGTTGATGAGGCCTTTGATGCATCCTATTTCTTTCTCTTCAACACTTTACCCTTAGGCAATTCAGTGCTCAGTGTTATTGCTGCCTCTTGGGCTTTAGATTCCTCTTCGGTAATGGAAATGGTGCCTTTGACAGGTGTAGAGGAAGAGTCTTCTTCGAATTTCTCTGACAACGCCTTTATCATTTTTGTTTCCTTTCTTGTAGCTTTGGGTACTACAATGCTTATCTTTACCTTTTCCTTCACTTCCTCATAGGTTCCATACCTTAGCTCGGTAGCATGCCTCGGTAATGTGAGAAATGCATCAATTTGTTGTTGTGTGATGTCAAGATCAATCTTGTAACCCATAGGTGACAAAGATTGAGTTCTCGGTTCCACATCATTCACATAATAGTAATCAGTGTCAACTTCAAAACATATATCATTTTTGTATTTCTCTACTAGCTAGGGTGGAATCCGGTATCTGTTATGCATTTTCTCTTGAAATTTTCTGAAGTAATCATCCATAATATCATTGAAATTATCACCTAACTTCTTGATGAAGTCATTTATCTGATGGGTGATTGGTCGGTGTAGTTCCCAAACAACTTTACCGACTGATGGAAAGAATTTTTCAAAATAGAAAAACATGCATACAAGTAATAATCCAAACTTTAGTGTATTAGCCGAGTTATTTTTCTTCAGCTTCCTGATGGTGTTCAGATTCTCAAATAGGTTCTTTAGCAATACCTCACATAGATCAATTTTCATTCCCTTTTTCACAATTTTGTAAGCCAGGTCTACTGCTACATAGGGTACACTATTTTCCCTTGCTGATTGGAAGAAATAGTAACCCATTACTCTTATGGCAAATTTTAGTTCTTCATCAGTGACATTATTCAGTTTTGAATCCTCTACAATTTGATTCCACTCCGGTTAAACTGATCAATTCCTTCTGTGATATCATCTTTTGGGCTCAGGCATGATCATAAATAGGGTAACCAGTAATCAGATGAATGATTTCCTTGGTAATCTTGAATGGTTGCTCTTCTAGCCACATGAAATCATCATGAACTCTGCTTAGAACAAATTTGACCCACTAGGGTTTGAACACACGGGGATAGGTTAGGGCTTTAGTCAATCCCTTGATCTTGATGTGCTCATAATTGCTGTTCAATTTACCATCGGTACACAACTCATCATAGGTGTCTTTAATTTCAACATGACCGAGTTCTTCAACACGACATTTGGTGAAGAATCTCACATCCTCGACTAACAACATTCTATCTGGGATGAGTGAAAAAGCGGTTTTGTCATCTAGTTCAGATGCAACTTTGGGAGTCAAAGAGTATTTTAGTGAGGGCTTCTCTACATTCTTGACAACTATGGGATCTTGGATCTTGGGCACCATTGTAGATTTTAGATAAAAGCTATCAAAGGATCCTTAGGGTTTCAGGATTTCAAATGACTGACACTTTATACTTAGCAGATAATAGCAACTTGATAAGATCGGTAAACTAGCTTAACAATGCGTTGAGATTGATGTAAATACCTTGAATTTTATTTGTAGGAGGTTTGATCGCCTTAGATTTGCTTTGCTTTGCTCTCTCGAAGACTTGGTAAGTGAAAATGACCATGAAAATGCTTTTAAGTACACAATATAACTTATCGAGCTCCATGCGGATTAGGTCAAAAAGATTAAATGCTCTCGGTTCACTTTAACTTCCTTCATTCACTGGCTAGATAGGTTTCCTATATTCACCGACTTGATAGTTTTCCTGTATAGTGCTTTAAAAGACTTTGATAAAAATTTACAATTACATCTTAATTATGCAGATTTTGAGTTAAGTACATAATATAATAGGAACTGTTAAGATTTAGCCTTGTGAGAATGTAGTCCCTTCATACCTTTACCGATTAATTTGGGATAGGTGCACCTAACTCGGTAGGTAAGGTGCTTTCTATATTTGACACAATTTCCTTCTTTTTCAAGATCATTTTTAATTTTTCTTTTATTTCCCTAGTGTCTTTTCTAGGCTGGTCTCTACAATCTCCAGCCAAGTGTCCAACTTTGTGACAATGAAAACATGCCATACCAGGATTTCTCCATGATCTTCAGTTGTTCATCCCAAACCTTATAAAGCAGTTGGCACTTATATGTCCATATCTTTCACAACATTCACACCATGTCCTTGTATTGTAATCCCATGGTACTGCAGAATACTGTCGGTAAGAATGTGTGTGAGTTCGGTAACCTCTAGCATTTGCTCGTTGTGCATGCCACATATAGTTCTTTTGCTTAAATCAACACTTCTCGATACTATGTCCATATCTATTGCAGTTTTTACAAAACCCTTTGAATTTTGCCTTCTGATAATTGTTCACAGACTTTGTCCTACATTGATTAGATGTGTGACCATATTTATTGCAATTGTAACAATAACCATTGGACTTAGTGACATTCGGTTGCTTACCTTTTCTGATTTGGCACATGTTAGCAGTCTGACCTTGATTTCCATAGTAGTTGCAAATAGGCTTCTTTCTTCTTATGTTACTCTTGTTTCCAGCTTGCTTTGATGATTATCCTCTCTCGGTAGTATGAATTCCTTTCTCGGTAGAGTCTTTTCCTTTGTAACCGAATCCTGCATCTTTGTTGGGTCTTCGTGTATTCAGTTTCTCATCCAACATCTTTGATGCTTCATAACTCTTCTTTAGTGTTTCTTTGGATTTATTCTACGTTTCAAGTTCATCGGTCAACCTTGATACTTCAAGTTTCAATGCTTGATTCTCATCATCCTTTAGAATTGCTTCATGATGTGCATAACCTAGTTGATTTGACAGATTTTGTTGAATTCTAGTCAACCTTGTGATTTCATCATTCTTATCAGATACTAAGACTTCAAGTTGTTGTTTCTCTCTTTCTAGATCTCTTACTTTATCCTCGGTTGTCCTCAATGCATCAAGATTTTCAGTCATCTGTGTGCTGAAATGTTCATGTTCTCTTTTCATTGCTTTTAGTTGATCAGCCAGTGCTTTGTTCTTTTCTTTCAGTTCTCCAATTATTTCTCCAGTCTCTTTAGATATACTATTCTTAGATGATGTCTCAATTTGTTCCACTAACTCTTGAGAGCCCTACAAATCATCACATAATCTTCTTCTCACTTTCAGAGATTTTTGCATTTATCTTTGCATGTCTGCAATCACTTGATTAGCATGATCCAGTTATTCTTGTAGATACATAATCCTCTGAGATTGTTTATAGCCTTCCATTGATAAGATCTTTCTCTTTAGGCAGTTAACCCCTTTTCCAAGATTGAAGCTCTGATACCAATTGTTAGGCCCAATATGGAAAGCTAATGTACTGAGAGGGGAGGGGTGAATCAGTACTTCAAAACTTTTGTTTAATAATAACTTTATTGTTATGCATAAACCGAATAGTGTAGTAACACAATATAAAGCTAAAACAAATAGATAACAATCATACATGATTCACTCCATAACACATATATTTTGGTTACGCAGAAACTCTTGGTTAGAGAGAAAAACTGTGGTGGGGATGGCACCCACAACTTCACTACTTCAATAATAAAGAGTGCTTGGTTAGAGCTACATGTTTAGCTATTTCTGATTGCTTACCCTATTAGGAGTAACAAGATCTGTTAGATCTATCTTGCTATAGGATTTTACAACACTTAATCTAAATGATGCACCTGGTTAGAGGCTTTACAATTTATAGACTTGATTAGAGTCTTTTACCCCGTTAAAGGTTTCTCTTACAACTTCAAAATATTACAATAAAATCATTACAAATATCTGCAACTTTACATCTGGAATGTTATAGCAGATTCTATGTGCTCATAATAGATTACCTTGCTTATAGCATACCTCGGTAATCCATATAGTAACTTGGTAAACCCTTCTGTTTACTCTGTTCTTCGACTGTTCTCTGAAAAACCTTCTTGGTGACCTCTGTGTCTCTATAACAATCTTCTTACACTCATGCACACTCACTTTTTAATTCTTAACTCATGTTGTATAAATAGATCTCTTATGTCGGTGATCCATTCATTGCTTTGATCTTATAAATATGATTTATCGAATGAATAACCATGAAAGATATTTCATTGGTTAGATGACCTCAAAATCATACACAATCTTTAAGTGCAATTTCCAATATGATAATGATTAGATGTTCCTCGATCTTGTAACACGTTTTCATATGTATGTCCAAGTTCAATGAATCTGGTAACACATTTCACTCGGTGTGTATCAACTCGGTGTGTCATCTTTGCTACTCGGTAGACATGGAATGATACTCAGTAGACAACTTGGTGTATACTATGTTCTGAGACTACTTTCTTCTGTAAGCGACTAGACTATGTATACCGACTGAATATCTCGGTAGTAGTAACCAACTAGAGTATATAGTATAACTTTGACATAAAACTAATGGAAAATTGATAAGTAGTAAAATTTTTCCCTTGGAGGATGAGGGTCTAATTTTTCCGTGTTTCCTCTTCTTTCCACTACCATAATCCGAGACATCCATGCTGTGCTCAGTGTCAGTCATGGGGTCGCTTTCAGATTCCTCATCATCTGAGAAGGCAGGGTCAGACCCCTCATCCTTAGTATCCGTAGAGGGTTGCATGCAAGCAATTTGGTTGGCCTTAAGATGGTCATAAATGAGGACCATGAGGCCTTGGTGCATGGCCGTATCACCCTGTGGGTTCTCTTTGTGGGCTTTGAGGGACACATTCATCGAACAAAGTAAAAAAAGAGGAAAATTTACCTTTTCATTGTGCCTAAAATGGTTTAGAAGGACAAAGTGATAACCATAGATTTTGGTGAACCTACCATCTAGCATGATATATCTCATTAAAATAAAGAGAACTTCCCACAAAGGTTTGGCAAAAGCCCTGGGTAGGTAGTAGGTTTTGCTCAACTTTACTAGTCATTTATTCTCTTTCTTCATGTCCGGGTATCTTTCTATAGCTTCCCTGTTGACTTTCCTATCTCTGTAGAAGTTGCACCCATCTCTAGTGAGGCCTGTAGCTTGAGCAATTAGATCCTTGTCGATTTCCACAGTTTGATCTCCCATTCTCAACATTCATTTCTTCCAGTTTTTACAAAAAAAGATGGTGACCATACCATCACGACCATGAAGTCTCTCCATAAATTTTGAGAGACCACCCTTCTATAGAATACCCCAAACCTCCTCCTTCTATTTCTTTTCTTTACAACTACTTGGTTCATATCACCTCCTGTTGCCACCCATTTTGTCACTATTCAACACTAGGTTTCGAAACTTGCAGAGCAAATTAGCTGGAGAGATTTTCAAAACAATAAGATTCACCCAAAAAGTGTGGGAACTTATGGCGATGATAATATAATTAATGAATATCTCATTATTACAGTGACTCGAAGTACTCAAATCAATTCTTTTCATAATTTTCCTATTCATCGAGAATCTTAGGAGTACTTCTATACCGATCATGACAAATGATTTGCCTGACATCTTCGGGGAGTACATGTTCTCCCTTCCACATGGTCATTACTTCCTTATTAACTACCGTGGTGGCAGCCCAGTTAGCAGAACCGTTGGCCTCCTGGTAAATGTGGGAAATGTAGCTTTTTTTGAAGGTGCAGATGATGTCTCTAGCAGAGGTAATAATGTTTTTGATCGACCAAGAAGGTTTTGAGACCCCCTTAAGACAATTTATGATATTGTTTGAGTCCCCTTCGATCCAAAGGTAGGGATAATTCAATTTTTTGGATAGAAGGATACCTTGGAGAGCAACCATTGCTTCGGCTTTATGGTTAGTTTGAACCCCAATAGGGACATCAACCATTTCCTTGCATATTCCTTTGTCATCTCTTAGAACAACTACACAACCTAAGGGACCCGGGTTAACTTCGGCAACATCGCCAAAATTAACTTTGAACCAACCTTGGGGAGGAGTTTGCCAAATAGCATCAAGCCTTTTATTATGAAAGAGGTTAGAGCTATTAGAACACTTCATGTTCCAAGCCCTAAGAATGATAGCTTCCTGAAGGTTGTTTGCAACACAAGGACCCTCATTGATCTCTATATTCTCCTGAATAGCTCTTTGGATTTTCTGGAACACAATGTCCTGGTTGAGAGAAACATCCCTGAAGATTCGGTTATTTATTTCTTTCCAAAGACCCCAAAGGATGTGAGGGAGTGAGAGCTGCCACAAATAAATCAAAAAAGAATTAGACCATTTTATGTTCCAGGAGGAGAACAAATCTGAGATGGATTTGGGGAACACCCAGGTAATGCTAAAACTAACGAGGAACCTTTCCCAAATGGAGGTTGAGAAGGGGCAGTGGATGGCCAGGTGATCCACAAACTCCTCTTCCTATAGGCAAAGGGCACATCTATTGGGGAAAGCAAAGCCTCTACTTTTCAGGTTGTCAAGGGTTAAGATTTTTTTGTGAAGGACGGTCCAGAAGAAGAAGTTGATCTTGGGGGCATGGCCTCTAATCCAGACTTTAGACCAGATGGGATTCACTGAAGGGTCAGGGATCTAGATACCAAACATGGAAGAGACAGTGAGGGTACCTTTAGGATTATGTTTCTAGATCAGTGAGTCAAGTTCATTGTTCAACCAGATGGTAGATAGATGAATCTTAAGCTTAGAGAGGCTTGGGTGAATGCTTTCAATATTCTGCCATTCATTGCCAGTCCAATACTCAGTAACTAAGGAGCCATAAGATCTAATACAAGAGGGAGCAAAGGGGGCCCATTCATTGATTTCTATCAGAGGTTTATCAAAAAGCCAGGGATCCTCCCAGAATTGAACTTTCCTACCATTTCAAACTTTCCAGATCACTCCTTTAGCTATACTTTCTTTACATTTTGATAACTACAATAATTAAATCACTACAACAATTAAATCCCCTAACTGGGTAAGCTCTAACAAGCTTCATTGTACAAATCCTCTAACCAGGTGATCCATTAGCTTGGATTTGAAATCCTCTACCGAGCTTACTCCTAATAGGGTATTACCTTTAACCAGGTATAGCTCCTAACAGGGCTTTGGGATCTTTAATAGGATTTACTCCTAACAGAGCACTTTGTAGACCTTAACCGGTTAGTTACCTATTTCTGCAGATAGTTAACTTGTGAGTCCCATCTCACCATGGTTTTCTTGTGTTATGGTGAATGTTTTACTACTTGTGAATTGTTTTATAACACTTTGGATTGCATGCAAAGTCTTAAGTAATATGGTTAATTGTTTTTACCATTTTGGGTTTAAAGTGTTATTGTTTTTGCTATCACTGATTCACTCCCCCTCTCAATGCTTTATAAGTCTATTAGTATATACGTATACATATATACCTATGCAAATATATCTATACATATACATATACATACATACATACATACATACATACATACATACATACATACATACAGGCACACACACACACAAGAATTAATCCAAAATATTAAACCTATCAAACATATTATAGTGCTTATATTTATCAGTCAATACACACACACACACACACACATATATACATATATATGTATACATGTATGTATACATATACATACATGTATGTATATGTATATACATGTATATATACATACATACATGTATACATATATATTTATATATATACATATATATGCATATATACATATATATGCATATATACATATATGTATATATAAATATATATATACATATATGTATATATAAATATATATATACATATATATTCATATATACATATATGTATATATAAATATATATACATATATATGCACATATATGTATATATATGTGTATATGTATATGTATATGTATATATATATTGATTATATATACATATTTATATTCATCGATTAATAGATAAATATGAAAACACAAGGGTTTAAACCTATCAAAGAGATTCAATCCAACATTTCAAACAAGGATAATCAAACCCTACTAAACATTACTCAAAAGGTATCTTACCACTAAACCAACTAATCTAACTCAACTTGACCAACAAGGTTGTGAGTGTGTCAATAAGGCACATATATTAGTATTACCAAACCAAATTTGTCTCCTGAGTGATACTCTTTCGCCCACCTGGAGGCTTGTTCATTTCTTGCATCTAACATAACACATCACAATAGTAGTCAACTTTTATTAAAACATACATATATATATTCATCATATATTTTATATCAAAATATCATATTGATTGAATAATCATTCATTTGATTCCTAATAAAAATACGTTTATATTCAAAACATATTCATGTGATAAAGCATTTTGACTAAAAAAAATTAATAGGAAATAGTAATATCACAATGGGGTGTAACAAAGAATATTTTCCCTAAAGCTTCATGAAAAACATCCCACAAACATAGCATATGAAAACTCATGCCAAGTTCCATCCTCGCTCCTCTAATCACAAGGATATCCTTGAGTAGCATAAGAACCTGACATGAAAAATATCAAAGAAAAGTCTCACTAACCAAACAAGTCAACAAACATTTAGATCTTCATGCCAAAAAGATATGTGCTTCATATATTTTCTTCAAAGAATAGATAGATTGATGTTTGGATAAGATGTTGGTTGTTTGATTGATAGGATGCTTGTTCTAGGATTGATATGTCTGTAAAGGCTAATACTGTTATCAAGAGGTAGGATAAAATTGATGAGGCAATTGATTGGTTTAGGCTATAGGATAATCTGGTAGTTTGTCTTGGATAAAGATGTTGTGATGCGATGCTTGTTGTAGCCTGAAATGTCTTTGTCATAGAAAAGATAAAATTTATTATGGAGTGTGATAATGATGAGGGAGATGGTGCAAGTGTAGATTTATTATAGTAGGTGGATAAATAAGATGGGATGTAATACAAAATTGTGTGACCAAGGATAATAGAACATCTCACGTTTAGAAATTCTCAAGAGTCTCATCTACAACACTAGGTTCAAGAGGTGCTCCTAGTTAGGAATGTAGCTTGTTGGTTCTAGGGGAAATATTGATGTTTCTCTATAAGGATACTATTATGTTCTGCATACCCATCCCCTCCATCTTCTCCTTGAAAATGTGGATCCCTCTTCCTTTATTTTTGTGTTCCTTTCTACCTTTGTTTCCCCCTTATTTCTTTTTGTTCCCACTTGGGAGTTTTAGGATCCCAAAACTTCGAAGTGTGTTATGTGTCTTTGTTTTCTTCTCTTTGCACCTTCAGAATTTTAGAATCCCAAAAGCTCAAAACCTCGAAGTGTGTCTTTTTTGCCTTGTTTCGTTGTTTTTCGCTTTGGAGTTTAAGGGTTTAGTGTTACGGGTTTAAGGTTTTAGGGTTTAAGATTTTAGGGTTTAGTGTTTAGGGTTTAGGGTTTAGGGTATTAGGGTTTAGGGTTTAAGGTTTAAGGGTTAAGGTTTAAGGGTTTAGGGTGTAGGGTTAAGGGTTTGGGGTTTAGGGTTTAGGGTTTGGGGTTTGGGGTTGGTGTTTAGGGTTTAGTGCATTATAAAAATTTAGAGTGATAAAAATTTAAGGTGTTCTAAAAATTAAATGTGTTATAAAAATTTAGGGTGCTATATAAATAGTTTTTCCCACAAGAAAAGGCTTATGAAGCTTAGGAAGTAGGTAGAATGCACAAGTTCTAGCTGAAGAAATAGGATTCTTCTTAATAAAAAAAGAAACAAGATTCAAAAAGAATAACAACTTATCAATGATGAAGTTGAGCTTGCTCCAAATGAGTTTCTAAGGAACACTGTCAACTCAAAGATACACAAGGGAATAAAAAAATTTCCAGAGACCTTCACATCTGTACCAGGAGGAATCAACGACCACAAGACCAATATTCTTATCAACTGGTTTGATGATGATAGAATGATCATCCCTTAGATCCTTAAGACTCTTGAGGAGTCTAACAGGAAGAGGGGGAGGCTTAGAGAAGGAACATGAGGAAATATGAGCTTGAAAAGAAGCTTCAACCTTTTTGATGATCTCTTCAATCTAGAAGTTAGGTTCATCAGAGTTCCAAAAAAGATTCTTCTGATAGAAGCGATGAGGAAACACCTAACTAGCAAGAGGAGAGATGTGAGTAGGAGGGAGACTGGAAGAGTCTTCGGGCCTAAAGAAGGGGTGAAGCTGCAAGAGTCTAGAAAAATCCCTAAATTCCTTGTGCATATCTTCAATGGACATAGGAGAAGAGTGAGGGATAAACTTGATACCCAACACGAGAAGCTTACATTCTTCAAAAGAAGGACGCCAACAAAAATGGTTGTGAATGACAACATTGGAGATGCAATTATCAAACTCAAGAGAAGTCTTCCTAAAGAAGAAGTAGCAGGCCATGAATTCCTTATCAATAACATGACCCCATAAGTTTATGTGGAAGTGGATGCTTGATTGTGACCCCTTCACATCTAAGAAGTGCCATTTTTGCGTCTAATCTGAAATTTACGTTGATCTTGGATCTATCCTTGGTTTTGACCATTTTTTTTGCAGATGCCTAAAATTGGCATACTTAATTAAATGAATTTCATTTGTTTAATTATCTTTTATCCACCTATTAATTAAAATAAGGTTTATTTAATATATCCCTTTTCTTCTAGACCAATCATTAATTAAACTCAAAACATTAAATTAATTAAACCTTTCTTCTATTAATTGAATAAATCCTATTTATTTGATTAAATCCCCTTTTCCAATTTAATCAAAATTTATTTATAAATCCCCCCCCCAACTTGCATTTTCCTACAAATGCAAGTTGCATCCATTTTAGTTGAAATAAAACATTTTATTTTAATTAAAATCCTATTTTCTCCCACTTGCATCCTAAGCATTCTTCTAGAACCTCTCAAAACCCACTTAACTAGCGTAAATTATTCTAATCATGTCACATCCCTAAATTTAGGGAAGTCACTTCTCTAAAATTGGAAGAAATTCTTCTAAATGCATTTAAGACTTTATCTTTTTCAACAAGTTAGCTTGTTGAGTTCCCCAAATTTGTAAGGCTCTTACAAATTAACCTCCAAAGTCTTCCAAACCATTAAAGTCTATTATGAAAGACTTGAAGGTTTCTCCCTTCACACAAGCTAAGCCTCCAAAGTCTTCAAAGAGATTTTAATGCTCTTACAACACATCATCCCTACAACACATCAACCATCATGGTTTGTTCCTTTGTACAAATTTGAACTTTGCACAAGAGTTTAACTCTTGGACAATAGCCTCCATCCTTGGATATTATCTTTATCCAATGACTCATCCTCATGGGATTAACCATCAAATTTTCTCAAGCATTTAATGCTTCTCCCCTCTCGTCTCAAGCAATCTCATGGTGACACTTGTCAACATGGGATTGGGTTAAAAATATCACATGGATTGATAACTTTCAATATTGACCCTTCTTAATCCAATTCAATCTTTGTCATCCATTTGACCATTTATTCTATAAATAGAGCTCAATTCTTCATTGTGAAGGATTCCAAGTTTTTATACATCCAGGTTATCAAGAATTTGCATTTGCCTCTCTCATAAGCTTAATCATTTTATATAGTAATAACATTTTCATAGCATATTAGTTTCTTTATCATATATTAATATTATCATAGCATCATCATGTTAGGATAGCATATCATGTTAGCTTAATCTTCATATCACTCTCATGCTAGATTAATACCACACTAATATTGTTATTTTGCACCATATCATTAGCTAGTTTCATATCCATATCATGCTAAGATCTTAGTTGCATAGACTTTATATCTTTTATCATATATCCCTCATTCTTTAGGTTGTCATCCTAGAGATCAAGTGCTCTTCCAAGATTAGAGCCACCTTGATTTGAAGGATCCCTGGAGATAGAGAATAATGAGATGATTTTAAGAGTTTTTGATTGACTAACTTCTTTTTTTTTTTTTAATCTCTAACGCAATGTTTCATTGGTATGCTTGGTGTGTTTTTCTCTTAATAGACTAACACCACATTTCAAGTGTATAGTTTTGACCTTGGATCTGAACTTGGTCCCATCCCATGTTTCTACCTCCAAATGGATTTGAATGTCCTATATATTGGGCATTCATCTTGTTCTGGGGGACAAAATTTGGTCTTGAGTGCAATTGACCAGAGGCAGTCAAGGTGGTATTCTTCTTGATTGTCAGTGCCCCATTTTTTGGAGCAGAGGGAGCAACATAAATGTTATTCTTCTTCTTCTTGTCATTCTTTTTCTTCTTCTTCTTCTTCTTCTTCTTCAAATTTTGACTTTGATTCTAATTCTTATTAGACTTCTTAGAGGAGATAGATTTAGCTAGAAAAGATTTTAGGTCCTTAATCTTCGTAGAGATGTTGCCTAGTCTCTGATTGATTTTCTCATTAACTAAATCTGCAATAGTGGAATCAGGCAGGAGTTAGTTGGCCTCAACAATAGCAGCATCATGAGATTCCTATCAGTTCAAGTCGGTAAGATCCTTGGCTTCTCTTTTGATGGCACAATCAATAGAGAAATTACTCTAGAGAGAATGAAACTCTTTAAGGGCTTTTGAATACCATTCATTAGGATAAATAGTGTATATGAACAAAATAGGAAGGTTCTATAGAGAAACACAAGTGCCTTTAAGGGTAGAATCAAAATCATCGATGGCTTGAGAAATCTTGGCATCATGATTAGAGTAGGATTTAGAGATAGCCTCAAAATAAGCACCCAACAAAAGCTTGTTACCGTCCTCTTGAATGGACTCTAACTTGGAAGAGATCAAAGTATTAGCCTTTGGATCATTGAAGGAGATCTTAGGTGTCTTGACTTGTAGGTTCTTGGGAAGAGTGCCTAAGGATCTGAAGCCTTCGAGTTTGTTGAGGTATTCTATAGAATGTTTGACAATCATGTAGAGATGCTTGTAACTAGAAAAGGCCTTACTGACCATAGAGTGGATCCGATCAGGATACCTTTGACTACACATCTCAGGAGGAACCTCTAGAGGAGTGAAACCCTCAAGAAAATTGGGAGTTTCAGAAACATCGGTGGCATGGGGAGCATCACAAACAAGGGCATCAATAGTACATGCCTCAAGAGTAGCCAGACGATTGAGAATGATATCTATAGATTTATCAAAAGAAGAGAAACACAATAAAGTGTCATGAAGCAAAGAATTAATAGCATTGGACTAAGCTCTAGAAGCAACTTCACCATTTTTTGCATGAGCAATGACATCTTTTGTTTCTTTATCAACACAAGCACAAACAAATTCTTATGCACGATGAGCATTAGCCAACAAATGTGAAAATTTCTTATGAAAGTCATTGGTATTCACATAGAAGTTAGACATAAACTGATTCAGTTGTGGCAAAAACTTATCTTCTTGTCAAGAGGTATTAGTGATGAATTTAGTGTATTATAAAAAATTAGAGTGTTATAAAAATTTAGAGTTTTATAAAAATTTAGAGTGTTATAAAAATTTATAGAATCACTTGTAGCTCCAAAAGAATAATAGTAGATAGAAAGATAAATAGAAAAATCCAAAATTTTATTTCATAAAAATATTCCACAAAATTATGAAATCTCCAAAATATCTAAATCTAGTTTTGGGCACTCAACCCTCATTAGTTGGATTGATAAAATAAGAGGAGAGGAGTAAACTGTTTGATGTGGAAAAAATGAAAAAGGGAAGGGGTATAAATACCCACACCTCAACCTGAAAAGATGCCACCCTTGCAAAAAAATATCACCACAAAGGGTTGGTTGGGGGTCTAGGAAGGGACACAACCCTTGGGAAGCACCCCACATAAGTGGGGATGCTACACCAAGTATAGCACCCACTTAGGTGGGACACATCATAAGGATGCATGACAAGGGGTGGGGTCAACCCGTAAAAGGGGACCCCTGCCCAGATACAAATAAAAATTGATTAATATGAAAAGGTGGGTGATTATATTGATCAATTAGATGATGATCAATAGGCCCTAATGGATTGGTGCATGCTTAGACTTGAACCTGCTCTGAATAAGGAAGGAACCCAACTTTCTTAGGTTTTGCCAACAAACTCTCGAAAATGGGATGTGACGCATTGCAAAGACTTATTGGCATAGTTGATGAAGCATAGGGTTTAGGGTGGCCCCCAAGTTTAAAGCTTTAGCTGAAGGGCTATAGTCAAGATTAAGAATGAAGGGAGGTGGGGGTTTATCTAAAAGAACCATCATGAAGATGAGAGAGAAGAATTGAATTATCAAGATGAGAAAATTTTCTAAAGTAGGAAAGAAGAAACTTCTTGGGATAGCCACGAGCACACAATGTGGAATATAATTGTTTCAGAAGGTGCATGAAGCTGAAAGGATCTGATTACTGAGGAGATATCTCTTGAGCTCACTCATAATTAAGGATTTATTTTGATGAGGAGGATGCCGGGAATAATATAGAATATATTGATAGGAATTAAGAAGTTTCTGAAAGCATTTAGTGTCAAAAACATTGCATGCTCTGAAACAACCTCCCTTGAAGAAAGTGATCTCAAGAAGATCCATAGAAGAGGTCAATAGAGAAGGAGTAATCTTGATCTTAGGATAGAAATTTTGATACTGCAAGAAGAAGGTGGATAGAGAAGATTCATCTCCTATCCAAATACCCATCACATCATCAATGTACCTCTTAAAGAAGGCAAGATTGGAGCAGTCAAACTCATAGAAGAGATACTTTTCCAAATGACAAAGAAAAAGGCACGCATACACCACAACAAAATTACTGCCCATGGCAGTACCCCTAAGTTTCTTATAGAAGATTTTGTCAAAATCTAGGTAGTGTTCATGAAGAACAAGTTCAACAAGCTCCAAGATCATGTCAATAAGCCTCACATGCAGTTTCTAAATATAAAAGTATTTGACAACCATCTCCTTGAGAGAAGAAAGGCCCTTTGTAGCATGAATACTTGGATATTGAGATTCCATGTTGAAAGTAAAGAGTAAACAATTAGGTGGAAAGGATCTATTGTTGAGCTCCCAAAGAAAAGAGAGAGAATCAGGAAGTGAGACTATTGCTGCAGAAGAATTGGAAACATAAGATAATGAAGAAGCTTCGAGGTAGGTTCCAACATGTAGCTAGTGTAACTGCAAATAGGTCTTCCCACAAGAATGGGCTTATGAATCTTGGAAAGTAGGTAGAATGCACAAGCTCTAAAAGAAGAAATAGGATTCTTCTTAAGAAAAAAGGAAACAATATTAAAAAAGAACAAGAACTTATCAATGATGAAGTTGAGCTTGCTCCAAATGAGTTTCCAAGAAACACTGTCAACTCAAAGATACACAAGGGAATCATAAATTTTTTGGAGACCTTCACATCTGTACCAAGAGGAATCAAGAACCACAAGACCAAGATTCTTATTAGCTAGTTTGATGATAATAGAATGATTACCCCTAAGATCCTTAAGACTCTTCAGGAGTCTAACAGGAAGAGGGTGATGCCTAGAGAAGGAACAAGAGGCATATGGGCTTGAAAAACAACTTCAAACTTCTGGATGATCTCTTCAAGATGGAAGTTAGGTACATCAGGGTGCCATAAATGATTCTTCTGATGGAAGTGATGAGGAAACACCTAACTAGAAAGAGGAGATATTTGAGGAGGGATACTGGAAGAGTCTTTAGGCCCAAAGAATGCACAAAGCCACAAGAGTCTAGAAAAGCCCTTGAATTCCTTGTGCATATGTTCAATGGATATAGGAGGAGGGTGAGGGATAAACTTGATACCCATCCCAAGATGCTTACATTCTTTAAAAGAAATATGCCGCGAAGAATGGTTGTGAATGGCAACATTGGAGATGTGGTTATCAACCTCAAGAGAAGTCTTCCTAAAGAAGAAGTAGTAGGCCATGAAGACCTTATCAATATTAGGACCCCATAAGTTTATGTGGGAGTGGACCCTTGATCACGACCCCTTCATCTTTGAGAAGTGCCATTATTGTGTTTGTTCTAAAATTTGTGTTGAACCTAGTTCTATCCTTGATTCCAACCATTGTTTTGACCTTCGATCTGACCTTGGTCCTGTCCCATGTTTCTGCCTCTGAATGGATTTGAATTTCCTACAGATTGGGCATTCATCCTATTTTGGGGGATATAATTTGGTCTTGAGTGTAATTGACCAGAGACATTTGAGGTGGTATTCTTCTCAACTGTCGATGCCCCATTTTCTGGAGTAGAGGGAGTAGTAGAAATGTTATTCTTCTTCTTCTTGTGATTATTTTTCTTCTTATTTTTATAGCAATAGATTTTTAGAACTCTATATTTGCATGTGTGAGTTGCACTACTATTCATTAAGTCACTGCATTAGGCCATTGTCTTATATGAAGTATTTGATTTATTCTCCTTCTTATTCCTTGACATCCCTCTTTCATTGCATTGTGATTGCAAACACCCATTGAAGCTTGGATATGCTCTTGTGACTATTGTTTCAAATGTTAATGGTTCTCATACTGTCATTGTTTTACTCCACTATGTTTGAAACTTTTGACAGTAAGCTATACAATATACTTTGCAATGGTGATGAGAAACCCTTAGTGACAACCTAACTTTTGAGAAAACAAACACATACAAAACTATGCTCTAAACTATGAAACCTTATTGACTGTGGAAATTTAATATCTAGGACTACATTCAATGATCATATTGATGTTGTATCTATATACATTTCCACTGTCTCTTTTTTATAATGACCATTGAGAATATGACAGGAATTTCTTTATGGAACCCCAATGTAAGACTAGATAGAAGAAGCAACACACACCCTTAACCACAACTCATTGACAAATAGATAACTTCTCCAACATATTTGAAGAAAATAATAACTTCCTTTGTAATGAAATAGATATACCTCCCATCTCAAAAGCTAGAACTCAAAATGAAGAAGCCTCTCAGCCCACGATGCAAACTTGAAAGGCTAAAAAGAGATATGAGAAAGATTTAAGGCTCCACATGCACATAGACTACCACAAAATTCCTTCATCCTCCTTTGTGGTGTTGTAAATACTCAATGGATTTCCCTGATTTCTTGGCTACCATTAAAACTTTCTTCTAGCTGCAATGAAGAATATGAAAAACCTATCTTTCCTCTCTTCACTGTGAGAACCAACTTTAGTTGGTAAAATCAACTCAAGTCACCTCTATGCGTGGCCTGAGGTTAATAATAACAAGTCAACTTTCCCTCCCAAAACCAAAAACATGTGGTTATAAATAATTTGACCCTTTATATTTAGGACTTTTCATCATTATAAAGAAGCCTCTCAAAATCCAAAACTCAAAATAAAGAAGCCTCTAAGAGGACGATGCATACTTGAAAGCCTAAAAATAGAGATGAGAAAGACTTAAGGCTCCATGTGCACATAGACTACAACAAGATTCCTTCATCCTCCTTTGTGGTGCTATAAATGCTCAATGAATTTACCTCATTTCTTGGCTGACATTAAAACTTTCTTCCACCTGCAATGAAGAATATGAAAAACCTAGCTTTCCTCTCTTCACTATGAGAACCAATTGTAGTTGGGAAAATCAACTCAAGTCACCTCTAGGCATGACATGAGGTTAATAATAACAAGTCAAATTTCCCTCCCAAAAGAAAAAACATGTGGTTATGAAAAATTTAACCCTTTAGATTTAAGACTTTTCATCATTACACCATGCACCATGGGTTGAGAAATACTAACTTAACACTTAACAATCCTGATATGATCAAGAAAAATGACCAGCTTCAAGGATTTATCTATGTCCTAAAATATTTAGCCCTATTTTCCTTTTATTTGAAAATGACAGTTCCAATAAAGCTATAATTTGAATGAGCATGTCATAAATTGGTAACATCTTTGGTGACATCTGCTTGAGTTTTTCTTGCTAAAACACTAGGAACAACTACCTTGATACCTCCATTGGACTATAGAGTCACAAGGGACCTAAAACAAACTCAAGTTGACTAGCTACAACCACTGCAACCATCTTGAAACAACTTAAACTCAAACTTGAAGCTACTAACAAAACTCTAACATGACAAGCAAGCTAACAAAAACCAACTCCTACAACTGACTCAAATTATTTAATGTGCACAAGAACTTGGAGGAAACAAAACCCAGAAAGATAGTGTGCTACAAAACTTATTTGACATTTAACAACCTATCCCAATATGTATAATAAGACTGATTTTACCTAATTCTTGAGGTGAATCCCATTGACTGGGACTAGTTCCACTTCTCCATCCAGCTTAGAAAACTAGAAGGCATTATGTTGTTTACAATTAGAAATATTGTAAGGTCCACTCCAAAAAGAATCAAACTTGGAGTGTTTTTCAAGTTTTTTTTTGAGTTCATCCCACTTTAGCACTATGGTACCCTCCTTGAATGTTCTTTGGGATTCCCTCTTGTCAAAATATATTTTCATCTCTATCTATTGTTGTTCTATCTTCCTCATGGTCTCATTTCTAGTCTCCTCTAGCTCGACCAACTGAGCTAACCTTGTTGTCATATGTTCCTCTTCAATCATTTCTAACTGATTTGCCAAATCAAGAGCTGGAAGCTTGATTGAGATAGGGAACCTTGCCTCTTTTCCATAAACAAACTTATAAGGTGAGTTTCCTATAGCTCTTTTGGGAATTATCCTATCAGCCCATAGACCCAATTTTAGCTTAGCATGCTAATCTCTTTGATTACCCTCAATGGCCTTTTTAATGATCTTGATTAGGTTCTTATTTGTGGACTCTACTTGTCCATTTCCTTGAGGGTAATAATTAGAAGAAGTATTCGAATAAATTCCATTTTTAAGAGAACAATTAGTTATATTTGTTCCTATAAAATAAAGGGCATTGTTTGAAATGATAGACTCAGGAACACCAAACCTTGTAATCAAATCTTCATAAAAGCTTAGGACAACAAACTTATTAGCTTCTTTAAGTACAACTGCCTCTATCCATTTTGTAAATTAATCCATGGTTGTGAGCACCCACTTATGACCAACACTTCAAGGAGGATTTATGACCCCAATGAAGTCTAAACCCCACTTCATAAAGGATTATTCTATTTGTACGAGTTGCAAAGGAAGTGTTTCTAACTTCTCTTTTCCTACAAGCATAGAACATTCTTTACACTTCCTAATCCATGAGTGTGCATATTTGAATAAACTAGGCCAATAATAGCCACCCTTCATGACTTTAAGAGCTATTTCTCTTGGTGAAAAGTGACCTCCAACTAACCCTTCATAAAACTCATGCAACACTTTATCAACTTGATCAACTTCTACACACCTCAATAATACACCATTAAGATCCTTTTTAAAAAGAATGCCATTGAGAAGCACATAAAGAATGATTGCAACCTATAATACCTTCTTTTGGCTCTATGAAAACCTTGAGGACACTCACCAGTTTGCAAGAAATGAACATCTTGCACCCAACTTGTGGAAGGAGTTGGAACAACTACTTTCTCTTCATCTTGGATTGTTAGTATAGCTTCTTCTTCATCATTCTCACTATTGTTTGTGCTCCCAACAAGCTGTTCACATAACTCTTTTCCCCTAACTAGCTTGGTGACTTTAATTTCTATATCATATTCCATTTATTTTGGTCACCCAACCAACTCTCCTGTCACTTAAATCTTTACTTAACAAAAATTATTTCACACTTGGTTGAGAAACCATCAAAACAATCTTGTTATTTGATAACATATGCCTAAATTTCTTCAAACTTCTTATAACAACAAGAACATGTTTCTCTACAAATGTATACCTCGACTTGTAGTCTTTGAGTCCTTGATTGAAAAGAGCTAATGACTGCTCTTGACTTTCATCATTCTGCTATACCAACATAGCTAAGATAGAATCAATATTCCCATAAGCATACAATATGAAATACTTGAAGAAATTAGGATTTAGAAATGTAGGTGTTGTTGCTAAAACCTCCTTAATGAGCTCAAAAATCCTTTTCCCATCCTTTGTCCAACTGAAAGGAACATTCTTTCTCAAAATGGAGGTCAATGGACTCAATAAATCAACAACATTAGGTATGAACCTCCTAACAAAATTGATTCTTCCTAAGAAGCTGTGTAGACCTTTCTTATGTGCTAGTAAAGGAAGAGCTAAAATGGCACTTACTCTTTTAGGATCAATAGTAATGCCATGCTTTGACACCACATAACCTAGCAACTTACCTTCGTGAACAACAAATACACACTTTTGGGGATTAAGAGAAATCCAAAACTCTCTACACCTTTAAAAAATCTGCTTCGAATGAGTTAGATGTTCACTTGCATTCTTTGAAAAAATAATGATATCATCTAAATATACAAGCACTATCTTGTACATCAAACCTTGAAAATCCATATCCATGGCTCTTTGAAAAGTAGCCCCAACATTAGATAAACCAAAGGACATCTTCTTGTAGGCCATGGCACCCCACTTGGTTGCAAATTTTGTCTTATATTGGTCCTCTTTCACCAAAATCTGGTTGTAGCTCGAATACCCATCAAGTAAGGAGAATCTCCCTGAACTTGAAACAACTTGCAGGATTATTTCCATAGAGGGAAGTGAGTAATGGTCTTGAGTGAGGCTCAATTAAGGTCTCTAAAGTCCACACAAAGTTTGATTTCTCCACTCTTTTTCCTTACTGGCACTAAGTTAGACACCCAAGAAATATGTTTGATGGGAAAAACAATGTTGCTCTCAATGAATTTATTCAATTCTTTAACCATAAGGGGCTCAAGTTTAGGATTGAGGGGCCTTTGTTTTTATCTTACAGGTTTAGCATTAGGCTCAAGCTCAATAGTGTGTTGGGCAACTTGGGAATCAAAACCTTTCAAATCAGAATACTCCCAAGCAAAGACATCACCAAAGTTTTGACAAAGCTTAATAAATGACTCTTTCTCTCCCTTAGTATAAATTTTCCCAAGTTTGAGGAGCTTACCTTTAAGAGCCTCTACCTCCTCATAGTGTTCTTTCTTGATTTGCATGATTTCCCTATCCTTCTATCTAAGTAAGCTATATAGTATAATTTGCAATGGTGATAAAAAGCCCTTAGTGACAACCTCACTTTTGAGAAAACAAACACATGCCAAAACTGTGCTCCAAACTATGAAACCTTATTGACTACAAATTTCATAGCTAGGACTGCATTCAATGATCATATTGATGTTGTATTTGAATACATTTCCATTGTCTCTTTTTGAGAATTAGCATTGAGACTATGATTGCAATTCCATTATGGCACCCCAATGTAAGACTAGGTAAAAGAAGCAAAGCATACCCTTAACCAAAACTCGTTGACAAATCTATGAAATCTCCAATATATTTGAAGAAAATAATAACTTCCTTTGCAATGAAATAGATATACCACCCATATCAAAATCCAAAACTCAAAATAAAGAAGCCTCTGAGCAACGATGCATACTTGAAAGCCTAAAAATAGAGTTGAGAAAGACTTAAGTCTTCACGTGCACATAGACTACAACAAGATTCCTTCATCATCCTTTGTGGTGCTATAAATGCTCAATGGATTTACCTCATTTCTTGGCTGACATTAAAACTTTCTTCCACCTGCAATGAAGAATATGAAAAACTTAGCTTTCCTCTCTTCACTATGAGAACCAATTGTAGCTGGGAAAATCAACTCAAGTTACCTCTAGGAATGGCATGAGGTTAATAATAACAATTCAAATTTCCCTCCCAAAAGAAAAAATATGTGGTTATGAAGAATTTGAACCTTTAGATTTAAGACTTTTCATCATTAAACCATGTAGCATGGGTTGAGCAATACTAACTTTAACACCTAACAATCCTGATATGATCAAGAAAAATGACCAGCTTCAAGGATTTATATATGTCCTAAAATATTTAGCCCTATTTTCCTTTTATTTGAAAATGTCACTTCCAATAAAGCTCTAATTTGAATGACCATATCATAATTTGGTAACAATGCTCAAGTGTAAAACCTACGAAGGTGAATTCTATCAATTGGATCCTTAAGTGGTTCACCCTTTGGAGTAGCCAATTGAGATGTTCCTGATCCATATATAGTAGGAATGATGTCTAGAACAAACCCATTAAGTTCAAACTTGCTTTTATTTTTTTCCTTTCTTGTTGAAGAAACTAATGTAGAATTACTAATGTGTGAACCACATAGGCCCATATGCGCATCAACAAAAGGGGTTTGGGTAACTCTAATAGCAAAGCCCTTTGAGGAAGTTCTGCAAAACGTCCATCGATGTGACATATTGCCAAAAGTGGATGAATGTATGGAATGAAGTAAAATGAGTGTGAAAAGAAGTGAAAGTAGCATGACATGATAAAGACTTAGGATCAACAAGTATGCCTTTTGACTTGTGATTTTAGAACTTTCCCCCCTAGTTATTTGAGCATTTTAAGGGAGATAAATCCATGTTCTTTTTTCTTCATAGGAATTTTATCCTTGATTTTTCCTTTTGTAGAGTACAATAGCTTTGGATTTCGATTTGGACTAGAGGACTTTTTCTTATTTTTGACTTTTGACTTTTCCTTTTCATAGCTTGATTTTTGATCTCCAATGAGTAAGGGCTTTTGTAATTCTTGTTGATCCAAGTCTAGGAGAGGAGCGGAAACGGAAGGAGTGGATGAGATGGTAAGGCTATATGAATTCTCAAAAAGATTGGTGATATATTCAATGGATTTTTCATTGGAACCACTCTTAGGACTATTGATATCAAGATTTTCTTGCACCTCTAGAGGGGAATTGCATTTAGGATTAGTTGTTAGTGTAGGTTTTTTATATTTATTTTCCTACGCATTATTAAGCATACTTAGTTTATATGAGGAAACATGACATAGTCCTACATTTACATTTGCCATGCACAGCCACATTTGGGTGGTTGAATGTCACACCCTCTTTTGGACTCATTTGCCACCTCCCCATAACCATTTGTTTGTCCCTACCTAAGTTGGTTTGTTACATGTTTGGCATTTTCGAAGTAGGCACAACTCCCACCTAATTTGGTTATTTGGGAGTTATTATTCCTCTTGAAATTATGTGCCCAAATTTTTCTATATAATCAGTAGTCACCTCTCCCTTATGAGCTAATTCAGAGCTAACTTATATGAGTTCATATCAGCTCGATCAGTACAAGGGAGTGTTGATCCATATTATATCTTTTGGAGTGTGATAATATCATCATTTTGTTATTGCACCATATTTCAACATTTCATCCTCTTTGTTGCTCTCATGTAGAAGGTTGATATTGGTTTTGCAGGTGATCTTAGGAGATTGAGTCCATCGGTGACTCTAACATGGTATCAGAGCTTCCAGATCTGCAAGCCCCTTCTCAAATTTGAGAGAAATTCAACATTGAGTTTTTGTTGGGTGCATTTTCAACTGAAAAGGACATCACAATCGAGTCCAGAATGTTGAACAGATGAATTTTGATTTAAAATACTCTCTATCTGGGTGAAAGTCAATTTTGAGGGAAAATTTTACCCACTTGCCTAATATTGTACATATTTGAAATTTATTTTATATATATATATATATAATTTTTTTTCTTGCATTTTTAAAATATTGTTATTCACAAAATTATTATAAAAATAGTAGGTTTTTTAATTGCTAAAAAGGGCTTTCTATTTTAAAAGTCTTTTGTAAAAGTTTATATTTATTATAAACTTTATTTGAAAACTTTTTGAAAAAAATAATTAAAATTCAAAAAAATATTGAAAAATAAAAATAAAATAAAAATAATTAAACTTCAGAAGGTTATATCTTGGGCATACGAAGTCCTTTTGTAGTGCAATTTTTTTTTTATTGGGGGAAAAATTGCATAGGCTTCGTAGTGGTTGAATTAGTTTTTGCTCAAGTGATCCAGATTTTTTAGAAAATCAAGTTTTTCATCAGATCTAAAGGACAATCTCGGTTTCTGCAACTTCAAACAGACATAACTTTCACATACGACCTCGGATCAAGGTGCTATTTTTTTTAAAGTGAATATTTTTCTAAGCACTATCAATTGGTGCTATTTTGAGGTTGTAATTCTAATATTCTATTGTACTTTTAGCATTTGGGGTCCAATTTTGGACATTGTAAAACTCTAGAAAATAACTCCAGTATTGTAAACACATTGATTTATAAAGTGCCACAATCATATTTTTCTGGGGGGGATCATTGATTGAGTGGAAAAAGGGGGGGTCTCTCTTGGTGTTTGTGTTTATGATATACTTGCTTGTGCTCTTTCATTTTCAATATGGGTTCTCCTAAATTTCCATTCTTAACTCCACAGATTTATGTTGTTGGACATTGTTGCTGCTAAGATATGTTATTTGTCATTGATGTCAACCTATTCCTTTGTTTTGGTGTTGCAAAGAATTGGTTTTAGTGATTTGGAAGTCTTCTTGATCATATCACTTGATCCGGTGATTGTATTTGAGGTTTTGGTATTTCTGTTTAGCATCTCGTAGAGTCTGGTTTTTTATCTGGTGAGCTCCGGTATGATTATGTCTTGTTCTATGGATTTGGGATAATTTTTGGGATGTTCTTGTGTATCTTCATTTCAAGTGGTTTGCAATTCATTGCTCTGGAAGTTATCTTCCTTATCCGAGTTGATGTTGTTGAGTGTTCTTGAACGTTGCATAAGTGGTGTTGGTACATCTAGTGCAGATGGTTCTAACATTCTTGTTGGTGTTTCCCAATCATATCCTATTTGTCTTGGTGATCCGCATTGATTATTGTGTGGGTTTTTGGTGATTTTCATTATCTGATGATGTTCTTCGTGTTATGCAGTATTTTGGTGGTGTAACGTGTTGCAGTTGGTCTTGGCGAGTTTTTTGGTGGTGATGAGAGTTTGGAGATTTGATTTAGGTCCATGTTATTCTATCTATGTCATTATATTGGTCCAATGGTTGATTTATGTATCATGTGATGTAATTTTATAATTAGGTGTTATAGGTTTGGCCGACCTTGTATTCAAGGTTGATGAATTGTATAAATGGGTGTAATATTCATGTAATTTGGAGTAAGGGTGTTGAGTCTGCATTATCAAAGAGTGGTGTATGTGAAAACAAGGAAATTCATCTTTCAGTGTGGTGTGTTGAGCAAAGATTGGTGCAGAGCAGACATTTGAGCTTAATCGGGGCTGCCATTAGGCATTCACATATGCTATTTT